>NC_000071.6:102523335-102835835 GCF_000001635.26 Mus musculus
CAGTCCAGTGTTTAGCTGTGTTCATCTGCCTCTGTTATTGGTCAGGATCTGGCAGAGCCTCTCAGGAGACAGCTATCTCAGGCTCATGTCAGCAAGCACTTCTTGGCATCCGCAATAGTGTCTGGGTTTGGTGTCTGCATGTGGGATGGATCCCCAGGTGAGGCAGTCTCTGGATGGCCTTTCCTTCAGTCTCTGCTCCACTCTTTGTCCCTGTATTTCCTTTAGACAGGAGAAATTCTGGGTTAAAATTTTGGAGATGGATGGGTAGCCCCATCCCTGAACCTGAGCCATGCCTGACCTCTCGATATGGTCTCTCTTATCCTTTTTATTTTGAGGCAATACCTCACTAAGTTCCCTAGGCAGGGCATGTCCTTACTCTGCACCTCAGGTAGGTCTTGACCTTGAGATCCTCCTTCAGTGTCTGGAATAGCTGGGATTAGAGACCTGCACTACCTAACCTTAACCCTTGCTACCAATACTGTTTGCATTGCTTCTGTTGATGTGCAGCTAGTAAACGCTGAATACATTCTGTCTAAAGGTTTGATACACAGTTGTGAGATTGGAGTGATAGCAATGGTCCCTATAAAATCTATGAATATAAAATAATTATCTAGGGTTGTGTACTTCTCACAACAGCTCTGTCATGTAATGATATTTCCATTTTACAGTTGGCGAGGCAAGTTAGAGATGATAAGCAACCTAGGGGAGGGCACACATGCGGTGGGGATGGATTTAGGTTTGGAATCCCACGGCTTACCTCACACATTACACTGCATGGCTGTGGCACAATGACTCCTCGGTAATTTAAGAATTCAACAACACTGGAGGAGTGTTCCTCTTTCTCCACATCCTCGCCAGCATCTGCTGTCACCTGAATTTTTGATCTTAGCCATTCTGACTGGTGTGAGGTGGAATCTCAGGGTTGTTTTGATTTGCATTTCCCTGATGATTAAGGATGTTGAACATTTTTTCAAGTGCTTCTCTGCCATTCGGTATTCCTCAGGTGAGAATTCTTTGTTCAGTTCTGAGCCCCATTTTTTAATGGGGTTATTTGATTTTCTGAAGTCCACCTTCTTGAGTTCTTTATATATGTTGGATATTAGTCCCCTATCTGATTTAGGATAGGTAAAGATCCTTTCCCAATCTGTTGGTGGTCTTTTTGTCTTATTGACGGTGTCTTTTGCCTTGCAGAAACTTTGGAGTTTCATTAGGTCCCATTTGTCGATTCTCGATCTTACAGCACAAGCCCTTGCTGTTCTGTTCAGGAATTTTTCCCCTGTGCCCATATCTTCAAGGCTTTTCCCCACTTTCTCCTCTATAAGTTTCAGTGTCTCTGGTTTTATGTGAAGTTCCTTGATCCACTTAGATTTGACCTTAGTACAAGGAGATAAGTATGGATCGATTCGCATTCTTCTAGACAAATTTGCAAATTGCTCTTTCCAATTCGTTGAAGAATTGAGTTGGAATTTTGATGGGGATTGCATTGAATCTGTAGATTGCTTTTGGCAAGATAGCCATTTTTACAATGTTGATCCTGCCAATCCATGAGCATGGGAGATCTTTCCATCTTCTGAGATCTTCTTTAATTTCTTTCTTCAGAGATTTGAAGTTTTTATCATACAGATCTTTCACCTCCTTAAAAAAAAAAAAAGAAACAGAAGAGGGCAAGGGGTATATGATTGACATGCAGAGTGGAAAGGATCATAACAAGCCTCATTTTATGTACGAACAATACATGTAAAAACTGAAGGAAGCAATGCTTCCATATCCATCAAGAATGAAATAAATCACTTGCAAGAAGCAAAAAAAAAAAAAAGAATTCAACAACACAAAGATTTGCTGCAGATCTCGTGGCATCTTTATGTGAGGTAGAAAGGACTCCTTCTACTGAAAGACTCGGCCTTTGAAGGCTCGTGAGCTTTAGGTCGATTTCTCTTCTTCTCATTTTGTCTGTCAGACTGCTCTGCACAGGGAACAACCTGTGTTACTTCAGCATGCAGCCGACATGTTGCTGGACTGGGTGTGAAGGTTCCAAGGCTGGCCCTATAAAACTCCTCAGTCAGCAGGCCTGGTGGCGAGCACTTTTACACATGAGCCATCTCATTGGCCCTCCATTTTTATCAGTAGCCTCCTATGTCCATGTGTTTTACGTACAGCATTTTTACCTTTGCTCTGTCCACGTTTGCAGCTCTGGCTATCCAGGCATGCCATTTCCACACCCTGTGAAGCACACCTACACAGATCTTACTGTATTTGATTCAACGCTTCTTATTTTATCCAAAGGGCTCCTGTTAGAAAGTCAAGAGTTTTGACTATCTCACTTAAAGAAAAATGTCAGAACAAAAGCTGTCACTTTTTATACATAGACCACAGGTGGGTCTAAAGGATATTTTGCCATATGGTATGACATACATAAATCAATAGCACTAACTACTTCACATTCATCGTGTCATCTACTGTGCTGGGATTATTTTCATGTTTTTCATTTAATGAACTACATCACCACAGGCAGTCTTTGGAGAAGGGTTTACAAGGAAATACAGGATTAGTATGGCTGCCTCAGAACAGACCTGCCGTCCTTTCTAGAACAAAAGCATTCCAGAAGATATTGTGGGTACTGCAGCCACACACAGGGCCTATAGGGTGAGCTACACCCCAAATTCCTGGCGGTCTGTAGGGGGCATTCCCTGTGTTGCAGCTTTCATAGATGGTCACCCTTGCATCTCTCTCCTGCCCTGTGTTAGGCAGACTGGGGTTTTTCAGGAGCTTTGTATTCTCCAGGCCTTTCTCAGAGGCCCGTGCTGTGAATCCTGTTGTTAAGCTCACTCGTTTGATGTCGAGATTACAGACTTAATGAATTCCGCTTGTTCACACACCTGAGCTGATGAACACTACCTCCACTGGACAGAGCATGAAATACATTTTGAAGATTTTCTTTCACACCTCAACACAGCTTTCTTTCAATCAGATTGTAAAGTAAAAAATAGGCCCGGGGAAGCCATAGCAATCTTAAGCATTGTACACAACAGTGAGGAGCCTGTATTGAAGCCACCGTGGACGATGAGGGGGTTCTGAGACTACAGAGAGAAAGGCGCTTTGTGGGCTCCTTTCCTTCTATTTATACGATGACCTGTGAGATGCTACTAGCTGTTGGACTCACTTTTACATCAGGTTCTGCTAGGGTGAGCTTTGGATATCCGCTGAAATCCTAAAAGCAAATGCCACTATGTCATGGAATGCTTTAATTCCAGTATTAACTTAAAAGAATTCTACATGTAAAAAAAAAATGTCAGCTTGGGAGGACTCTTATATTCTTACAGGAGGAAGGATTGTGGGCCCTGAAGGAGTTAGGAACACCGCCAAATAACCTGGACCCTTGGGACTCTCAGAGACTGAACCACCAACCAAAGTACATACTTAGGCTGGACCTTGCCCTCTCCTCCCCACACATATGTAGCAGAAGTACAGATTGGTCTTCATGTGGGTCCCAAATGACTGGAGTGGGGGCTAACCCAAAAGCTGGGCTGCCTTGTTTGGTCTCAGTGGGAGAGGATGCATCTAGCTTCGAAGACTTGATATGTCAGGGTGAAGGGATAACCAGAAGGTCCTCTTACCCATCGAGAGGAGAAGAGGGGGGCTGATGGAGGGAGGAGGGATGGATTGTGCCCAGGAGGGGGCAATGAGTAGGATGTAAAGTGAATAAAGCAAAAAGAGAAGTAATTTTGTATTTTTAATCTCACTTATAAAAGTAAACACACCCAGGTATATTTTGCTCGATACACACTTAACAAAGCAATTCTATAACAGTATTAACATTGGTGTTTATGAATCTTGCCAGTGGTTTGTGCAGTCCTTAATGCGATTTGCTTTTGTGAAGATTAGTTTTTTTTTTTCTTTCTCATGGATTTTAATTAAAGTTTAATAAATACGTTGCTTAGCTGGATCAGCAATGTCTTATATAGTTACTTCTCTCTGGGATGTGGGATGGATTCAGAAGTGTCCAGAGACATTGTAAGGTCAAAGAAAAGTATATCTAAGTAACAAGTGGTGGTGTGGTGGACATTTATGCAGGCAAGGGCAGTGCAGATCCTGGGGCCGCCTTCTCCCTTTCTACATTGTGCTCATTGAGGCTAAAAGTAACTTTGAGTTCCCTGCACTCAGGGTGTTCTAGTGTTTCGTCAGCATCTGTAAGCTTTGTTTGTGATTTATATGCAAACATCAGTTTTGTGTCAAATGTACAGGCCAGTAGCCGAGTGTTACAGTGACCCATGCATTATCTATACCAGAAGATAAGGCATGTGTACTAAGGGCAAATCTCAAGTTTTGATTCATATATTTCTTTTTTTATTTATATGAGCACACTGTCACTGTCTTCAGACACATCAGAAGAAGGCATTGGATCCCATTACAGATGGTTGTGAGCCACCATGTGGTTGCTGGGAATTGAACTCAGCACCTCTGGAAGAGCAGTCAGTGCTCTTGATTGCTAGAGGCATATATGTCTACAAAAGAGAAACAGAAATGCAGGTGCCTAAGGTCATTTATGACTCGGGGAGCCATTTTTTTTCTGATGTCTCCCCATTGCTGGTCCCGTTCTTCCAGAGGCATTTATTTTACATTGGATCTTTTTAAACCTCTGTACTGAGCTCTGCTATTTATCACTTCTATTTCTTTGCTTCCTTCTACCTGTCTGTGGGAACTGGAGGGAAGACAGCTTAAGAATTTCTTTTGCATTCATTTTTATTTTTTTTCCCTAACATCACTTCGAACATTAAAATTCTCTCTCAAGCCTGCCAAATATTTCTTCCTTTCCCATTTTAAGCAACTCCTGATATCTTGCTGCATGCACAAAGGCTTCTGATTTGATCTGAGGCAGGTATGGCTTTTCTGGGCTAATCAACATTAGCACAAACACTCACTATCTTCCCTGATTTCCTAAGATGTAGGTTTGATGAATTTGAGTTATGTGTTTTGTGTTCTGGGTGGATTCATTTCTCAAACACCAACAGAAGAGATGAGCAGATTGTTAGAGGTTACAGTGCCAACCTGTCAGTGCTTGGATAGCACTGTTGTGCTTATAATATACTGTTGTCTTAGTCAGGGTTTCTATTCCTGCACAAAACATCATGACCAAGAAGCAAGTTGGGGAGGAAAGGGTTTATTCAGCTTACACTTCCACACTGCTGTTCATCACCAAAGGAAGTCAGGACTGGAACTCAAGCAGGTCAGGAAGCAGGAGATGATGCAGAGGCCATGGAGGGATGTTACTTACTGGTTTGCTTCCCCTGGCTTGCTCAGCTTGCTTCCTTATACAACCCAGGACTACCAGCCCAGGGATGGCACCACCCACAATGGGCCCTTCCACCCTTGATCACTAATTGAAGAAATGCCTTACAGCTGGATCTCATGGAGGCATTTAGTCAAGGGAGGCTCCTTTCTCTGTGATAACTCCAGCTTGTGTCAAGTTGACACAGAAAATCAGCCAGTACAACCGTAAAGAAAACAGACAGAGTATCTGTCTCTGATTGAACAAGAAGGACAGCAGTGGAGAGGGAAGACACAGTTACTAAAGAAAACACCAGTGCATAGAGAGACAGGGCCGTGTGGCATGGAGTGTATTGTAGGTCTGGGCTCATTGCAACAGACCTGCCTTCCACACCACAGAGGCAGGGTTCAAACACGATAATATATGCAAAGTGCTTAATGCTGCTCTGCTTTGTATATAGAAGGCAATAAAAACATGCTGTTGTTACTGAAACTATGATTCATTTTAACAACTCAAAAATCAGAAACCATTGGAGTTTTTAAGCACAGCAAATAAGGCATATATGCCCCATATGGACAAAAAAAAAAAATAATAATTCTTCTACCAGTTTGGAAAACAGGTTGGGAGGAGGAATACTGGAGAGAGATTGTCTGGTTATTAGAACAATAGCATACAAGATGTAATTAGGTTCTGAGAACCCAAGGATGAATATCAACCCTGCTGTATGTAGATCAGGTTTCTTAGCAGCAGATACCCAGATATAATGGGATCAGATTAGCTTGTTGAAAGGGGGATAAATGAGCAGAAACTTTCAAGACTCTTTCAGTTGTTTCTACACAGTGATCTCTGTGTGATAAGCAGAGTTTAGAGATATACATTGCTTGCTTAATCTTATGCCAATGGGTGAGTCCTGGACTGAGGCAACTGGACCTTGTATAGCATCTAGGCCATATCATCAGCATAGGTAATAGCAAAAGAACTCTTCATTTTGGCTGATTATCATCATGATGCCATTTAATCATCATTGTGTGTTCAATGGTATTAGATTGATGAGTCTTGTCCTTTGAGTGAAAAAATATAACATCAACACAGCCCTCCAGTTTTCCTGGCCTAAGGTGGTAATGTCATCTTCTGTATATCGTGTCACAGTCTCTATTGCACATCAGAAGCAATACCATTTTAGAGATATGTACCTAAAATATGATTTTGTTCTTATGTTGATGATTGTCTTGGATATCATTTTTTTCCAAGGAAGAGATGAGCTATACTGTTTAAGATGTACATCTAAGCTAAGTTGTAGTTTTGGCAAGCCCATTGTCTTAGTCAGGGTTTCTATTCCTGGACAAACATCATGATCAAGAAGCAGTTGGGGAGGAAAGGGTTTATTCAGCTTACACTTCCATACTGCTGTTCATCACCAAGGCAGTCAGAACTGGAACTCAAGCAGGTCAGGAAGCAGGAGCTGATGCACAGGCCATGGAGGGATGTTCTTTACTGGCTTGCCTTCCCTGGTTTGCTTAGCCTGCTCTCTTATAAACCCAAGACTATCAGCCAGAGATGCCACCACCCACAAGGGGACCTCCCACCTTGATCACTAATTGAGAAAATGCTTTACAGCTGGATCTCATGGAGGCATTTCCCCAACTGAAGCTCCTTTCTCTGTGATGACTCCAACTGTGTCAAGTTGACACAAAACTAGCCAGTACAATTGACCCCTTGTCAACTTGACACACAAACACATCACTGGTAAGCCTCAACCCTTAGTTCTTATTCATCCCCAAGATCTAAACAATTTTAAAAGTCCCACAGTCTTTACATATTAAAATTTCAATCCTTTTAAAATATCCAGTATCTTTTAAAATACAAAGTACTTTAAAATTCAAAGTCTCTTAACTGTGGGCTTCACTAAGAAAACTTCCTTCAAGAGGGAAAAATATCAGGGCACAGTCACAATCAAAAGCAAAAATCAATTTCCAACCATCCAATGTCTGGGATCCAACTCACGATCTTCAGGGCTCCTCCAAGGGCTTGGGTCACTTCTCCAGCCATGCCCTTTGTAGCACACACTTTGTCTTCTAGGATCCAGCTGCCTGTACTCCGCTGCTGCTGCTGTTCTTGGTGGTCATCTCATGGTACTGGCATCTCCTAAACGCTACTGTCTTCTACTGTAACTTGGCTTCAACAATAGACTCTCATAGGCTCTCTTCATGGTGCAAAGCCTCAACTCCTTTGCATGACCCCTTCAGTCCTGGGCCATCAATTGCAACTGAGGCTGCACCTTCACCAATGGACTTCCATGGCCTCTCACAGTTCGGAGCCTCAGCTGCTCTGTGTGACCCCTTCATGCCTTCAGAACCAGTACCACCTGGGTAACTCTTACACATTACCAAGTCCAACCACAGCACAAGGTACAACCTTGGCTATCTCTGGAACACAGCCTTTGTGCTCTCAGAAAACACTTCCCAGAAGATGTCACCTGAATGATGCTGGTCTCTTCTTAATCACCGCTAATTTCTTAGCTCCAGCTAACCAGCATCAATAGTCCCAGTAATGCAAAGTTTTTGCTTTAGTAGTTCTGGTATCTTGTTAATCACAGCTGATTCTTCAGCTCCAGCTAACCAGAACCACAGAATCTTCACAATTAAAATAGCAACGGCTCTGAAAAGAGTCTTTAATCTTCCCTCTGAAATTTCACAAGCCAGGCCTCCATTTTCTGCACTGTTCTTAACATTATCTTCCAAGATCCTACACAACACCTCACAGAGCTCTTAACACTGAATGGATCTTCTGGCCCAAAGTTCCAAAGTCCTTCCACAGTCCTCCCTAAAACATGGTCAGGCTGTCACAGGAATACCCCACTATGCTGGTACCAATTTGTCTTAGTCAGGGTTTCTATTTCTAGGTGCACAGTATCTAGTTAAATAATGTGTCTGTTCAGAAGTTAACTGGGCCAGGTGTGGTGGCGCACACCTTTAATCCCAGCACTTGGGAAGCAGAGGCAGGCGGATTTCTGAGTTTGAGGCCAGCCTGCTCTACAGAGTGAGTTCCAGGACAGCCAGGGCTGCACAGAGAAACCCTGTCTTGAAAAAACAAAAAATAAAAAACAAAACAAAGACGACAACAACAGCAAAAAAGTTAACTGCACTCACATTTGTACTAAAAAGGATGTGCTTTGATCTGGTCTCATTTTCTGGTTCTTAAGTGATTGTTAGTTGCTAGTCGAGAATAAGATATTGGTGAAACCTCTCTGAGGACTTGATGAAGGTCACTTGATATGAAGATCATTGTGACAACCTTCCTTTGGCCCCTGCTGACATTCAGATGTTCTGAGGCAGCGTTTCAAATCCTCAGTATCCAGGGTACTTCTAATTGGGTAACTCTGTGAGAGGGCCTGGGTGTCTGTTCTTAGTAAAATGTTGGCAACAGTGCTGGCCTAGATGTGTCAGTTACCAGTATGAACCCCTTCCCATCCTGACAACCAAATATCTTTGGGCAGAGCCCTTATCCCTAGGTAATGAGAAATGATTGCAAACCCCGCTTCAGCTCAGAATCACTGTTCTAATTGTGGCTAAGGAATGCTAAAAAGATGGACATTTCCTGGATCTTCTGTTCAAATGATCTTTTTTTCTTCATTGTGTATCTCAACAAATTCCTTCCTTCCTTCCTTCCTTCCTTCCTTCCTTCCTTCCTTCCTTCCTTCCTCCCTCCCTCCCTCCCTCCCTCCCTCCCTCCCTCCCTTCCTTCCTTCCTTCCTTCTTTTATTTATTTTTAACTTTCAGGCAAAATACAGTTTGTTCCCAATCACTTTATTGGCTTGTTGATATTTAAGGATCCCGTTTGGAAAGTTTCTGCCAAATAAAAGTTGAAGGACCTGCCAATTAACATGTGAGCCTAATTATGGCTGTGAGGCAGCTTTCTTTATTTCTCTATTCAACTATATGTTCCTCGTGATATATTACACAACAACAACAACAACAACAACAACAACAACAACAACAACAAAAACAAAATCATCATCAGCAACAGCAGCAGCAACAGCAACAACAAAGCTCTTCCAGCCTTGATTGGAGGTTAGATAATTTCTGATTGTATTTATGTCAGGCACTAGAGTGGCATTTGGCTAATATTTTCTTGACTGTGAATGCTTGGAAAGTGGAGCTCACTGTGGGTACACGTAGTGGAGGCGTTACCCCACCATTCCTTTCTCAATTGACCTGATTCCTAAGTCAATTCGAAAAATGTAAAGTTCTTTACACCTTTTCAGGCCTGACCCACAAACTAAGTTGCCACTTCTTGAATGTGTATCAGAAAAGAAGAGCTGAACAGGTGAACATTAGCACATTAGCTGTGAACCTGTGATGTTCATCGTCAGCTTCCTTCTTCAGAATGTCCCCTCTTCCCCACAGTGCTGGGCTAGGTCATCACTGAGTCTTTCTTTTTGGAGACAGGGCCCAAGGTGTGTTACCATGATGCTTAGCACTAGTAAGGGTATTTTCCTTATCTTTTTTCTGGTTTATTATTTGGAAGTCTCAAAGAATAAAATGAATCCATGTCACACATTTTCAATAATGTGGAACAGTTTTCATGTCCCCCCGTTTTAGCGACAAAATACCGTAATTTTCCAATAATGACCCAAATAATATATTATTGAGGCAATATAAGACTTACATATTTAACCTTTGCTTCAGTAAAACTTCACAGCTCCACAATTACTTCACTAGCATTGCATAATCAGAAGTTTATTTCTTCCATTTATCTTAGCTTTTTCCAGTATTAGAAAAAAAATCTGGAGTTGTCTTTCTGGATCCATTTATGTAGAATATTTGGGTATTCAAGGACCCATAGGAAACTCATTCTGAAAACTAAAAAAAGAGAAGGGACACTTAGCACATTTTGTCCATAGAAATAATTAAATATTAATGAGTGTTGCATCTATTCATACGATGTGGGGCAGTTGTTTTATAATGTAGCTCATATAAGGCATGAATTGTGCTTATACAGTTTTATTATTTAGAAAAATTTTGAAACACCAACAGCATGAGCCAGATAAATAGTATTTGTTTCCATATAGAAGTCTGTTTTTCCCTTTTCTGATATGTGAGTTAAATATATCTATAGAGCTTTCTGTAAGCATTTTTAAAAGAAAACACCTGAGAGTCCAACAGCTAGCATGACCTAGAAAGTTAACTGTGGGATCAAAAGAAAAAGCTGAAGCAAAGATTTCAACAAAGAACATGCACACTAGATATATAGAGGACATTGCTACTAAAATAAGGTGACAGTGGATTTTGTCAATTCTGTCCTTAGCGTATCCAACAGCAGCAGGAACATAGGTAGCAGTCAGTGACTGCACAAATGAACAGTGCAGAGGAATGTGAGGTCTCTATGCATGGGTTAATGACTGATGTAGGTGAGCACATTGGGAATGTGAGTGGTGTGTTCCTATCTGCACGTGAATCCCATGAATAGTCTTAATTTTCAGCATTTCCAGGCCACTTTGGCTTTAGGCTGATCATTTAGAAAAACAGAATTATCTCGTGACTTAATGCCCCATGACTAGCCTTGCAGTTTATGTTTGTTTCATTAAATCCATAATATTGGCATCTCCATGATCTTTAAATATAAATTAATAAACACACCAAGGAGTTGTTTTTTTATTGTCATAGACACACATTCACGGTTTATTTGTATTCTCATAACAGTTCTATAAAATGAATTTTTATTTTCTTCCATTAACAAGTGAAGGGACCTATATAGAAGGGCTTCCTCAGTCCCCCCCCCCAAAAAAAAAGCCCAAAAAGAAACAAAAACAAAAAAACCAAACCACCTTCAAACCTCTCCCCAAACCAAAACCAAAAACCAAATGAACAAAACCAAACAACCAAACCAAACAACAACAACAAATTCCAGAACGGGCTTTATTCCAGCTTCTTATAGTTATTTTTTATATTTAGCATTTAATAATTCAGAGTGGAGGTACTGAAAGGCTGATTGTGTGGTCTGGACAGTAAACCAGATCAGATAAAACTCATGAGCAGTAAAGGGTGATAAAGCCGAAAGCACAAGTTTTCATTAGAGCATCTGCTCAGCCACGCGTGGCGGTCAGGGCCATGGCGCGTCTTGGTTTTTAGGACTAAGTCATGACGTGAAGTAAAATAACTGTGATATAAAACGTGAAGCACACGGGAAGACATTTCACTGGTTCCCGAGCTGCTTCTCTGTGGGTGGTAAATGTCTCATCTGGGGTTCTCGTGGGAGATGTAATCCACCCTAGACTGTTTGACCAGACAGATGTCAAATCATGACTACTGTATCCCAACTGAGGGAGGGAGAGGAAGATCTTACGAAAGGAAGGCTATGGACGGTGAGTGGAGATGGTAAGCCCAAACGACTCATGCTGGGAACTGTATAACTCACGTCTTCACATCATCTCCATTTTTCCCAACAATTGTCTGTCTGTGTAATTCTCTCCAGATAAGGAATGTAAGCTTGGTATTCTAAACAATCCCTCTCACAGTGTGGCCCCCTAGACTTTTGCCTCTCCATGTAAGCTACGACATGCTCTAACAGTAACTATACCTGAGATCATGAAGGAGGAGGAGGAAGGAAGGAAAGAAGGAAGGAAGGAAGGAAGGAGAGGAAGAAGAAGAAGGAGAAGGAGAAGGAAAAGGAGAAGGAAAAGAAGAAGAAGAAGAAGAAGAAGAAGAAGAAGAAGAAGAAGAAGAAGAAGAAGAAGAAGAAGAAGAAGAAGAAGAAGAAGAAGAAAGAAGAAAGAAGAAAGAAGAAGAAAGAAAAGTAGTAGTGGTGGGAGCGCTGTGAGCGAAGCAGAAGCTGCCGAGCTGCCGAGCTTCCGTTCCTTCGCACCTGGCAGCAGCTATTCTCAGCGGCTTAGTGTTTCCCACAAGCCCTTGGGCCCTCGGTGCTCAGATTGCTTGCAAACAAACTTCACTGACCATGCTAACCCTGCAGCTGCTCAGAAGCCTCAGCAAACCCTCAGTGGACAAAGCCATTTTTAGCTTGCCCAAGTGCCTTTTGTCATTGATGGAGAGCTCTGAGCTCTGGAGTCCATTCTGCTCCCGAGCTGTAGCAGCTCCCAATAGACAACAGCCAAGTCCATCTGCAAACTGTGCTGACAGTGAGGAAGGCCGGGGGTGACCTGAAACAAAGTCACTTTCAAGTATGTGGTTGTGCTGAAATATTATAAACACCAAAATACAATGTTCTCAGAGACACTGAGAGATAAGGCAAATGCAGGGAGTGTTAATGGGGGTGGTCTATGAGGCAAGTGGCTAGATTCACTGTGCAAGTATACATGCAGTTTTAAATGGAAAACTCAAAAGCAACGGTCTCATTAAGCCAGCTCTGCTCCTTGACAGAGGCAGCTGTATCTTTTCATCGTCCTTTTGATCAATCAAGACATTTCCTGCTTTCCAGGTTTGGGCCAGTGCACTTCATAGAGATGTGTCCTGTGCTTCTCTGCATTCTCCTTTAATGGATTTCTACTTTTGACCTTACATTGACACTGTTGGATCAGTCAAGTCCTATTTTAATAGTCTATTTTGATTGACATACTCAGCAATTGATGTCTGAACAAAATCCACTTTGAAAGGAGCACTCTTGTGTACCTTCAACTGTGTTGTTTTCGGTGCTCAGTTTATAGAAGAAAAACAGAAGAAAAAAAAAAACAAGCAAAATCCAAATCAAACCAACCAAATGAAAACAACTGAGTGACTTTTTGTTCACAGTAGGCTATGTTCTCCTTCACAGCTTGCCATGTGGCCTTTTGTAGTGCTTTGGTTTGGTTTGGGTTTGAGGTGGGGTCTCAGTGTGATGGTCAGGCTGGCTTTGAACTTCTGATACTCCTGCTTCAGCCTCCCAAGTTTGGGAAGTTATGTACCATCCCACCTTGCTTGGGATGTAATTTTCAATTCCAGAAAGCTGATTTTGTGATCTAAAACATGTCTCCAGCCCCTTTTCTCACTTATCAAATACAAAATAAAGTGATGTCAGCAGCAGATTTTGTGTTGCTGGGGTGGTTGTAGACATTACAACAAATATCAAGTTGGCACACCTCCAAATACAGTAAGATTGCACTTAACATAGTGGAATATGTAATGCCAATCCTTAACCAAAAACTTCTGGAAAGATTTCACCTAAATAACCATGTTAAGTTGTGATCTTCCAGGGAGACAGAATGATGGTAGAAATATAACTTCTTCAAGGTTTTATTTTTTTTTCAAAATATCATTAGGCTTGGCTCGGTTTATACATATAAGTTCCAGTAATTAAGAAATGAAAAATGTGTGGATGGACTGACTAAGAAGAACTGTGTGAGGCAGATGGAACAAACCAGTCTAGGGAAGGTTGTGAAGCTACTATCATTAGAGGTTATAGCAGTAGAGATATATCTGTCTGTCTGTCTATCAGTCTATCTATCTATCTATCTATCTATCTATCTATCTATCTATCTATCATCTATCTATCATCTGTCTATTATGTATCACCTATTATTTATCATCTATCTATCATCTATTATCTATTCATCTATCTATAGCTATCTATCATCTATCACCTATTTATTCATCTATCATGTATATATATGCATATATATATATCATCTATCTACTTATAATGTATCTCCTATTATCTATCATTTGTCTATCTATCTATCATCTATCTATCTATCTATCTATCTATCTATCTATCAATTGTGTACATATCTGTCTATCTATCTATCTATCTATCTATCTATCTATCTATCTATCATCTGTCTACAATCTACTTTTATCATGTATCTGCCAGTTATTGGCTATAAAAATGAAAATGATTGCCAGAAACGAATGATGGATTTTGAATGACTTAAAAAGAACCCACAGCAAAGAGTAAGAGTCAGGGTCATTGAGTACCTTCTATTCAAGTGACACTTGATAACCTTATGTAAATGATAAGGTAATGGCCGAATTTAGTTTTATTCATGGAAGGGTTCTAGATAGCATCTTTAAGAAGCAGGAAGAAGCTATACCAAGGCTGTGCTGAGATTCTCATGGTAGAATGATGCTAAGGCATCATAGACTGCTCTCTGGCCACCTTGTCTAGCAGGCATGAAGGTGGGGTTAGCACAGGAGTCCACATGGTATCAGGGTTGCCTGATTACAGTAGAGGTCATTGGTCTGTTGGTTGGCAAAGAAGATAGTTGGGGATGTCTGACAGGGATGGGCGTGTGTGGATGCTTACAGAAGGATGTAAGAAAAATTAGTGAACTCTTAAGAACTCGGGGTCAGCTGAGTGAAATGGCATGTGGCAATTGTCCTCCACACTGTCCCCATGCTTACCTAATTTTCACACATCAGGTTGAGCAATTCCTAGTTGCCAGTTTCAGATGTGAGCCATTTTAGCAGGGTCAAAGTCACTTGCAAGTGTCGTCAGAGCAATGATGGAATGGTTGAATGAGGAACCAACATTTTTTCTCTAACTTAAAACACTCATGGCTGACATCTGCTGGGCTTCTGTTGATAAGTCAAACCAAATACTGTCTCCATGGCTGTGTCATTTGTTAAGTGGTCTGCATATCTTCCAAGATGAAGAATGAAAATGTGTGGACTGCCTAGTGGCTAACTTAAGCTTGAAGTATATTGTTTCCTTGTGTTAAACTGTAGGATGTAATTACAAAACAGCCATAGAGCCAAATGGGACTTTCGTTGTTGTTTAGAAGTACAAAGATGCACTGTTGAATATTTTCATTTATTTATAGCTCTCCATAGATGATAAATAGATTATATCTTAACATCAAGAGAATCCTGATATTTATTAGTCAAAATTATGTATTACAATCCCAAGCCAAGCACAAAGTAGCCGTGTGTGTGTGTGTGTGTGTGTGTGTGTTAGTCAGCTTATCATGACTTTAGCAAATTACTTGACAAAATCAATTTCTAGGAGGAGATTAATTTTGGCTCCCAGTTCTTGAGGTTTCAATCTACAGATAGTTGGCTCTGTTGCTGTTTGGTTCATGACAGAGCAGAGTATTATGGCCTAGAATACGTGCTTGGCAAAGTGCTCACTTCAGCATAGTCAGGGGACAAATCCCTGCACACACAGTTTTCTAGCTTCTTTCAATTTAGACCATTTCCTGCAATTTCTATCACATCCCCATGGCACCATATGCAGGAACCAGCATATAACTTGTGATCATATTCAACAATGCAGAAAGTGGCCACTACCATATCACTGGTAGTACACCAAATGAATTAAGGTTAAGAAGGGCTCAGAAGAGCACTGGAGACAGAAACAAGTCTTCATTCCCCTAACTTGTCAATCTTAGTGATAGATAATATGAAATCCACAGGAGATCCTAGAATAAGACAGGGATGTGGTTATAGGGAATTATCAGTTTCAAAGCAAAGTATGATCACATCCAAATCTCATAGCCTGCATACCATTGAGTTCTCTCTAATCTCCTTCTCCTGTTATACCCTTGAAAGGAGACCAAGAGAGAGGTCACAAGAAGCTTCACCCACGCTTTTCCTATGTATTTGTACTTATGACTGTATCTCCATCTCTACCATTGCAGTCTTGAAGAGTGAGCTGTCTGTTAGACTTTATTTCCTTATTATCTGTTTTGTTGTAGTTACTATTGTTGTTTTGAGGTGTGACCATGCTGGCTTGTATTCATTGTCCCTGTTTTGTACATTTTCCATTTTGTTGATCTCCAATTGCGCTGAAACCTTTTACTTAAATGCATGAATCTACCACGTTCTCTAAAGTTAATTCTCTTCAGTTTCCAGTCTCTACAACCAGTGACAATGGCTCCATCCTCCATCTGCAGACACTCGCTGTATGCTTCCTTTGACACATCACTGACTTATTCCTTGGCCATTCCTTCCCTGACGATTTCTATTACTTGGTCCCTGGATGTTGGTGTCCTGATGCTCTGTGTGAGTCCTCCCAGTTGGCAACCAGCTGTGTCCTGGGCTGTTTCTTATAACAGGTGTGCCAAGGCTTAGTTTACATGCCCAGTGTTCAGATTTTTCTTGTGTTCATTCACTTAACAAATCTGATAACATTTTGATGATCATATCTTACATATAAAGCAGAAAGTATTAGTCTCAACGAACTTAGAAGATACTCAAGTAATTCGACACCAGTAAAAGAAGCATAGAGGTAAATATGGAAGTGAATCTGTGGGCAGTGTCACTGAGCATAGGTTTGTGGTGGTAAGAGCACAGAATCTTCATACTAGGACAAACAGCAAATGGTCCCTGGGGAAGTTCATGTTGTCTTCATCTCAGTTATATGGATGACACAAGTTTGAAGAAACTGACATTTCCTAATGGCTAGTGTGCTGAGGAATTTTTGATGGGTAAATTTCAGTACTTCATGCCCTCCTGTAGTTCATCACCCAGTGTTGCATTTTGTTCTGTCTAGTAATCCTAACATGCTGACAGGACATTTTGTCTCAAGTATAGATGACAGATGACCACGTTGGCATCTAGGCTAAATATATTACACTGAAATATATTACAATAGTGGTGAAATCCACCATATTTATATTCTTTACCACACATCTTGAATGTTTCCTCATATTTTGTTTTCAGTGCCATTCCCAAAGTGTAATATTTATTTTTATTACTCATCTAATTAATATATCCACCTAGTTATGACAAATGGCCGTCTGAGTTTGTTAGTGGAGGCCATATGGGTGTTCATATTGCTGAAAATTATAGCTACTGTGCTCAGTAAGTGCCATTGTCCTTTGGTACTCTCTACACACAACAAATCCATACAGGCTCAAGTATCTTCTATGAAATGGTATAGAATTTACAAATAACCTGTGCATACCTTACTCTTTAGTTTCAACTGACTATAATGTCTAATACCATGTAAATGTATGTGTGTATTTGTTGACTCTTTAAGACTAATGCCAAGAAAACAAGTCCCTATATTTTCAGTACAGATTCTCACCCCCTCCCTCAAGTGTTTTCAGTTCCTTGGTGGCTGAACCTTTGTATTTAGAACCCAAAGGCACACAGGGCATACCGTAACAGCATGTAAGATGAGCAGTATTCCTTTATACTGGTCATATTGTGTAAACTAAACTGACTATAGGTTTTGAAGAAAGGTTACGAAGAATTACCTTTTATAAAACTGCTAGTGGCAATACCATTTTGTGGATTAGGTGATTCAAAGGGTAATGCATTTTTACAATTTAAAGGACAAAACCTCACTGCTATGTGTGTGACTGCTTATAAATTTGTAGTGCCTTAACATTTCAGTTCATTGGTAGTTTTATACACGTCTTTGAAATTAGTCAATGTTGAAGGCCATAGTGATCTGTTGAGTTTCTGCATAATATGGAAGACATTGATGGTCATGGGGATCTCTTCCATTTCTGCTGTGGACAATATGGAAGACCTTGTCACATTTCAAGCAAGCTTTACAAGCAAGATCCTTATTCCCCCAATTTACTGAAAGAAACATTTATGCAGAGAAGAAACATTGTCATTAAGTAACAAGCCATAGTCTATCCTGAATAGCTTATTGTTGATTTGTTTTGAGTTGTCTTATCATTTACATGGTTGCATGATGCTATGGTTTATAAGACATATCCTTGACCTTGAGAAGTCTTCAAGTTGGTTGCTAAGATACAGAAGAACACTAAGAGATAATTGGGGAAATGCACACCGATTATTGGAGCTCGATCTCTTCTTGTGCCCAAACATTTGTACTCCAGATGTGTTCTGTTCTCATTGGTTATTGACTCTGCTCTTAGGCAGAAGGTTCTTAGCTTGAGCACTATATCTTTTGTATGAAGAAATGTGAGAAAAATTAAAACAAAATAACTCAACCATAAAAATCCATTGGGGGTGAAGCCAAGTTCCATAAGGGAAACTATGGTTCCTATTACTGAATTTTGAATGTGTTCTCTAGGCCAAGCTGGGTTTCATGTTGAGATAAAGTCCTATTTATTTATGTTGTTAAAATCCTTTTCTTGTGTTCAGCTGTTGGCATGTTCAGTTCAGAAACCTTTAATATCACACCTCTTGGCCTTGGTAAGATGCTTGGCTGAGCACCATAGTCCTTTCTGGCAGCTGGTAGACTTTGTCTTAGTTGGTAGACCATGTTTTTATTATCAAGGTTTTGTCCCTGAAGACCATCTTGAAAATTGTGAAGCTTATCAAAATAGTCATTCACATGTTTTTAGGCGAATCCTAGGTCTGCTGTGATTTAAGTTATGTTAATATATTTGGATTTTCACAAGTGATGCTTACTTACGTTTAAATGCATAAGTTCTAGTACAGCTCTGTGAAAAGCAAAGCCTGCTAAAATATGCCACTAATGATGTGTTAATTTCTCTTTAACATGTTGTTTTGTGATAGCCTGTAGCTTTGTCTCAATAAGACTTCAGTTTACTATTTACTATTGCTAATACCCAGCTTCTACCCCTCTGTTCTGTTACTCATTTATTCATTCCTTTATTATGGGGGAAATCCCAGGAAACATAAGTTATGGGCTGTGTTGGCCCAAAGGTGAGGATGAATAGTTTAATAGGAAAAAGGGAAAAATAAAATTATGGCTCTGGAATGAAAAAGGCCCTCCACTTTTGCCTCTTGGACATCAGCACTACTTTCAATGGATTTTTATCATAATTACACATGAACTTGTTGAGAAGTTGAGTTTATGTATGTGCATGCACTGCGGTCACTTGCGCATGTGTGTGTGTGTGTGTGTGTGTGTGTGTGTGTGTGTGTGATTTTCTATGAGGCAATATCTCATAATGTGAAAATACAATAATGTTTTCTAGATCTTACTTTTGTGGCTCTTTCTCAGATAATTCCACTGTAATTTAAAGCATCCATGCTGAATGTTGTTCAAAACTTTATTTTTTCTCAGCATGGGAAACCCACACTTGAGTTTCTCATGAGTAATTTCCTAGGTCCTGGGATGTCTAGCTGACTCAAACAGGTGACTATAGATAATGACATCCAGAGGTACTGATCATGTACTTCCCATGTTATAATGAAATCCCTAGGCCTCAGGTCTTGTAATTTTTCTAACCAAGGCAACAGTGATCTATAGCTGCTTTTCAAAGAAAAGCACAAAGGGGTTTGTAACTTTCACCAATAATGTTCAGTTCATAAAAGACCAAGTCCTCTTTGGCCTGGTTGAGAATACTACTGTGTCACACCTGTCTAGTTTGCTGGCCTTCAAAGAAGGCAGGAAGAGAATTGCAGCCAGAGCAGCCCTCCATGAGGTAAGGAACCTTTAGATGGAAGGCTGCAGAAAGAAAACCAAAAACATAAAATGTTATCTGTATATAGATAGCAAGATGAGCAAATTTGAGTGACAGATCTCTAACCAGAAATTATGCCTACAAGCGTCATGAATCGAAGTCTAGATATCTTATTTCAGCTTGCAGTCTTATTTGTGACTTGCCTTTTGTTATGGAGTTTTGAATCAGAGGGCTATTCTGTGCCAGAGTTTATATGATATTTGAGAAGCAATGATAGATCAGCATTTGTTAATGTTTCCAATGCAAATGTATGTGTGGTGATATCTTACGGTGGTTTAGATGTCCATTTCTTTGATATGCAGTGGTGCTAGGGCATTTCCATGGGATTCTTGAAACTTTGCATATCTTGCATTGGAAAGCACTTCTGAAGTCATATGGTCGACTATATGTTGTCTTTTTATTTTTGAGTCATAGGAGCGCTTCTTCATGGGTAGACATCTTCTGGCTGATACATGCATCATAAAGATCTTCTAATGATCTCCAAGTAGCCCATGAATCTTCTTGAGGAAGATTTTGAACCAATAGAAAACTCTCCCTAAATTTTCCATTATAATTTTATACTGTTGCTTTCGTTACCATAATTTACTTCCTGCCCGTTACTGCAGATTTGTTTTCTTAGGTTTTCATTTATAAGGTTTGGGCTTCCTATTTTGGTTGAGGATCTATCTTAAATGAACCTTTGCACATGTACAAAATAGTAAACTATAGGATTTAAGCCTAGATTTTTGTTATTTTAAAGATAAAGTTTCTCGAAGATGTTTTAGTGTTTCTTTCCACTGTAAAAAGATTCGCTTGTGTAACAGTTTATTAACACAAGCAACTCAGACTGGGTCAAGTAAAAGGGAACACACGTATTCAAGATGCCAAGAGTGAGCAGGCTGTGTCCCACGAGGTCAGTGGAGGAAGACAGTCAAGGGCAGACCTGAGGTACCAAACCACAAGTCTGCTTTCCACAGACCCCTCTCTGACATCTCACACGGCTCGTCCCCAAATGCCTGCATTTTATAGAATTCTTGTCATCAGCGATGATGAATGCTGTTGGGCTACATGTCATTCCTCCAGTGTCTGTCACCTCCATAAAAAAAAGACTCTAGGAGACATGAGTGAGTTACATGTGCCCTTTCTAGGCTTAAGATGTCACAGTCCTATAGAGCTCAGGGCCTCTGAGTAACTGGGTGCTAGTGTGTCCTACTGCAGGAAGGTTGGGCTCAATCAGAACAACATGGCGTGTGAGATACAGTATCACCTTTGGAGAGGCTGTGGACATTACAAATACATACCAGCAAGGTGCCAACCCCATTTTAATTCTTTTCCTTTTCAATGAAAGATAATTGAATATATCTCATTATATTAAAGCTAGCTTGCTGGCTTATCTAAAATAAGGCATAAATTAATGATTTTGAGGTATTAAAGTGTGTTCAAATTATGAGAATAATTAGATCTCATTAAATATCTCGATTTGACAAATCACAGTCCACTTCGACAGGAATAGTCTTGAGAAAGTAGATTAGCAGTGGAGCATTTTTTTCCCTCTCTTTCTACTTTGACATCTTTTCCCCAGCTTGTTCAAACTCTAATGAAAAAGTTGTCTTGTCAGTACTTCCACATGATGAACCACTGTGCAAGTAATTGAGGTTCAGTGATTAGGTCTAGATTTATATACTTAGGGAGTCTAATAATTTTCCTGGCCTTATAGAGCAAGCCCAGCAGTGCTCGGCCCACAGGATTAATTGACAAAGCAGGAGCAGTCCTTATTGGAGATCATTAAGTACCTCAGGCTTCCATGTGAACGGGGAACCTGAAAGCTCATTGAATACAAATTGCTATCTCAGTCAAGTTGACCACTTGTCTGTTCTTGGAAGTGTGGTTGAATAAAAGGATAGCCCCACAGAGAGGCTTGGAATGGTGGTGTGATCAACAGCATTAGATTTTCCCAGGTTGGGCTCTCCAACATCAAATCGCTGCTTTATGAAAGCTTTTATGTGAGCTTAAAATATACCCATGGGGGAGCAAGGTTGGAGGGACTCTATAAACCCCAGCCACAAAGATGGTCTGTCTTAGGAGAGAAGGCCCAGAGAGATGGTTCCCTGAGCAGGGCTTGGCGTCTTTCTCAGAATCCTGGGATGTCACCTCCCTTCTCCCTCTTGTATTCAGATTTCTCCTTTATCTCTGTTGCTCTCACTTTGGTAGTATAATCCCATTTCGTCTTAGATTTAGATGTGGAAAACCTTCTGCCTATTGCTTTTCCAAATAAAAGATGGCTGGACAAGAGGTCTAGGAGAACCTGGGAGCATCTAAGTTGTCATGTTTATAAAATCAAATGTTCGGTGCTGTTTGAAGAGTCCAGTCACATCAGTTTAATCAACATAAAGGAAGAAATATTCAATGCACATTTACTTTTCCTTGCTGTAAGGTTTCTGTGTTGAGAGGACATCTGGGATGGCACCTACGTGATCAGTAATGCCTGTGAAGAGCTGGAAGGACTGCAGGTCACCCACCATGCATCTGTCGATGGTTTCTCAGCCCCATCATCAGTAAAGCCGCCATCTTGATCTGATTTGCTTTCTACTGAGGTTCTCAGCTGTGAGAAATTCAAGGGTTTTTTTTTTTTTTTCACTAATTGCTCAGGTGGTGATGGGAAGGTAGAAAATACTTCTTAATATGGATCAAAATGTTTCCCTCAGTAATTGAATAAAACCTCCTTTCCAGGGAGCATGTTCTCTCCACAAACGTTACACCCACAACAGGAAATACACAGGATTGAACAAACACAGAAAAAAAAATACTGAAGAGTTTATGTTTTTATAATTTTCACATGATTAAGCAATTTGATTTCTTATGAAAATAATTACAGAAAATGTGAAGATTACAACATAAGATGCAAATTGAAGTTTATGGTGTGATCCAACATTTACATATATTTTTATAAATGTTCACCCTCTGACACTTTTAACAATATAATTTTGAATAATCAAGCAACAGGTCCTTTTGTGTGTTTCCCCTGGGAATAAGCTGTGGATTAACAGCACTACTGTGTTGGAGGCCCTAGGTGCACCCCATTGACGCCCATTTCAAACTTCTCGTCCTTACTGGCTGCACTTTATCATAACCTCCTCGTTGTCTTCACAGATGTTCTCAGGGGCAGTTTATGATTCACAATGATCAGGGAAGAATAGCATTCAGCAAAAACATAGTCATTTATGTTTTCTCAATAACTTCTAAAAGTCAGTTTCTCATTAAACCACTGCATTTGAGTCAGGTTCAGACAGGAGAGTTAGGTGTGGTGGTGTTGCATTGGCATCTAGCAGCTTTGGATGGTTCTGGACTCTTGCACAGGCTCTTGACATTTATTTATGTATTTATTTAATTATTTATTTATATTTTTAAAACTTTATGTGTGGGAGTGTTTTGCTTCTATGTATACCTGTGTATGTCATGCATGCCTGGTTGCCCACACAGGCCAGAAAGAGGGCATCAGGTCTTCTGGAAATGTAGTTACAGGTGGTAGTGAGGGTTCTGGGAACCACACCCTGGTCTTCTTCTCCAAGAGCAGCAAGTACTCTTGAGTACCACTGAGCCATCTCTTCAGTCCCTCTCAGAATTCTTGAAGCTATGGGGTGAATTCCAGTTACAGCCACAAGTGACGGATTCTCTCATTCTCTGTTAACTTACTATTTATTCATTTACTCTTGGAGTGTTTACCGAGCGCCAGTTACTGTAGTGTACCCAGGGAACACAATCCATGAACATGACCTCCAGTGGTACAGGCTTTGTCTGGGGTGATGTGGGAGCACATGAGAGGTGCGTCTAGTTTGGGTGATGTATGCGTCCCAGAGAAGCGCCCTAGGAGACTGGAAACAAGGAACTCCAAAAAGTGAGGAAGCATGCATTGCATGAAGACCCACGGCCCGTGTTAGTTACTGTAAGTAACAAGGCTGCTCTCTGAAACAGGTTTAGGCTCCTGGAATTCATCTCTGTGCTGACACAGCCTCCATTATGAGGCCTCAACTGCTTGTTCTTTGACTTGCTCATTACACAAAGAAATGGTGTGATGGAGTGGGGCCCAAAAGAATACTATTTCACTCTTCAGTTTTCCTTAGTTAGCATGTTATCATCTTCTCCGTGAGACCAGCTTCTAGAGTCTAAGTCTAACATCTTTTTTTATGCACTTTAGTTGGTAAGTGAGCATATTTGCAAAGCCATCTCTGCGTCCATACTCTTGTACTAATCTTCAGCTATGTGATTCAGTTTTACCATTTTCTAGGTTCGTGCTTTATGACAGTTTTGGGTCTCAGGAAGTGTTTGTGCATTAACGCACAGCTATGCATCTAAGAGCTGCTTCCTGGCCCCTCTGTTCTATAGCTGACTAGGATCGAAGCAACACTGGGTGCTGACTTGTGGGCAGGAGACACATAAACAAGTGAGACGAAGACAAAACTAGGAAAGGTGAAATAGGGCACTGAGATGAGGTACAGTGGATGTGGAGGTGCAGAGTAGGTACAGTGGATGTGGAGGTGCAGAGTAAGAGCAACACACCCAAGTGGATGCTCTGCGGTCACGTGACATTTAAGTAGAAACTCAGAGGAGGAGGAGGAGGAGGATGAGGAGGAGGAGGAGGAGGAGGAGGAGGAGAAGGAGAAGGAGGAGGAGGAGAGGGGATGGGGAGGAAGAAGATAGGGAGAAGGAGGAGGAGGAGGAGAAGGAGAAGGAGGAGGAGGAGGAGAGGGGATGGGGAGGAAGAAGATAGGGAGAAGGAGAAGGGGAGGAGGAAAAGGAGAGAGAGGGGAAGGAGGAGGGAGAGGAGGAAGAGGAAGAAATGGAGAGGGGAGATAGGAGGAGGAAGAAGAGAGGGAGAAGGAGAGGGGGAGGAGGAAAAGGAGAGAGAGGGGAAGGAGAAGGGGGAGGAGGAAGAGGAAGAAATGGAGAGGGGAGATAGGAGGAGGAAGAAGAGAGGGAGAATGAGAAGGAGGGGAGGAGGACAGAGAGGGCAGGGAGCTGGCCATTCAAAGTCATGGGACAGCATTTAGGGAAAGGTAGGTGGGAATCATACTGGCCTTTCTAGGCCAGGCCAGATGTTTTGGATTTACCTCTGAGTGCAAATGAGTAATCATTTGCAAAACACAAGCATTACAATGCCATGACTGGATCTGTTTTCTAAAAGGAAATCCTGCTGTCATGGATTGAATGTATAATGTTGTTGCAGTAAGAATGGATTCCAGGAGTAGACAGAAAGCCAGTGTAGTAATTTAGGAAAAGATGTGAGAGGTTTGGGGTTGTAAAGTCTTGTCTAAAAATCTAAGGTATTGCTCCGACTTCATATACCTGCCTTGATATGAATAAGAGTGTGTATCTGTTTGTGTATGTGGGGGGGAATGGGAATGTTAGGGTAGAAATATAATCATATTACACTAGCTTGCTTTCAGTTTCTGAATCAAAATTCTTGAGCCTAGATTATTTATAAAGAAGAACTTCTTTAATTCCTGTTGACAGAAGCTGGAAGACTTCAAACTTCAGACTGTGGTTTGGTACCACAGGTCTGCCCTTGACTGACAAATAAAATAATCCATAAGATAATTAGCAATTCAGGGACCTGTTAGGAAGGCAGGTGAAGAGTCAGAGTTGGGTAATGGAGAATACAAAGAGTGAACTAATTCGAAAGTCATTCTAGATAGCTATGGAAAGAGGTGGATTTTAGACTGAGATTCAGGTGAAAGGTTGTGCCAAGAGCCAAAGGCAGGACGTTGTGGACAGTGGTCAATGTAAGTAAATACTGCAGGCATAAATGAGGTTGGGCAATTCCAAATTAACAAAAAAAAAAAAAATACAACAACAACAACAACAAAAAAAAACCTCAACAAAACCAAACAAACAAACAAAACTGCTGTGGTTAGTGTGTGTGTGTGTGTGTGTGTGTGTGTGTGTGTGTGTGTGAGTGAACTGGAAGAGGCAGCAGACATCAGGCTCTAGAGTTAATAGGAGGCTGACAGTCTCAGAGCCCACGGACCATGAGAAAACTGGATTGTAAAATATATATAGTGCAAAGTCAATAAAAGTTTGAACTATAGACTATAGAGTCCCTATTCGATGTGAATGTTTGACAGCTTTCTTCAGCTGCTTTTGGAAGGATGAGGTTTGGTAAGCATGTGTCTGTGTTGATTTACAATAGAAGCAAACAAGACCAGCAACATGAGAACTGTCTTCTCAGTATGTCTTTCAGCATGATTGAAACTCAGTAGACAAATTAGAAGGATATGGGGCCTTCTGCTCCTTCGAATTTGGAGATATTTGATATCTGGGGATGAGGGAGGATTGAGTATCACTGATCAATTTTGTGATCAATGTGTCATGTACCATGATCAGATTTGAGAACATCAGGTTTTGAAAGGAGATAATGTCACCGTTAGACACCCAGCACAAGACCCTAATGCAACATGAATCACTTCATCTCACACTGACTTTTGGATGCTTCACCAGGTATGAGGATAGCTGATATCTGATGCTCTACAGCTACAGAACTGTAGAGATGCTACACTGTAGGGCACTAGGAGGACTGATAGATAGAAATGACCGAGCTCTTCCTCTTTATTTTAGAGATGAAGAGAGGACTTGGCTCTTTTTCTCCACATGTTTCAACTTCTCCACAAACACCTTGGTTATTTTTGTAGGACTCGAGTTTGTGTTTTGTTTTGTTTTTCCCACACAGCAATAGGGAAGGCATTCTTCTTCCCCCAGGCTTATAATAAATCATTTTCATTTGTTTTAATAATGTAATTAGCATTGCTGAGATGATGTATTATGAAGTCATGAAATTAGCTGTTAGCTTTTCCAGGAGTTCGGTGGGCTCTGCACTTGCCCTGGCTTTAGCCAAATGTATAAGCAACTGTTGCAAGAAGGGTCATAAAGCATTGTTCTAAGGCACACGCACACATTTTCCACTAAGTCAGAAAGAGTAGACACAAAGGGAATTGGCTGCATGTATTTCTATATTATTGATGGTAGCTTGCTAATTACCTTGGAAATCTTTGGAGGCAGTATTTTTAAAGTTAATAAAATGCATGAATTTAAGAGGGAATATAAAAAGAGCTCCAAAGAAAGAATTTGCTTGGCTGTAATACATTCTAGGTGTGTGTGTGTGTTAAAATGCTTATTTTATGCTCTTATGTAAATTTACAAGTTGCTTGGTCAAAGGAAAAAATAAATGTTGAAGAATTGTATATGTTGGAATAATTTAAATACAAGGAGACAAAATAAAGATGATGTAGAGTGGTCTAAATGAATATACTCTTTAAACTAACACACACACACACACACACACACACACACACACACACACACACACACACACTGTTTAAGTAGAATGGAGCTCACCTGCTTCATTACAGTAGGTCAAGTGCTGTGGAAGAAAGGAGTTGAAAGTTCCCTGCCCTCTGGGAACAACAAACTTACATCAAACACCAGGCATGATCCAATCTGCAGATACATGCACGCACAGGGAGAGAATGTTCCTACAGTCAGCTGTCTCTGCCATGGGAATGCCCCTTAGAGGGGAAGGTGTCAGTTTGCACCACAGAGAGAAGATAGCAACTATGGAATTCCAGCACAAAAAGGGTATGTGTAGACACCAAATGAGCTCGAGAATATGCCAGTGACCCAACTGAAGTACAAAGTAGCTCAAAGGAAAGGTTGGGACTGTCAGGATGCCTGCACCTGGAAGATGGCCGAAGTGATCAAAACAAAGAGATTAGAGCCCAGGTGCAGTCATTGCTGCAACTAAGTAGAATTACCTCGAAAGAGCTTAAGGAGCCCAGCTAAGGGCTGTTGGAGGAGTTACCTCCAGGGAAGAGACACAGAGGAACAAAGGCTGGCTCAAACACTATGTGATTAATAATATATGTAATTAATAATATGTGATATGTAAATAAGATGTAATTAATAATATAATAATACTATACGATATAATACATATGACATATCATAAGTATCATATATATAAATATATATAAAATTTCTACCACGTTTACCGGGGGCTGTTTCCATGGACAGATGCTTGCCAGCAAAAGCTCACTTCCTGCCCACCTCCTGCTCACCTCCTGTCCACCTCCTGCCCACTCTTGTGTTTCTGCTATGGCAGTTTGCCTTCCTAAGGCTGCTGCTGATTCTGCATGCCTGTGGCTCATTATCTTGCTTTGTATCGAGTGGAGACCCTTGAGTTCCTTTGCACACAGTCTGAAATGGTGCTTAATGGGTCCTGGATTTTAACTACTCCCTCATTCCTGGATTCGAGGGAGCCTGTGGGGAACAGGAAGTTCAGCTAGCCACGAAAGTTCTTGTTACATTTTGTTTTCGGTTTGTTTTGTTTCCTTGTTGTTCCTAAGCATCCTCTGCTGCACAGATCCTCAGCAGAGAAAACCCGCTGGTTGAAACTCTGGAGGAAGCAGAGAGGAACATCTTAAGAGATTTACACATGTGCAAAACAAACGTCTTCCACTGACGTTTTAAAAATAGTGCCCTTAAGCTTTAACATGTGTGGGAATAGTGCTAGCTCAGGTAACCACAAGCCAGGCCTGCACACGCAGGACTTCAGCACTGCACAGGAGGCACATGAGCCCAGATGCTGAGTACTTGGTTTTAATTGCCTGATCCTCCAGAAATGTCCCATTCTGCAACTCTACTCAGGAAGAAAGGGTCCTTAGCTCCCAGCTCCCTTAAGAAAGCAGGCAAGTACACGATCCTCTCTCCCTGTGGGCATACCCTTGGCAGATATGTGGGTAGTTTCCAGAAATCCAGCCAGTGAGTTAATATACATGTTTCATCCCTCCTGTGACTCTTCCTTCTTTTCTTCCTTCATCTTCCTTCCCTTCCCCTCCTTCCTTTCTTCTCTCTATTTTCCTCTCTCCCTCTCTCTTCTTTCCTTCCTTCCTTCCTTCCCTCTCTTCCCCTCTTCCTCCTCCTTTTCTCTCTCCCTCCTTCCCTTCCTTCCCCACACCTTCCTTCCTCCCTTCCTTCTTTCCTTTCTCCTGTCCTTCCTTCCCTCCCTCCCTCTCTCACTCCCTTCTCCTCTTCCTTCTTCTCCTCCTTCTCTCTTTCTTTCTCCCTCCTTCCCTTCCTTTCCTTTTCTCCTTTTATCCCTTCTTTCTCTGTCTCCCTGTCTCTCTCTCTCTCTCTGTTTGTCTCTCTCCTTAAGAACAGTGGCAACAGAATACCTTATCCTCCTTCTTTCCTTTTGTTTCTACATAGGAAAATCCATCAGCTTGAGAATGGAGGAAAGGTGTGAATCCACAGAGAGCCCCCAAGGCCAAGGGCGGCAGAACACCAAGTGTGGGTGGCTGAGGAAGCAAGGCGGCTTTGTCAAGACTTGGCACACCCGGTGGTTTGTGCTTAAGGGGGATCAGCTTTATTATTTCAAAGATGAAGATGAAACCAAGCCCTTGGTAAGTAGGAAAAGTTATTCCTGCAGACCTTAGGGATCCGAGAAGCTGATGGTGGCTGAGGGGTCTCTGCCTCCCCACAGTATCTGTTCACAGGTATCTTGTCTGCTTCTTCTCCATGCTTTGCTTATATTTGGACACGATGAACTAGCTAATTGAGACTCTGCGGCAAATTACAGTTGTCCAATGTTAATTTTGAAGGGACAGAATGTCTGAATCCCTCAGGCAACTTTACTTCATGAGAAAATATTAGTGGGCATCTATTATTAGGGGACAGAGCTCATAACCAAGGCAGTTTTTCTTTCCTTTCTCCCCCTTAGGAATAAGTTGAAAAATCTATATTTTAAGGGAAACTGCATACATAGCCACACTCCTCTGGGGACAGTTTCTGTGTTCTCTGTGGTTTTAGTGGTCATTTATTTCCTTGTGTTCTTAGCCACAAGTTTCAAGGCTGTAACAAAAAAAGAAAAAGAAAAAGAAAAAGTGCTTGAGTTTTCTCAGCCCTGGTCACTGCTTATCAACAAAGGAAAGATGCAAAGAGAGGCCTCACTACTGTGCCTTTCCTTTGCCCATGTCGAGGGGATATAGACATGAGAGAAGACATAGCTTGTTCTTGAGGCTACTTCTTCTCATGTTCAGAGTTCAAAATTCAAGGTCTTAACTACGAATTTAAGTCAGAACTCTGTTTTACTGTTTCAAGTTCACAAAGCATGATGATTTCACAGGACTCTCATTCTTGTAATTCAATGACATAAAACCACTGTAAGTTCATGCTTTAAACACCACTTATTTAAGATTGCTATTAGCTTTTGAGTATTTACCAGAGTTATGATTTACATTACTCTCATAAAATACTTATTGTTTATATACCTATCTTATCTATCTATCTATCTATCTATCTATCTATACACACACACATATACACACCTACTGGTACTGCTTGTATCTACACATGTTTAGAGATGACCACTTGAGGCTGGACAACCTCTATGGTATTTTGAAGAGTGGGGCCAGGCCTATTCTCTACTACATTAATTAATTTTCTCAACTCAGAATTGTACTCCTATTTGAAAGAATGAAGGCTAAATGGCATTGAAGAATCTTGTGGCGGGTTTTGGTTTTTAATTGAACCCATAGCCTTCTGCCTGATAGGCAGGTGCTCTACCACTGAGCTAAATTTCCAGGTCACTCAATCCCTCTTGTTACCTACATTCCTCTTCCTCTTCCTCTTCCTCTTCCTCCTCCTCCTCCTCCTCCTTCTTCTCTCTCTCACTTTCTTGCACACACACACAAACATGCACACGCATGCACACACATGTACATTTGAAATGCAGTTTCCTAAGTTGCCCATACTGACTTTGAGTTTACCCTGTAACTCAGGAAGTCCTTGAACCTGTCATCCTCCTGCCTGAGCTTCCTAAGTAGCTAGGATTACAGACTTGCATCTCCAGGCCAAATTTACAATAGGCTTTAAAGATGTAGATGAAGAAAATCTTTACAGATGCTATAATTGGGAAAATTATGTATTTGTACATCTATGTTTACTAAACAAATGGATGCTGCTAATGAGCAGCTAGACAAGAAGTATAAATCCCAGAGTTCCTTGCTCCTCAGCTTAGCCTTTGCTCTCCCACTAATCCTCAATTTTTCTCTGGACTGGCCTTTTGCCAGAAATGTTTCTTGATTATTTATATTCAATTTAATGCTTCCAACAAGATGTCCTTGTTCTTCATGCATTTTGCCTCCCAGTTTTGAAGAGCATAGGCTATCATTGTGGGAGGTCCTGAGGTGGGGCCAGCTCCAGTTTATAGTATTAGAGGTAACAGGTGTCTAGTCTCACCCTATAGGCAGACAGGAAGCAAAGAGCTCAGACAGGACCCAGAAGTGATGTTACCATCAAGGTCTGCCCTCAACAACCTCCTTCTGTGAGGTAAGCCACACCCAAGCTTTCCACAGACTTCCAACACAAGAGTGGATCAAGTTTCAAGTCCATGTATCTGTGGGAATATTATTTTGTTCTATTGTAGACTATTTTAGTCAGCATTTTATGATGCCCACCCTGACCTTGAACTTATTGTGTCATCATGGATGATTATGACTTGGCATTCCCTTGTCTTAAGTTCCCACATTACAGGCATACACCACCATTCTTGGTTTGTGGGGACATTTCACACTCAGACAGTAGAAGCTCCATGTTTGTAAGTGTGGAGAGAGGGCAAGAGATTTAGAGAGAGAGAGACACGGGGTCATGTGCAAACGATTCTGTCCTCTACACAGAGATTGGATCTCCCTCTGAATGGTGGGAAGCAATTTTTAGACAAACCGCCCAATCCTGTGCCACACTCTCTTAGAAAGGAATTCTGACAGCCATTTCCTAATAGGTTGACAGCCTGTTAATGACATAACTCTCCCAATTAGGTTTATCTTCCGTCCATGTCTTCTACTTTCATCTCTCTCAGAACTTGATGCGCATCTGATTTATTGTATCACAGTCCTGATTAGGTGGATTTAGCATCATTCTCCACACTCATCTCTCATGGCTTCCCAGACGCCCAACCACCTGTCCAAGTTGGAGGACTTCAGAATTCTCAGTACCACTTCTCCTGTGTTTCCTTCTTGAGTAGAAAGTGAATTTGCTTCAACTTCACCATTTTCTACATGTGACTGACAACACCCTAACAGCCATAACTATGGTTTTCTGGCAGTATGATAGAATCTTATCTCAAAAGTAATAACTTACCTATTCAATGTAAAAATACACGAAACTAAATACCTTTTATTACATGTTCTTTTTCTTGAAGTGGATAATGAACCTTACAATTTTAGTTCATTAGGGTGAAACTATTGAGACCTAGCTGGTGACGAATGAATGCTCTAATGCAGGGACAAACTTTATTCACAGACAACTGAAAACTCTACCGCCGAGTTTGGTTGTTTCTGGGGGAGAAATACAGAAAAGTGATCCACGTGGGTATTTATGAACCTACCACTTTGTCATGCATAGACTGATGCTATCAGCATTTTATATAGCTCTATTTTTCCATATTTTCAGATTTATTTCCTATTTTGATGTTTAATCTTACAATACAGTGATATTTATATAGAGAGAAGAAGTTGAAAAACTATGCAAAAGATTACAAAAATATTTTTTCCCTCACCACACACTCCTAAGCTTTGGATCAATTATGTTTTTTGAGGATGTTTTAGTCAAATTTAAACCAAGGTCATGAAAATATTCACTTGTCCATCTTTCATTAGTGATTATGACATAGCTAAGAGAGACGAGTCAGTGGGAAGGAGCACTTGTTGCTTTTTTTTAAAGGGCCCAGGTTCAGTTTCTAACACCCACATGGCAGGTCACAACGGTAACTCTGGGTCCAAGGTAACCAGACATACATTTGGGATACATACATAAATGCAGGCAAAATACTAATATACAGAAGAATATTTAAAAATGATCAACAGCTTTAGTTGTAGCTATTTGACTTGGGTATTGCTATTTCTAAAAGAGGCAATGCCATGGGTATGCTAAAGATCCTATGGGGCAATCTGTCTTACTTCTTGAAGTATTCTATAACTTAAATAAAAGCTAAGTTTTGCCTTGGGCCATGCTGGTGAATTCCCCCAACACACTTCTATGCTAGGAGGGCAGCAGGAAGCATCGATTTTTAGAATCTAGTGTGAAACTTCTGAGAAAATGGCCAAAAGCCAGACAGGCGGCCACCCAATTAATATAGTTTAGACTTTCCACCACAGATATTGATCCGCATGTGTGGGGAATGTTTTTTGCTGGGTCCAATGAAGACGACATTATATTGGATCACAATGGATTGTCCTAACTCAGAGTACAAGGCACTGCTGTGTTGTAACCTGAGGGCTGACCTCCAAATGTGCAGAATTGATTGTTGATTAAAGAGCAAGGTCTAATTTTATACTTAATGAAACTCATAAGTTCATGAAATCTAGAAACCTCTCAGGCACTTGCTGTTCCCAGTTACAAGATAGGAATCCAAAGAAGCCACAGGCACAGCTAAGTGTTTAAAGTGATGCTGCGAATGTAAGAAACGAATTTCACTCTAAATCTAAGACAGACAAGAGACCTGTGCGTGGTATCTGAGGCATTCAGGATTTAAGGAGATGCAGAACAGTACTGCGTGCCTTCACGGGGTTTTAGGGGTTCTTTGGGATTTCATAGAAGTCATTTCTCAAGAGATAAGAAATGTGATTAATTCAAATAATTTCATTCCATAGTTCAGTAATTTCTCATTGCTTACCTCTATGCACAAAATAAGTGTAGTGTTTTTTATGTCAGGCAAAAAGACTTTGGAGTAAAATTCTTTGTGCTGAACTTTAGCTATCTGCTGACAGATCATGACACATTGGGAAAATGCCTAGGTAGCTTGAGTTTTAGTGTGCTTGTTTGTCCACTGAGATCCGATCACCTCACTCGTGCAGTTACTATGACGAGTAAAGGAGACTACTGCACACATGGTCTTAGCCCAAGGGCTGAGCAGCGGAGAAGTGGCAAGAGAATTTACATGGGTGATTTCATGATGTGCTCACACTTCATAAACAGAAAAGCAGCACCGACTGTCCATATGGGAGTCTGATATTGGATATCAGATAATATCCAAGCTATTCATGTTATTGTTCACTTCTAAACTCAATGCAGAGTTTTCTAGTGTTGCTACAGACATTCTATAGGAAACAGAATGTACAGGTTGTGTGTGTGTGTGTGTGTGTGTGTGTGTGTGTGTGTGTCTGAGCAAGTGAGAGAAATCTGCTTCAAGAAGCACTTTAGATGGTCGGGCTGCCAGGTCTTTTGCACTTTTTAACTTTTGTTTCCAAATTCAACATGGCGCCCTTTCCCCTCAAGCAGTCCAGGAAGGGATACAAAAAGGTTACTTTGTAGGGGAGCAGAGTGCACGAGTTCCTGATTGCTCACATACCCTTACTTAGATGCAGTGGTTCACTATGGTAGTTACTTTGTGTTGATGTGTTAAACACCACAACCAGATATAAACTAGAGAAGAAAGGATTTACTTGAGCCTATTGCTCCAGAAGGAGGACTGAGAATGCCTGTCGCGTAGAGGGGCACCTGATGGGAGCAGCCAGGGACATTGAGCTTAAAACAGACAGGCAGAAGATCAGAGAATGAGGCTTTCCTTCCTCCTAACAGTCTGTAAATTGGTTTTTTTCAAATTTGGATTCACATGAGGCTTACCCAGTGGTCTCAGCTTTGGATAAGCTATTATTTGTCATACTTTGTCATGGTCTTCCATAAAATATCTACCTTACAGACTGTGTGAAGTGTTTCAGGATGTAAACCAGTACCTAGTCTCATTAGGTTACTGATACCACCACCACCACCACCCCATCATCATTACCACCCTCCCCATCATCATTACCACCACCCCATCATCATCACCATTACTGCTAACCTCTCTGACAGTCAGAGGACTCTGACACAGAGAGGAGTAGTTAGAATCCATAGTACACACTTCATTAATTGTACAATGAAGAAGAAGAATTTGATGATCAGTGTATCTTAGTTTCACAAGGAGTTTCTTGGCCCTGGCCGTGCTAATTGCCAAGCAATAGCTGGCTTAGTTTCATCTGTAACGTGTGTTGCCCACACTGACATCCCAGCAACCCTTCCAGCAAAAGCAGCGGCCACAACTTTCCTCTTGTCTCTCTGCTTTAGATCATTTTGGGGCTCCATCCGAGTTGCTGAACATGGTTCTGATGGCATCCAAGAAGACTTAAGGAAGTCTCTTTTCAAAATTTCTGAGAAACAAAGCCCTGGCTTCCTAGTTCCCTATAGCACAGATGTATCAGCACCAATCTGGAGGGAAGCTACAGGAGTCGGATCCCTCGGCATCTGAAAGCTCTCATGCCCATGATACAAGTCAGCACACGGAGCTCAGCCATCCATGTTTTCGGTGCCTCTTTAGCAGAGACTTTAGCACTTTCCATGTGCCCCTGGCTGAGACAGAAGTAAGAGCAGGAAGTGTGAGCGTGGCGGTTTCCTCGGAACAGTTTTATTTTGGGGGGCTGATTTTCTCCCGGCATTTCACAGCCATTTGTAATTTCTCATCGAGGCTTCTGTTGCCAGTTGTTCTGCTAGCTTTAGCTTTATCCCATCTAAATCCAGCCCCCATCCATTTTCCTAAAACGAATGCTGCCTGTTCCTTAACCTAGGAACTGTTAATCAATGTCAATTACATAAGTTGTAAATTTTAAAGCAGTTTGTTTACTTTTTGTGTATGCGGAGAAAACCCTAAGGCTGCAGGTCTTCCCCTTGTGCTTTGGCTCTTGCTGGATGCTATGCCCTTTACTTTGAGTCTCGTCCACGTCGTAGGGTATATTGATTGTTTTGTTGCCTGAGAATGTGCTCTTGGGTCACCACACCACGCTTTAGTTGGTATGACAGGTGATGGGTCTGTTTTTCTTCTTAGCTATTATGAATAATGCTTTTATGAACATTTACATACAGCTTTTTTTTTTGGTATGTGAGCATATGATTTAATTTATTTTAGGAGAAGAGTTGCTGTCATATGTTAATTATGTCCAAGTCTGAGGAACCACACTGGTCATTTTTAATTGTTAAATTTTAATCTAAAATTCAAGCCTCTTATTCAGTTTAAAGTTCATCTATGTCCCTTCGTATCCACTCCAGCATATGCCTGTTTTACCAGCTTGTTGTTGATGGGGTTTCTGTTTTATAGAAAGAAGGCTATTCTCTCTCTCTCTCTCTCTCTCTCTCTCTCTCTCCCCTCCCTCTCTCTCTCATGTGTGTTAGAGAAAGTGTGTCACAGTGCATATGTGTGTGAGTATACATGTATGTGAGTGAGTGCTTAAGAGTGTGTTCTCTATGCATGTGTGTGTGTCTGTATGTAAGAAAGAGTGTGAGTATACATATATGTGAATATTGTGAGCGTTTGTGTTAGTGTAAGAGAGAGACAGAGACAGAAGGAAGTAGGTAGAAGACAGAGAATGAGAGGGAGAGGAGAAGAAAGGAGAGGAAGAGGGAGGGGGAGGGGGAGGATGAGGGAGAGGGGAGAAGACCATCTCTTTGGAGTCTTAAAACTGGGGCTGGCAGGGGGAGGAGCATAGGATATCGGAGCCACATGCTTTGTGGCTCTTACCTGGCTTTGTTGGATTTGTGGCTAGTGACCAACATCCTAGATGCTTTCATCTCTGAAGCTGAGCATGATATTGTGCCTGGTTTTCTGTTCTACCTTCTAGCTCTGATATGGCAAGTATACCCTCCGCCTTCTGGCTTCTAGGATGCCATGACCAAAGGGCCTACTTCTCATTGTTACACTCCCTTGCTGGAATACGATGGTGCTGGAACTTTCTGTTCCTTACTTTCCTGCACTAATTCTCCCATCTATGTCTCAGGTACAGGGCAAACATCCTAAGCACGTGACTGGCTGAGATACAAGTTACAGATACTCCCTGGTGCTAGTGGTGCTTCCTAGCTCCAATGATCAATTCTCTGCTTGTTTTGTCCTTGGTGTGTGTAGGCTGAGGCTGGCTCTGGCAGTGGTGTGGCACTAGATTAGATTCCATTCTGGTATCTCTTAAACTTGTGGGACTCTCAGAACCTTGCTATTTCTGATTTTAGAGTCAAGAAAATAGTTTAGCATAAAGTATAAATCCTATTCAGTATTATACTCACAATGATCATGTGATACTTTTAGATTTTAAAAGTTATTAGTCATAGATAAAATATGTTTGAGTTTTATCCTCCAAAATAAGTGGGGGCATCATTTTCTTATGAACTAAATAACTATCGTTTGGTTTGTCAAATCTATCTTATGATTAACTTGAAATAACATTCCATTAATGGACCATGCCCCGTACTTTAGGCTCCTGTACAATTTTTCATTTTTAAAAATTTTAAGATACTGAATATATTGTACTACTTATCAAATTTATTTTATTTTTTGCTGTTTTTTTTTTTCCTTTTAACTCGCCATTCTTTCCTATGCCATAGTTACCGGAAGAGATCAGCAGAGTCGATCTTTTTGTAGAATATTCCTTGGCTTAATCCGAGGCTGGAGTTCTGGGCTCATGGGTCTACATGTTTGTTCAGGATGCTGTCATCCTGGCCTAGCTTGAAGTGTGCAGCACTGCTTGAATAAATCAGCCTTGCCCTTAGTTAGCTGGGGTGTTTAATATTCATAGCTTTCGACAGAGCTGACAGGGACACCAGAACATCAGCAAGTGAGATGCTAGTGCATTGTTCAGGCAGCCTGGCAGGGCCAAGTTTCACTCTCTATTTTGAAATTTGTTTTCCTAGATATTGTTTTCTGACGCCATGAATTGTATTTTCCCCCAGATTTGAAAGGAAATGTTTTGCAAGTCCCTCCTGCTTTTGTAAATGATATTGCTGTGGGGGCCGAAGGCACACCGTTCTCATTAATGATGTGTGTCAGCTTATCCCTCTGCTCCTTCTGCATTCCCTCGGTTCCGTGCAAAGATGAAGTTTCATTGGCTTCAGAGTTAATATTCACTCCCAATTTTCTTTAGGTTTTGCTCAATATCAACGCTGATCTTGTTTTCTAAAAATTAAACGATTATGATTCTTGCAGAAAGATCATTTCTCAAACCTTGTCTGTAAAACTTGCACAGTACTATCCACAGACGTTTGGAAATTGGGCCCTCTGCCTTTCAGGGGAGTGAGTAATATTTTCATTCTCTACCCACATAGATTTTGTAAATATCCTCAATTAGCTAAATTTTGAATCAGCCTTGCTGAAGGCAGTTCTAGACATCAGCAGAAATACTGTCATGATTGCTTGTCTCTAAGTGTCAGTCTTAAAGCCTCCCTGGTTAAATTACTGTGGTTACTGTTAAAGAGACAGTATTTATTTTAGTTTTGGCTTTCTTCTGGTTAGTTCTGCCTTTGGATATTTAAAAGGGGAATAAAACAAAACAAAACAACAAAACCAACAAAGCTGCCCCCTCTGAAGGTCTTTCTATCTGAGATTTTTGAGATGAGTTAGAAATCTTAGACTGGATGTTCTAACAATTAATCAATTTCAAAGTTTAATAGGTCCAGACGAATCACTGTAGAGACCATAGAGACCACAGCTTCATGTCACTGTCCAGGAAGCTTATAACTCCATCCATCTGAATATTTATGGATCCGTGGGAATTGAACTGACACCTTTTTGACACATCTGATGTGTAACCAATGAGAGAATAATTTGTAGACACTGCACCGACTGTCTTTCTAGGTTACTGTTTCTCTAGTCGACAGCTCAGGAGAAATTTCACTTTACAAGGCTCTATGTTCCATCAGAGATGTAAAGAAGGGAAATTTTGTTTTGTATTTTTTTTTCTCAGTCTTTTCATTTCTATTTGAGATTGAAGATGGGTCACACAATGCTGCACCCAACGACTTTCAGTCTGAGGCACGTGCATTGATGGTGTTTTAATAACGTTGAAATTTGGATGTCTGTGGAAGTTCCAGACTTTTACTGTGAAACATATCAGCAAATCTTAAGGGACGTTTCCAGCATGAAAACAATAAGCCTTGTTATCTTAAAGAGTAGCTAACTTCAGCAGCTCTTCAGTTTCTTATATATATATATGTCCCATCTGTCATTGGAGGTGGCTTCTAAAGGAAACCTCTCATTGCAGGCTGATTCCTCCAGGAATATAATAGTGACGTTGAGTGTGAACTGTTGCTCTGTGTTCTTATCAGGTGATCATCAGTTCTCATGGTTCTTTCTGTAGATATTGGCAAGATCAGATAGAAAAGTAAAAATTAAAACAAAATAAGTCAGTCATGTAGAAGTCCTCTGGAGATGCATGGGGAGGTGAGCTGGGCTCATCTCATGCCAAGAGGCTTCTGAGTCGATGCACTCGTGAGACTATGAAAGAGAAGGAGGGAGCCAGATATCAGGTTTGGAAAGTATAAATGCAGCGTCCAGTAAGGCCTGTTGAAGAACCCTGTTTTAAAAATAATGATCATAAATGAAAGGTGTCATACCAACTAAGCGCAGCATGTTAGCAACCCCTAATTCTTGTATGGACTGAGAGAGTTCATGAGATGGGTTGCTGGCTTATGAAGAGTATGCCGGATCCAGCACATCTACTCAAAGATAACACAGAGTTTTGGGAGTCACTGAACGAATCTGTGGTGTCTCTGCATGCATTCGTAGTCATAGAGAACTTTTGTTTGCGTTGTTTTGCCTTATGACATCCCTATCCGTTCATACTAACAGGAGTCTGGGTCTCATTTCTGGCTGCCTTTACAGTTCATACAGGGCTAAGGGTTTGTGGAACAAAGCATATGTGATGGATGTGTGCACAAGAGAAGACTGGCCTGCAGCTGATGTCTGCAAATGAGTTCCTGGAGATGAAAGGGACACAGCTCATTGAGATGTATGTCATTGGTTTTCTAATTAACCTGAGACAGAGACACAATGTGAGGTCTATCCCACCCCCACCCCCCATCTACTTTTGTGAGGGCAATGGAATGGGATTTTATGTAGGTGTAGTCCTAGAAAGGACTCTGAGAAATGTGGCCAAGGCACTCTCCCAAACTGTATTTCCATTACAGGGTTGGGATTAGAAGAAAAAGCTGGGGGACTTGAGCACAGCCAAGAGGTTAACATTGGGGCAGAGTCAGACATGTTCACCAGGAGTGGGAGGCGTCAATGCAGTTCTTCCCATGGAAGAGCTGAGGTGTGGGCGCCTTTCCTCTAGGACTCTTATTCCTTCTTCATATAGACAAGGCACTGACTGCTTTTGTGTGGAGTGTTGGAGAGCTAGCTTTCTCACTGGGCACTGTTCTGGTGACAGATCCCAGTAACTACGTGTCCTGTCTAACACTGGTCTCTTTTGCCACCTTTGTGTCAAGAAGAAAAGACGTCACTTCTCTCCTTAGCCTTTGCATCTAATTTGTTCTTGATGCAATATGCAAAAGTTGCATTGGGGATGGCTAGAATTTGGGCTCTGAGTGCAAATAAAGGAACCAAGATACTGTAGTGTAAAAACCACTCATAATCATCTTAGATAGGGAAAATTAATTGGTTACCATTTAATTAAAATTAAATGTCTATATAGGACGTTGGTGCAAAGCCTGAACCAGGAAGTAAAGATGATTAGCCTTATAGTGAAGTTGATTGGGCGACTGAATCTTAACTATTTCTTTGGTCTCTGCCAGTTGGCACTATAATTTTGTCTTAGCAGAATTCCGTTCCCTGTAGCTTAACTAGAAGGGAGCCTGAATTTCAGTTGTTCCAAATCTATTATATAATAGAAGAGTCTTTGAAGTTTACTTCCACATAGAGGATTCTCTTGATTAATAAGGCTGAGACCTATTTATATTTGCATAACAGCTAACACTAAATTGTGGTTTGGGTCAGAGTTTCCAATCTAGGTCCCCTGTTGAAAGGGCTGAAGAAAGAAAGGGCCACTATCTAAGATGCTTCTTTTTCTCAAAAATGGAAGGTTGCTGACGTACCTCTCAGAACTTAAAAACAAATTTAAAATTATAAAACAAACAAGCTGGTAGGGGGCACATCTTTAATCCCATTACTCTGGTGGCAGAGATTCAACTTTATCTACATAGGGAGTTACAGGGCCTCTAAGTCTACAACATGGGATCCTGTCTCAAAAACCAAACCAAACCAAACCAAACCAAAACAAAACAAAACAAAACAAAAATTAGAAGCAACAAAAACTTTATCATAAGAAAATATTTGTGTAACTATTACATAATCAAGAACTGGCTCGTGTTTCTGATAGTTGTAATCAATTGCCCTTAGTCACACTGGCAACACGAGTTAGTTCTTGATTTCTTTAATAGAAGAACAAAGGTTTCTTTAGAACAGAAGGTATTGCATTCCCTGAAAGAGAAGGCCAAATTGTGTCAGCACATGGGAGCCTCTAAACAAAGGTTTGCAGCACCTGGAATGGGGTTAAGCAAGAGGGAGGGTTTGGTGTAAGTGCTCCCATGCTGGAGTTGGTGATCATTATCTTAATCGCCATCGGGCAGGTCATGTGAGGGCTGAAAACTCAAATTTTATTAGATTTTAGCTTATTAGCATAAGCTTATAAATTAGTTCCCGTTTTATAGTGACATTTATTTTATTAGCATAAAATATTTTAGGTTTCCTTTTAGAGTCAGCGAGAGCTTGTTTTGCCTTTCAGAAGTATATATATTAGTGAAATTTGACAAAGAGTGAGAAAGCCAAGTGGTGTTTTAACAGACGAGATACAGTTGTACTCGCACAGACTCTCTAGGACTGGACCCATTTGCCTTCCTTATCTGTATGTTCACAAACACATTTTTATGCAGGTGGGTCTTGGCTAGGCATTGACTTATTATAAAGTGAGCCATACTGTTTTGTGAAGCTCTGTTGTAATGAGAGCAATGGCCTTGCATGGAGTCAAAACAGGTACTACAGAGACTAACTAGATAAGGATGTGATGTTGATGATGGTAGATAGATATTCAGATAAGAGCAAACGTCAGTTCTGTGTAAATAGGCTTGAAGAATGAAGAGGCTGTCACAGGAGAAGCGGGAAAGCCCTCTGGGTTTAGGGACTAGCATGGCCCAGGAAACAACCTCACTTATGGATTAAGTGACTGTACTAGCTGGGGATTCTCGCTCAGACCTTCCTGTTTCTGGGACACATCCAGTCAGCCATTCATTTAATGTGAGGCATGCACACACACACACACACACACACACACACACACACACACACAGACACACACAGATGATATCTCCACAGTAGTTTTCTGGTGTTTTTTAATTCTGTGCCAATGACACTTCCTGCCTACTGAATGCCTTGTGCTGTTCTTAAATGTAATAGTTTTTGTTCATTTAATTAAAGGGGAAAAAAAAGGAAAATCATGTTTCCTGCCCCTCACCCCCTCTTTCCTTCTCTGCCCACTCCAGAGAACAGGTGTGAAAATCAGGAGCCTCTCCTGTGCACTGTGCCTGAACCGTGTAACCATGTGCTTGATAGCCTTACCGTGTTGTATGTTCTTTCCTGTCCTGTACAACTGTGACTTGATCCCAGGGGTCCTCACCTATAGCACAGTGCACTGTCTGTGCCCAGTCCGTTGCCACTGATGGAAGTGTCATGAACTCCTGTACAACAGGGATGTGAGATTCTCTGAAATGGAGAAAAGAGCTTCATTGTGGTAGGGTTCCCCTCTTCCCACAATGACTCCCCTTTTACATCTGAAACAGCTTTAAGTCAGTCATCAGGACATTAGATGTCCCTAATATTTTAATGCATTTCTCTGGCTTCACAAACATCAACCTTTTCTTTTCACTGCTGAGTGTATAACCCTACCCCAGAAAAAAAAGTTCGAAGACAATGACTTCTGAGGATGCTGTCCTTAAAACAGTTCTGATCCATAGCATTTCTAATTTGATGTTGACAATTATTTAAAAATGGAGAAATATATGGAATTGTCTCTTTTAAAGGCCCCCAAGATACTGTTAAACCAAGTCAGCAGCAAGATGAGGGTTCAGTGGAAGGCAGGTCTATGAAAGGAGTCACACTGTTCCTCGGAGCCATCATTTTGTAAGGAGCAGCCTGCGAGCTCCTCCTGCTTCCTCCTCACAGTGACTTCTGTGGAAATGTCCCTGCAGGTGACTTATGTTGGACAGTAGCTGCAGCTGTGGTCCAGAAGGGTCAGAATCACTAGCCCTGATATGTAAAACCTGGATGGCTTTCTCATCCTGGGTGAGACAAGGTTGAACTGAATTCTAGTAGGGTGAAAATTGTAGCTCTGGACTTACACCTTCTATTACTAATCCATGGGGTCTGTGAGCCTTCTAATACAAACACAAGAGACTGCAAATACCCAAGAAGAGGACAGTGTAGTGCTGGTAAGTTTGTATAGGCAAAAGTGTGTGTGTGTGTGTGTGTGTATGAGTATGTGTGTATATGAGTATATGTATGAATATGTGTGTGCTTGAATGTGTATGTGTGCATGAATGTGTGTGTGCATGAATGTGTGTGTATGAGTATGTGTGTGTCTGTGTGTGTGTGTGTGTGTGTGTGTGTGTGTGTGTGCAAGCACATGAACTCTCACTTGTGGATGCTAAAGGTCTTGCACAGTTGTTCCCCACTTTATGTTTTGAGATGGCAACTTTCCCTGAATTAGGGTTTGCCATTCTATCTAGCTTGGCTGTCCACCAAGCTGCAGAGGTCCCACTCTGTGCCTCCACTGTACTTACTGTACATGGGTTACACACATATGTTGCCATGCTCCCCTTTTGGATGGAATTCAGGTTCTCACACTTGCTCTTGACCCACTGTGGTATTTTCTCAGCTCTCAGAAATGAACTATTATGCTTTTAATTGATTGTTTGAACAAATTCTCTGTACCGTGATGAGACCATATTTGCAAAGTCCCTAACCAGTGAATCTGGTTCCTGTCAATATCGTCTGTCCCTCTAGTCAGAGATATATAAACCTTCAATTTCCTTCACTTTTTAACATCAAACTGCCTCTTGATCCTTTCATTTGAGATGCCTCCTGGGATGTCCCTAGTACGTTATTTTTGGCTAGAGACTAGAGTTGGTCAGAGTGGAGGCTGTGTATGCCTCAGGGAAGCCAGTTCAACATACTTTCCTAGTCAGTTTTGTCACAAAAAATTTCACCCCTTTTACAGCAATGGTAAAGGGTAAGACATGAGGTTTGTATTTTTGTGATTTCTCCGTGGTACTCATTTGAGACATCTGTCATCAAAATATTTTAAGAAATATACAGCATATTCTAATTCTGTATGTTGAACATTTTCAACATGGGCTAAAAAAAAATTAAAAACAGAGTGTGGTTTCATTTTAGGCACCTTTCCCTCAGAGCTGTGAGCACCGAAGACAGGGCGTTTCTCAGAGGCATTTCTGCCCCTTTCTACACCAAGACATGCCTTTGCTCGCCCAGCACGATGATATGCACTCTTCAAATTAATTGAGTAATTTTTCTGTTTTAGAGTTGAAAATTTACTCCTAAATAAACTCTTGATATATAATTTCAAGACAGTGAATTGCTAGGACAGTGATACTAATGTTTAGCAAATGACTATTAAGTGTAAATGAGATTTTAAATTTGTTTATAATGGAAAGATTGACTTCCTCCATTCCCTCTCACCTCCCTTCCTTCTGCCTTTATTTTCTTTTCCTTCCCTTCTTCTCTCCCAACCCCATTTATTTTCTTTAACGAGCCAAGCCAAGCTTACCTGGGTTGATATTCACAGTTTAATTTCGAACTGAGTTTCAGAGCACATAGCATTTGCTTCTAAGTTTAAAGTTCTTCCACTGAATTAGGAAATCAGTGCCCCCCCCTTTCCTTGTGTGCATTGGATAGTAAGACCTTGAGGAGCACCGAGGCAAGCTGTGGGGTGTGGTGAGTGTGGGTGAGTGTGGTGGGTGGGGGTGGGGGAGGTGGTGGGTGGGTGGGTTAGCGAGCACCCTCTCAGAGACAGAGGGGGTGGGAATGGGGTGAAGGACCCTGGGAAGGGGAACCAGAAATGGGGTCACATTTGGAATGTAAATAAATAAAATAATTAGTACAAAAAATGTTAATCAAATAATTTACAGATATATTATTTAATAACATTTTTTCAATGAGCTAGTAATAAATGATCTATGAATAGGAATAGTCTAAAGTTGATAGGCTACTAGTATAATCAATTCAATGTTAAAGATGCTTGGCTTGAAAGTTAATTTAAAATACGAGTTTACAACCAAAGATTCTACTTTTTGTTGTTGTTGTTCGTTGTTTTGTTTATGTGAGAGATCTTTCCCTGTAGCTTGGGCTAGCCTTGAATCATGAATTTCTTCATACTTCATCCTTGCTTGTGTTGTGTGAGCCTTTAAACCAAGTTCAAATGTTTCTTTTGACTACTGAACATTGCCCTTCAGGAAGAAAATCTTACATCAATATTCTATAATGGAGAATTGAAATAAAATATTTTTCTCAGGAGTTTAGGATGTGGAAGAGTTGGAGGGTGGATGAGGAGGGGAATAAAATCTGGAGTAATAAATAAATAAATAAATAAATAAATAAATAAATAATAAGCCAGGCTATGGGAAAGTATAAAAGCACAGGGGACTGGAGTAAAGTCAGCACTGAGACACAGCACGGAGGCTGCAGGAGTCGGTAATGAGTCATCTCACAAACAGATTCGAGATGTGGATTGTGTGAATAATAAAAAAATTCATTAACTTACCAAGGGGGTCTAAGAATGAATGCTAGAGGTAGGAGTTACAGAGTGAGTCTCAATCTGATTGGCCATGTTAAAATAATTGGCCTAATTTCAGGCATCACCTGGTATTGATACTCTGACTTGTTGACAGTAGAGGAAGTGTCTTAGGCTCAAATGTCGGAGCAGACTCCCCCATTCTCTGTGTCAGTGCCTTGCATGGAGGAGACTATTCCCACCAGGGAGCCAGCGGTGCTTTTCTTTGAGTCAAGAGTTGCCATCACCATCACATGGTTGCTTGGCTTTGCTTCTAGTGAGCTTGCAGAACTTCTGGGTACAGCTGGAACGGAACACAACAAGTACAAACCAAGCAGTGACTGGAGACTCGCATGGCTTTCTTGGAAACTGTGACACTTTCTTATAAGTCCAGTGTCATCTGAAGGCCTCCAAATGTTCTGTGCCCTGTGGTCTTTTGTGCTTTGGGTTGGAGTCAGGGCTGAGCTGAAGGTCAGTGCATGACTTGGCGAGTGGGTAGCAAGGCAGCTCACAGCAGAAGCTTTGTGTGAAAACAGCTGAGGTGAGCATAGCAGCCCGTCTTTGCTTTGTGCTCACAGAAGACACTTTTGTCCCAGTGACGTTTGGGTAATTACTGGATGTAGAAAGAAGTGAGAAGAGAGAGAGAGTGTGTGTGTACGCCCTTTCAGAGGTCCACTCGATTCTCTTCTGCATGTCTGGAGATGCCTCTTTTGAAATATGGAATACTGCCTCTTTCCCCTGCTCGAACATGCCTCTCAGAAGTAAGACCAGCCTCTCTAAAGCAGAATGTGGGAGGGACTGAAATCCTGAGGACCCCACCACATCCAAACAGAATGAAATGGAGCCATCAGAGAGTTCAATGTGATATAAAGTGTCTTTCCTGGTATTCTGGGAGCCGGCATGCAAGCTGCTGGGGCTTCCCCTGTGTCTGCTGCTGGTCTGGCCTTAAGATGGCACATGCAGCTACTATGCCCAGCTTTGCATGTGTCCTGGGTTTCTGGACTCAGGTGCTCATGCCTGTGTGGCAAGTAGGTTTGCCCTCTGAGTCATCTTCCCAGCCCTTTATTTCTTGATATTTGAAGTTAGATTATTTTTGAAGCAAAACAACTGAAATGTATATAAGGCCACAATTTGTAAAAATGATTGCCTACATTAAAGAAACAATGACTAGTAAACTTAGGCTGTGCATGAACTTTCTGTAACAGCAACCTGCTGATGTTTTTAAAACTAGATTTTCACTTTCCATTATTCCTTTTGCATATATTTTCTGTGTTACTCTTAAAATTAAATTACAGCTTCAGAAAATCAGGAAACCATGCTTCAGAAATATTACTTAACCAGTGTTATTATGTTAGGTGTGGTTGGTATGAATTGGTCACCAGATACATAAAATCTAAATTTATTGATTTTCCTTTTCATTTAAAAATAACCATACAAATTCTCTTCTTTTCTATTAAATGCTTTCCGCTGTAGCTAAATGCTTGTGCTAACTGCTTATTTAGGTAGGGTTCCTACCTAACTTGAGAACAGCAACCCTTCTTAGAAGAGAGCAGAGTGCCCAGACAGAGCAAGCTGAGTGGGAAGTTGGGGGCTGGGGACAGGACAGGTTGTATGTTGCAAAGAAAACGGTTTGCATCTCCCAGCCCTGGCTTGATCCCAGGATCTTTTTCTCATCAGGATACATGATGTAACTTATCTTAAAGAATATTTTTTATCTTTAAAATATGAGCTATAAGAAAGACATTATAATGTCAGGGTTCATGGTGCACACCAGTAATCTCAGCACTCAGGAGACAGAGACAAGCAGGTCTTTGTGAATTTGAGGTTAGACAAGTCTACATAAGGAGTTCTAGGACAGTCATACATAGCACTGTAGAGAGATCCTATCTCAAAGAACCAAAATAAATAAATAAATAAATAAATAAATAAATAAATAAATAAATAAATATTTATAAAGAAGGAACCTAAATAAATAAATAAATATTTATAAAGAAAGAAGAAAGAAAGAAGTACTTTTTATTATTTCCCCCCCCCCCCCAAAAATCTCAATGTTTAACTTGAACCAGTGACCCTGTGGAAGACGCACAAATCTGTAACAGTCAGGAAGCAGTTCTAGAGACTGCACAGAGGACTCTAGGGTGACCATCAGATGCACCCTCAGCCTTGGTCCTGTCCCACCACATTGCAACGGTTGTGTTATGTTTCTCATCCTGCATTGATGACCTTGGAAGAACAGCGTGGGCTGTGAATCGTTATTTAGATGACCCATCTAATTGCAGTTTCTTTCTGCTCTGTGCATCCAAAAACACCTGAAAACAACCATATCAGTTCTCAGTTCTCTGTTCTACAATAAAGCACCACGCTAACGGCAATTATGAAAGAAACAGTTTATTTGGGTTTACAGTGCCTGAGAGTAGAGCCCATAAAGCCAAGGAAGGAAGGCATGCCAGCCCGTGGGAGGCGCATGAAGGTGGCTGAACACATTTTAATTACACACAGGAAAGAGGGAGTGGAGCCTCGAGACTCTTAAAGCCTGCTCCTAGTGTCATCCTTTCTCCAGCAAGGCTCCCCCCAATCTCCCCAAACAGCACCACAAACTGGCGACCAAGTGTGCATATACAGGAGCCTATAGGGAACACTCAGATTCTTATTTACAGCACCACAATGACTTTGCCATTAGTATTTAGTGTCCTATAGAATGGCTTAATAAAATCTGTCATTGTAGCAATTATACACGTTTTTCATATCATGGCCCGCAAAGGTTAAGCTGGCCTTTAAGCTCTGAGCATTTTTGTTATTATTTATTCATTCAATATGCATTTTTATGTTCATGGAGTTGGAAGCCAGTGTCTTACACATGCTAGAGAAGTGTACCAGAGACAAATCTCCAGCCCCACTTAACCTCTATTTAACCTTTATGGTCTGCCCAGTAATCTACTATATACCGTGGGACTAAAATTAAATATAAGGTTTGGTGGTTTCAGCCTCAGGAGATTTTGTTTAGGAATACTGTAATAAGTAACTTTAAATATGCAGTTATTAGCCATGCCAACTGTTGTAAAGAGGAAAATGAAAGTATGGTGCAATAGGGAATTGGGTAATATTTTCACCAGAGAGAGAGGGCTAGCATAGCAGAAGGGATATAAGCTATAATGCCACCAGGCTGGAGAAGCAAAGAGTGTCAGAGTTGCTGTAGGCTGAGGTATGCCCCCTGCCCTAGAATGAGGGGTTCACAGTCTCCCCTGCGGGACCAGTTATCTAACATGGAGTAAGGATTTGGTTTCCCCATCAGGATATAGAACAATATGTGGAAAAGTTTTACGTGATCAGGTTAACTTATGTCCAAATAATGCCCTCAGACCTCTGTGTAGAGACTGGATTTCAAGAGAATATGTCGTAGGAAGGGATACTCATGAGGAAAACAACCTTGTTCTCAGGGTGGGGAGAATGGACCTGGAGCCCTGTTTATTCCTTTTTACCACAGAGTAGGTTTGATATTCAAGTGCATTAGAGCATGCTTGCCTTCCTCCGGGGCTGTGAGCTCGCAGATGGTTGTTAGGTCCCAGATGCAGTTTCTGTAGAAGGTGTTCATGGGAAGGGCAGTGCTGCCTTTCCTTAATGCTGTGATCTTCAGATCTCAAGGCTTCTGTGGTGTGGTGTGTTTAGTCTGTATCACTGCTGATACCCGTGGAAACTTAGAAAAAAATAAAATAAACTTAAATTAAGAAATTCCCCAGGCACTGGGTTCAAACTGATGTGAGCCTTGGAAAAGTATTTTCGTTTTACACTCTGGTCCTCTTTTCTGAAAACATGCAATTTTTCATGTCTTCATATGGATTTTCAAATGAGACTTTCTTCCTCAGCAAGATCATTGATAAGTTATGAATAAAATGTAAGCCTATGGTTAGGCTAGCTTTTGAAGCATAAAAAAATGTACGTTAATTTTGTCTAAATCTTACAGTAATGCTATGACAGGTTGAGCATGTATATTTTATTGTTTTAAATTTATTCTTCTTAACAACATCAGGCCTTTCCTTTCTTTTATGTCACTAAACCGGGATAAACTTTTGGTTTTTGTATTTCCCTCTGCTTTACAGCTGAGATGTCACTACTGTGGAAGGGAAATTATACCCGTTCCATTCAAGGCTGTGACTCTTCCAGGAAGCTGGAGTTCTTTGTGCTAATAGATGCTCAATGAATGTTTATGAAACAAGTGAACATGTAAAAATGAACAGTCACATTCTCTGTGTGTGATATATACATGTGTTCCCATGACTGTGTGTACATGTATATGTCAGTACAAATGCACGTGGAAGCCACAGGTCAATGGCAGGTTGGCCCTCATTGGACTCCCACCTTTATGTTTTGAGGTAGCATCTCTCACAGAACCCTGAGTTCATTAGTGAGCCCCAGTGGTCTGCTTGTCTCTTACCTTTCAGCACAGGATTACAGATGCCCACACTGTACCCAGCCTAAGCACAGATATTTGGAATCTGAAATCAGGTCCTCACATCTGTGAGACAAGTACTTTACTGACTGAGCCATCTCTCCAGCCCCCATATTCTTAGTACACTAATATCCTTTAGGAGAAAGCCATTTTCCCCATTTCTTCAGCAACCCCTTCTATGTAGAATCAATCACCTTTTAATTCACCTTCTCAGGAGTTAGACTGTTCACTATGTCTATGTCCCATGGATTGCGGAGCATTGCCAGCCATTGTGTACCAAGCATCCTAGCAGACCTCCATCCTGACATGCAAAAGTAACTCCAGTTAGTGCCGATCCCTCCAGTGAAAAAGCACTGTATTTATTTCCTCATATGCAACGAGTAACACTAAAAGTACCCAGGCTTTGTATCACCCAATACCAAATTTTGATAATCTTCTATGTGTAATATTCTATATTAATTAATACATTATTGTATCTAATCAAAAGGAGTACACAGAAAAACCCATTCTTTGCAGCTGTTGGTCCACTTGGACAAGTCACTCCAAGAGCTGCTAGAATCTCTGAGGTGTTAATCCCTAGGAGCCAATGAAGGACAGACAGGTTGTTAGTTTAAGAGTACACCACCCCAAGAGGAGGACAGTGAAACTGCTTAAATAGCAGGAACCAGAGAGAGCTAGCTAGTCCTTGCTTATGGGAAGGTAGAGGGGAGCCATGTTAAGAACTCGAAAGACGGATGGAGTTCTACGTTTGGAAGTTAGCTAGAATCTTTTTGTGTGATGGAGCTTTTCATAGGGTATTTGCTTGGACATGGACAGAACCCCACCTTCTTGTTAATCCAAGTAAACCATATTAATGAGAGCTTTATCCATGGAACATAATAGAGGAAATGGCACTTGAAGGGGAAAGTCTCACTTCATTTCCCAAGGCAGACAGGACAAGAGCAGAGGTATGCTTGGTAATGAGGCTCAGTGTTGAGGGAGGATGTGAGCGTCGGTGACTTCAAAGCTCAGTGTGCCTGATTGCTCTCTACCAAGGGGTTTGTTTTAATCAGAGCTCGCTGATTTTGAGAGTCACCAAAGCAGAGCTTCAAGTTGGACAGTATCACTAGTTATCAAAGGACTCATTTTCACATAAAAAAAAAATGTGATTTATCCCAACCCCAATCATCAGAGGGCTATCTTTTTAACTCAGAAATAATATAATAGTATATATCAAAATGTATTATGAGTTTGACTTCATGTGAAGAACTGTACAGTGAAAGCAAACAGAAGAGGAATTTAGTGATGAGTGTGATGTTCAGCCTGTACTGGCTGCTGGGTGGTTCCTTCTCAGTACTGAGAGTCTGGGAGGCCAGGGGCTAAAAGGTGAGCTCTCTTCTGCCATGGCAAGTTCAGGCGTGCTTTTCTGGTTTTATTCTAAATTCTTCTGTTTTCGACAAAAGGAGTTTTTACCTTTGGTTCCAAACTACTGATTATAGAGAAAAACCTTGAGATGTTTGTCCTGAGATGATGTTGAGAAAACCATCTTTGACTTAGCACGCCTACCTGACTGCAACAGTCTGCTCCGTGTCAATGCCTGATAGTTGAGAATATTGTATGAGGCCCACCTTAAGTGACATTCATGAGTGGACATACTGGCTTCTTAGATGTACTGGCTCATTTCCTTTATTCCAGTATTGGCTACTACAAGTGGATAAAAATAAACTGTTTAATCTTTTGAAGCAAATGAATTTTTTTTATTCTGTTGAAACTAAATTTTAATAGTCAATTAACAGAGCCTTTCACCATATTATCCAGGGAGCTAAAAATTCACATAATAAATGAGCTTTGCTAGATGTTACTTATTTGCAGTGATAAAGATTTAAGAATGTACAGAGGTGGTTGGGCACCCAGGGAATCTCTCTGTGTGGGGACCATTCCCCTCGGGACACCTCTCTGCTGCATCTCTCTGTGTGGGGACCGTTCCCCTTAGGACACCTATCTGCTGCATCTCTCTGTGTGGGGACCGTTCCCCTTGGGACACCTCTCTGCTGCATCTCTCTGTGTGGGGACCATTCCCCTCGGGACACCTATCTGCTGCATCTCTCTGTGTGGGGACCGTTCCCCTTGGGACACCTATCTGCTGCTGATTGTTGGAGCTTACATGGGATTTAATAGCTCTCCCATATATTAACCTCCTTTGATATCAATTTAGACATGTCTTTTGTTGTGTTTCTTCAGGGCATCCTTATAAAGATCATTTAAGGAACAAATATCTCTTGTTAACAATATTATGTTTCTGAAGAAGAAAAAAGAAAGTAGTGGGGAAAAATGTAAGATCATCAGAATGTTGCTGATCTCATTTTCAGATGATGGTAAGCCACAGATGCTGGAAAACTCAGTGTAGGCAAAGGGTAGAGATGGTCTGCTCACTCAGTCACTCTTTCTTTAATCTTCGTATCCATCTGGTGGTGCTGACATTTGTGAGATTAGCAGCTCATTGCTGTGCAAGTGCTAATAGCGCTGAGAGTTCAGCATCTGAGACAGACAGAAGCACTTGAGACAGACACACAGAATGCCAAGTACTACTAGGGAGAGTGCGTTCTGAGGCTAAGAGGGCTCCTTTTTAGTCCTTCCTTTTATTGAAAATTGATTTTGTTCTCATACGATTTATCCTGCTTACAGTTTCCCTCTACTCCTCCCAGTTCCTCCCCACCTCACCTCCACTCTGGATCCACTCCCTTTTTCTTTCTTATTAGAAAAGAGCAGGCTTCTAAGAGAGAACAGGAAAACAGGACAAAATAAAATATAGTAAGATTTAAAAAAAAAAAAGCCACCACATTGAGGCTGGACAAGACAACTCAACAGAAGGAAAAGAGCCTTAAGAGCAAGCACAAGAATCAGAGACCCACTCGTTCACACATTCAGGAGTCTCATAAAAATACTAAGCTGAAATCTTTAATGTGTACACAGAAGACCTGGTGGCGAGTTGAGTAGACCCTGTACTTGACACTTCAGCCTCTGTAAGTTCATATAAGCCTTGCTCGGTTGACTCAGAGGGCCTTGTTCAAGAGAAGAACTCCTGAGACACAGATGTGACTTAAATCGGAAGATAGGCTGTGTTCACTGAGGAGATGGTATTTGTATAGAGATGTTAGCAAATGCTGTAAATCTGAGGAGACATGGCAGGGGCAGGAAGCTGTTGGCATTGAACTGTTCACAAAGAAGAGACAGTGTAGAACATCTCAGATGCAAGGTGTTAGTAAAAGCAGACTGGGATCACGGGGGCAGGGACAGAGCAGTGTGAGCTAGTTTTGGAAAAACTTGTACAGATACCCCATGTAAAATAAAGTTGCTCATTATTTTGATATCGATAGGAAGCTGTCATGACACAGATATCAGTTTGACAGTTTGAAATTTTTTCACTGTTTGAGAAAGAAGAAGGGCCTCCAGTGTAGTTGTGAGATGATTTGGGAAGGTTATACAGGTATCAAGTAGTGGTGCTAGGCTAAACCACATAGGTGCTAGCTTAGATGCAATGAAGACGCCTGAATCTGTGTCCAAGCAAAGAAAAGAGGTCACACTACACAGGGATGGGTTCATTTCAGGACTGAAAGAGAGAGGCGTGGGAACCTGCTGGCTCAGCATCCTGTATTCTTGGAGGTAGAATATCATAGAAAAGCCAGTTATTTCGCTTTTCAAGGCCAGATGACTAGAACACTGGAGAAAGATGGAGTAGGCTCCCTGAGTCTATGAAGTATTCAGACAAGGTTTCCATCATTGATGTTGAGTTTGCATGAGGTCAACAGCAGAGTACATTGGGCACACAAGGATGCTTGCTCGTGTTGACCGCTGTGAGTCAGTAACTCTCATGACTATTGTGACCCGTAGAACAAGACACTGCTCTAGACTCCAACAGCTGATGATGTCATGACTGGATTGGAACTTGGGGTTTCCTGTTTTCCAGTAACCAACACAGATGACTCATTAGGTCTGAATGAGATGCTTAGGAATGGGGTGCAAACAGTGACTCCTCACAGCTGGCTGAGGTGGGAGGCAGCTCCCCAGCCTGCTCTATATCTTCCCTGTCATATTCATCCTTAGCAGACAAGCACTGAGGAAGAAAAAACCCATGTTTATGATGTTGGAAAAGATATGTATATGAGACAACTCATTAAAGAATTACCCGTGGTCAGTAAATATGTGAAAGATTCTTTTATGATAAATAAACTTGACATGGCTGATGGTAGCCATCATAGCCAGAAATAGAGGACTCATGAGTCAAGTTCTATTTGTATATTGGAACACTAAGAAACCACGGAAATGTTCTTGTATATGAATAGCTAATAAGAAATGTATTTTTAGTTAAAAAAAAAGCTGCGTATATTCCCTGACACTCGATTTTAATTATATTTAGATATTGGATGTATGTCTATGTGTGAAGAAGTGAGGCTGAAAATATATCCCAAAGTGTTAAGAGATTACTTCATCAGACGATAGTTGATTTTGATTCATTCCTTTTTATGTTTCACTTTTTTCATGTGCTCTGTAATAAACACATATTATTTTGTCAAAATAAAGTGATTGACATGATAAGTGATTTCCTCGTGAAAATGTATACTTTAATTCTACCACTTGGCATAAGTCAGGCAGTGCATTGCCCTTATCTAATACAGTGTTTAAGTAAGAATGTCTCAGGAGGCCCCAGGTTCTGTCTTCCCACCTCCAGAGCTAGTTCCCACTCTACGAGTGCCTTTTCTTCACCAACTGCCTCTGTTTCCATCACATACAACACCACAAGGATAGTGTTTGAGAACACTTCTTGTTTTTAAAGCCGAGGATTACAGCACACACACTAAAATCCCATCTAACACACACACACACACACACACACACACACACACACACACACACACACACATATATATACTGTGTGGTGGAGAACAGCATAGTCAGCCGAGCTGACAGCTGTGTTTATCTGAGTAATGAGATTACATTTGGGGCATTTCAGTTCCCTTCTCTGGGATTTTCTGTGTTTTTCTAAATTTCTACAAGAGCCACTCACCAAGTTCAGCACAACAGGAAAAATACACATTATTTCACAAAGGTCAGAGGGGTAGAGAGAGCTGGAAGAGGAGAATGAATCCGAGTGTTTACGGACCTGGGATCTCTGTGGAATCCGTCAAGCATTCATCTTTGTTATTTACAGCAGCTGGCCTTTCCTAAGTCTCCTTGGGAACTCCCTCCTCTTGCTGCAGTACTTTCAGACACATGGAAAAATCAAAACTTCCAGGAGGTTGAATGCGAGCTCAGGTACTAAGGGCAGGTGCAAGAGCATTCCTCAAGTATTAGCTGTGGGCGAGCATCTTAGGAAACAGTTCACACTCTCTGGCCATATGGCCTCACAGAGGCTGTTAGGATATCTCTGGCCATCTCTGTTAAGGTCTACGAGAAGGAGAGTAAGATGAAATTTTCCAAGCTTGAGTCTGGAATCTATCACCAATGAGCTTGGAAACTTGAGCAAGTCTGAGTCTTTATATTTAGTGATCCACTCATTCGTCGTTCGGCAAACTAACCCGGAGAACAAGATACTGTGCAGTCTTTGTCACTAGCCTCAAGTACAGCCCAGTGAGTAAACAAGTTACTCTCATGGAGGCAGAACAAGGCTGTGCTATGTGTGTGAGCATGTAATGCCAGAGAGGAGGGAGAGGAGTGGGGGAAAGACAGACTGATGTACAGGAGGGCACGGGGCAGACAAAGGCTGGCTTATTAATTGCCAGACATTCTCCGACACACGACAGGAAGCACCTGAAGACTGAGAGGCAGCCTAGTCACCATGCTGCTTCCGTCACCACTGTTAGAAGCACACCAAGGGGCTTTGCACCGGTGGAGGGGTGCCTATAGTTTTGTGGAAAGTTTGCCTTTGTGAAAAAAGGACTGATATTCCTTTTGTCTATTGTAGGGCATTCTCCTCCTGGGTGTAAACATTCCCTGTAGTGTGTGGTGTTTCCACACCCAAGCCCCTTCATGTCCCTTTGCTCAGGTGATTCTACATGAAATTGTAATTTAGTAAAAACAAAAGACATGATCAAGAACCGGGCATGGTGGCACATGCCTTTAATCCCAGCACTCAGGAGGCAGAGGCAGGCGGATTTCTGAGTTCGAGGCCAGCCTGGTCTACAAAGTGAGTTCCAGGACAGTCAGAGCTATACAGAGAAACCCTGTCTCGAAAAACAAACAAACAAACAAACAAACAAACACAACAAAAAGGACATGGTCAAGTAGTTTACTGGTGCCAGCTCACAAAATGTCACACACTGATCATTTCTGTATATCTCTCCAATATCACTAATAAACTCAGCCAGTGCTCTTGTCTTCTAGATATCTCTCTGTGGATATGTCAATACTAACCTGTGTAACAGCCATCTTGGGATGAATTGTAAACCACAAAAAAGGACACTGAAATCTTAAAGCTGTTATTGCTTATTTTTGCATGTCCTTGTTGACCCAGGTGCCATACATCATGCCAAGTTTCTTGGGGTCCAGTTCTTTGTCCTCAGGTGTTGGTGGCCTTCAGTAAGATGTCACATGAAAGTGCACGGGGACACTGCTGTCTGCAGGCCAGCCAAAGGCTCTAATGCCTGCTCACTGCAGGGGCATTCCCTGCCTGCACGGAAAAGAAGCCACACAGTGTAACAGGGACTGGGCATGCAGGGCTAAGAGGAGGATTTCTCACCAAGTCGAAGACTGTTTCAGACTCTTCCTTATGAACACAGATTATATTCCTTTGGGAAATGAACAAACCTATCTTTTTCTGGAGGTGCTTGGAAATACTCACAGGGTTGAGGAAGGAAAAGCACACAGGAAAAGGAGAGGAGAGAGGGAGATGCGGAAGGGGAAGGACGGGAACTGCTGAGACACGTGGCACTCATAGGACACAGATAGGACATGTTTGAAGACCACTGGAGAGTGATTGAGTGTCAGAGTTAGGGATAGTGTGCGCCATAGTAAGATCACACACAGTCCCATCGGACGCCTGTGCTTATTGTTTGCATTAAACGTGTAGACAGTAGGGTCACCTCTAATTCTAAGCTTCCTTCAGTCCTTTCTGTTAGATGTTGTTCAGTACATGCCTTCAAATGTAAATCTACTTGTGCTGAGAGGTAGGTCCCATATCTGGTCCATCCGGGTTTGGTGGACTCCGTAGTTGGTCCATCTGGGTTTAAACCCTGGATATGCTACATGTGACCTTCAACTTAACATTCAACCTTTCTGTTGCTCAGCTTCCCTGTTCCTAAAGAAGAATAAAAATATTACCTATGGTAAAGAATTAGTGTGATGATGAAACAGATCTTATATATACATATATGTTGCAATACATATAGATATATATTCTTTATATTCTATATAATCATTATTATACAATATATGATATATAATCTGAATATTATATAATATTAATAATGACCATGTAATTACAACTAATACTATAATAATAAATACAATATATATAATTATGAAATTATATAAGATATCTAGTATTTTATATTATATATTAATCATAGCATATGAAATGTAATACATTTTATTATAATATTATATATTGTATAAAGGTATACATATTTTATATATATATATATATATGAAATACATAAAGAAGCACGTGGAGGCCACCACCAGGGAATGGGCTCACTTCCCTACTGTGCTGGCTGGCACGCCTCTCTACATTGTCATGCCCAGTCTGTTTTCTGTTTACCCCACTGCTCTCCACAGCAGTCTCTGTTTATTTTGGACTGAGTCTGTCACTCTTGCAAATACTCTGATCATCAGAGCAGTGGGTCTCAATCTTCCAGGTGCTGCAGTTCCTAGTGTTGTGACTCCCGACCATAAAATTATTCAAGGTGCTTCTACATAACTGTAATTTTGCTACTGTTGTGAACCATAATATAAATATGTGTGCTTTTCAGTGATCTTAAGGTTGTTCAACCCCACGGGGATCACCACGCACAGACTGAGAACTGCAGATCTAAGGGAGCCCTCTTTTCCTTTAAAATACCCTGACTTTATCCTGGGAATGTTATCCCTTCTTTTCTGACGTGAGTTATTCTGTTTTTGAACACTCCTTGCTGGTCCTATTATTTCAGTGGAAAATGTGACTTTTCCCATATGGAGAGGACCACACAGACTTGCCTCTGATATAACCTAAGCAAGATATCTTCACCACCTAGCAAGATGGTACTTGCAGTCTAAATGGTGTCTGCTTGCATCTTTACAATAGTGCGCCTTGTAACAACCGCACAGCTATGAACAAGACACAGAAGATTTAATGAACGTTGTTTATCTGAGCGATCAGAATGTAGGCACAGACCAACCCTGGTTAACTTACCAGGAGTCAGGTGTAGCAAGGCGTTGGGCACTGGTGCGGTGAATCATACTGAAGAGGCGACGTAGAAAACGACATTCATTCACATGCATAATTTAGGCAGTTTGATGGGCTCTTCAGCTGAAGTGATACATTTTAGTACATTTGGCTCACTGTCACCAGTGATAGACCAGAGGCAGAAGCTGTGAGCCGAGGGAAGCAGACTTGGAAGGATGTCAGAGGTCGTTCGCTGAAGCTGGTGCCGGCTTCTTAGGGAGCTTGTGGGTACGGCTCCCTCAGGGCTGAGACTTCTAGAGTGAACAGGTGTTTCTAGATTTAAAGGTTTTTGGTAACTTCGAGTTTCCAGCTTTCCATTTTCATGAACGAAGAGTCTGCCCTTTATCTGTTTCTGTTTGGGGCCCCTTGTCCCTGTTTGGGGTTCTGTTCCTGTTTAGGGAGCCCTACCTTTGTTTGGGAGCCCCTGTCCCTGTTGGAGGCCGTGTTCTTTTTTTTTTTTAAGATTTATTTATTTATTCTATGTAAGTACACTGTAGCTGTCTTCAGACACTCCAGAAGAGGGCGCTAGATCTCGTTACGGATGGTTGTGAGCCACCATGTGGTTGCTGGGATTTGAACTCTGGACCTTTGGAAGAGCAGTCGGGTGCTCTTACCTGCTGAGCCATCTCACCAGCCCCCGTGTTCTTGTTTGGGCAGCTGTATAATGATGCTTCAGTCTTGGCAGTACTGGTTTTCTCTTGCAGAGTTTGGCTGTGCAATGGTTAAAAGCATGAAATTCAGACTTCGTTTGTCTGGACTACTAATGTAGCTATTATGGGTGTAAGAGAAATAGAAAAGGAAGTATCAGTTTATTTGCCTAAAAGTCATAGTCATGGCACAGGCTAAGTTCAATACTAAGGGAAATTAGAAGTGGAAAAAAATAATCTATTTTAGGATCTGGACCTAATTTCATAGTAATGAGCAAAACATAGATTTTTATTAGGATGTTGGTAATAAGCAAAAATTGGGTTTGGTAGGACTTTATCCTAAAAGCACCAGTAGTTTGTTTAACCTAATATAAATCAGGTTATAATTATCTTCATAGGTACTGCTGGTAAATATTTGGAGATGGGCGACTGTTGGTGTACAAGAGTGTTTTGAACTACAGAAACTTACATCTCTCAGTGCAGCTTCTAAAAAGTAGAAATATGATCCAAAATATATTTAAAAAAAAACAGTCGGGACTAGTGTGCATGTTAATACATGTAGGTGACGTTTGCCTCATCCTGAGGGGACAGTAGTGACTGGACAGTAATGAAGGACAGCTGTACCTCCTTACTCCTCCCTAGTGATTATCTATAGAAGGAAAAGAGTGGCTCTAAACTATATCTACATTTGGGGGCCTTTAGAAATTTTGTTTTACCCACTCTTAAAAAATGGACAGAAAACAATTCTTTAAAAAAAAAATCTTAATTTTTTTCTTTAGTTGATATTACAGGATCAATGCCTGGTTCTCTGAGCTGCCCCACCTCCACCCCCTCAGCCTGCATCTTCCTCCAGACCTCCCCTTGTGGCAATGCCTCCTCCCCCAACAATTTAGGAAGCCGGGAAAGCACAGGTTACTATCGGGGAGTTGGATGATCTTTTTAGTCCAGGGCAAACAACAGATGAATATCTGCACGGCCAACTTGCTGCAACATGACAGACTAAACCAGAAGAATGTGAGAGCAGCTTGCTTGTCTCCCAGGCTTGTCTCTCAGGCCTCTGGGTGGCATGCATCTTTCTTTCTTCATTTAGATATTTAATAACAGTCCCTTGTTTGACCTGGGCTTTTCTCTAAGTTTGCTTACGGTGCCAATGAGTATGTTGTAATTCAGGACATGCGCTGGCAAAAGATCCTTTAAAAATCACTGGTGCAAATAATGAGGGTTGTACTTCTGTAGTGGATAGTCAGATACGTGTACAGGTGAGCTGGGTTCTCTCATTGTTGGTGTGTAGCTCACTGTGCAGATGCCAGCTTATGATTTTTAGCCTGTGAGTAAGCCAGTCTGCCACTGTGCACTGAGACAGGTTTTTTGCTTCTTTGTAGTAATTGTTACCTTAATTATGAAATACTCAAAAATTGAGAAAAGTGAGCTGACTTTAAGGATAATCATGTGTCCTACCACCTACGAATGCTCCACTGTACTTTTTCAAATACCATTTATATAAAGAAAAAAAATACACTAAGATACAGTTAAAGGGCCCCATCCATCTTTTATGTTCTCACCTTAGCATTGACTATCATCCAGGAACTGGCATTTCTAGTTATGCACATACCTGCAGATTCATTTCTCTATAAACAACGTATGCTAATTTTATGTTTTAAAAGTTTAACATGTCATCCCTTTCTGAAGCTCTTTTGCCAGTTTCATCAATCAGAAATATATTTTAAATGATGCATGTCGATATGTTCATGATATGGTTGATCGGGTTTAGCTTTGTGTAGTGTCCCTTGGCGTGATGCCAGACACAACATTTTAACTTTATTAAATACTTCCCGTCAGGCATTCTGATAGATGTTTCCGTGTATGGGTGGTTTGATATTTTTCCCCCATCTTATAGCTGCATATGGGGGATGTTTTCATGAGAAGCAATTTTATTCTGTTCTCCAAGCCCAGTATTTCTGCATTCAAGAAAGTTTTTTTTTTTTAATTCTGCTCACAAATCAAACACTTCTTGGTTGATTTTCACTACTCCTTAGCACCTGTGCTTACTCCAACATTTCTTAATACTCAACCCCTAAGCATGCTTACCAAGTTCATGAGCTTACTGTATACAGCTTCCTCTAGGTACAGCAGACAATGCTTTTTAACAGATCTTTTACCTCCAGTTGAAGTACCTTTCCAAAATGTCAATTCTCAGTGGCAGTTTTAAAAGATAACTTCACTAATGATGCAATGATGCAAACACCTCAGTGCCCAGAATCTTACATGAGTTCTCAATCAGTTTTGTTTGTGTTGGGCTCTCGTGGTAGGAGACTGGCTGAGGTTAAATGGACTGCAGTGTGCCTGCTCGGCTTTACAGCAGCCTGGAGACCAAATCCAGGTCTCTTTATCATCCCTTTGTTCTCTCTTAGATTGTGGGCCTTTTCCTTAATATTTTTAAAATTTCTTTTGCGAAATTGAAATTAACACATAATGTATTATTTTCTCCATTCCATGTCCTCTTTCCAACCCCTTCTTGTACCCCTCCGTGTACTCCTTCTCAAATGGCCACTGACCTGTTTGCTTTCAATGTTGTCACATTTGTTTATGTGTATTTTATGTATTTATTCATTTCTTTATTTAAGCTGTCTTAATGGCACATACCAATAATTCCAGAAGTTGGAAGTAAAATAATAAACTCAAGGATATCCTTCTATGTTACTCAGCAAGTTCAAGGCCAGATCGGACTATGTAAGATCCTGTATCAAGAGCCAAAACACACAATAAAATGTTCTTACTCTATAGTGTAAGAGAGAAAAGGTAGTCACCCTGGATTGTGTTTTTTCCTGTCCCATTATGTCAACCCTGATAATGAAAGTCAGAGCTATATAGTCATGTTCTCTTAGCAAAGGATGAATGAAAGAAAAATAAAGAACCAAGAAGAACCATCCATGAACTCACAAGCCATTGTATGGTCTGTAATAGTTATTGGTTGTCCTCTCTGACCAGGCTATGGAAATCCACACATCTCAAGCAAGAAACACAGGTTTTATTTCTATCTTACAAATAAGAAGCTGAGTCTGAAGATTCAACTCATTAGCTTAGTTAGTGACAACATCAAGGATACAATACACATTGTTTTTATATACTATGTATATTCTGTTTTCTAAAAATCATCACTTTGGTTATAATTTCTTCGGATTGTAAAGTAAAACTTGATGCACAGATTTTTAGCACATACTGGTGCCCTTCTGTAGGCTTCCCTGTGTCTGTCAGTATAAGGTGATCTTCAGTGTTCTGAGACAGCTGATGGGCATCGGCATCCATTTGGACCAAAGAAAACAAAGACCTCAGAGGCAAATGGATGTAGCCACTGTGAGCAGATGTCTGCATTTTCTTCTTCTTTTTAACCTACTTCTCAGTGTTTAGTGCTTTTCTTTGGCAAGCTGAAGCAGTAAAAATTGTAATCAGAAAACATTTATGAAACAGGTAGATTAGTGTCTAACGAAGCCTGTAATCGCTGTCCAGAAATCAGTCTCTGGGAGGAAGGAGGTTCTAATTAGTTTCTAGCTTTCTTTCTGGCAGGAGGTTTAAGTTTCCTAGTTCCTTTTTTGGCACAAGGACGCTCTTCTGCAGCAACGAGAGCTAAGGAGCTGCCATTTCCCCTCCCGTGTTCATAGGCTGTGTGACTTTGGGGTGTCTGTGCAACTTCTCTGACCTTAGTTTTCTTTCTGGATAATGGATGGAGAAATTAATCAAATTCTCTCTAGCTAGGAGACCTGGAGTTTTCAATTCAATATGGAAGACATAGATAGGCTTAGAGGATTGGCATTAGACAGGTATCTTCCAGATTTAAACCCGTCTCAGTCATTTACTCATGGAAGTTTAGATCCCTAATAAATGCTATGAGAAAAATTGCTACAAAAAGAAAATATTAAAATGTATTTTAAGAGGTGGAAGGGTGAATGGTATAACTGGAGAGAATGTAGCAAAGGTTTTATTTCTCTCGTGGACTTTGAAATTTAGATATATTACCTCCAGTGCACCTTTTGGTGTGAATATGCTTAAGAGGACTCTAGAAAATAGTAGAATTACAACAAATTCTACAAAGATGGGAGATGATTCTTTATACTATCTTGATAAGCAGAAACTCTGAAAGCACAGACATAGAGGTAAAACAGTAGAATAGAGTTGTATTTGTTTTTAAAAAGAGAGATAAACAACTGTGTAGAAAAACAAAGTGGATGGACACAGGAGCCAGCAATGGGGGTGGGGGGCTTTTTTCTTAAATATTTACTTGATTTTACTTTGTGTATATGAGTGTGTGCCTGTATGTATGTATATGCACTGCATGCAGTTAGTACCCGTGAAGTCCAGAAGAGGGCATCAGATCCCCATAGAACCAGAGTTACGGATGGTTGTGAGCTCCCATGTGGAGTTGGGAACTGATCTGTAAACCTCTGCAAAAGCATCCATACTTTTAATCACTAAGACATCTCTTCAGGCCAGAGACTTTAAAGGGTAAGTGAAAGCCTTTGTATCCACATTCCCTTAAAACCCCAACACATTTAATTTGATCGCTAGGAAACTTCATCAGTTAAGAGATCTCGGTTCTGCATTTGGGTCAGCCAGAGGTAGCGGATGAGAAGTGGTCACTCGGCAGAGTGAGCTCTTTATCCTGTATTCACTGCTCTCCACCATAAACTGTCCTGCTGGGGACTCCCAGTGCCCGAAAAGCCCTTAAATATCACATTACCTTTGTTTGATAACATCCTTTATTAGAAAATTAATCATCCTGTATAATCCTGCCATTATTAAAAATAGCTTATATAGATCCTGCGATTAAACTAAGTCATCAGAGTCACAAGGATTGATTAATCCATCACCAGCCTTCTCCCATCCCAGCACTGAGTTCATTGAAGCGTATTTCGACTGGTTTTCACTGCTTTATTAGATGCAAGATGAGAAAAGTCCCTGGGAAATTTACCTCATCATTACATTTAGGTGGTGGCTATCACCTCTACCATTTTCCAGAGGTGATCCATTGATAATCAATTGCAATGGCTTGTCAGCTTTGTTACTTTAGGGCAGGAGATTTTCCCTTTCCATCAGGTGTTCTTTTGCTTCGTGAACAATTCTCTAAGCCCATATCCCTTTGTTTGGGTTGCGTACACAAGATTTCAGGAAACACAGCTTATGTGCCGGTCTCCTTTGATACTACTGTGTTTTCCTACCCTTGGCAGCCAGGGAACCTTACATCTACTACTTTTCTTCATTTTGCTTTCCGAAATTCTTTACCTATAAAGTATATCTTACTCTGAGCCCTTCTTTGAATAAATGAAAGTAAAGTTATTAATGTTGTGGCTGATTATTGGAAGATATAATAGTTACCTCGGGATCTCCATGTTATGTGGCTGTGGTGAATAAAAGGGGGCTTTCAGCTTCCTGAGCAAGAGATGGGCATCTCCAGTCCATTTGCAGGGTTGCCTGGCCTGCATGGTACACGTGTCAGACCCTCCACAAGTTCTCAGTCGAACTGGGAGATGTAATATAGTTATCTGCTTCTTTAAAATTAGTAGATTTGTTTTTAGTGCTGGGAATTGGACTCCAGGGCTCCTCTTCATCTTCAGCCCCATGAGATGTTATTTTTTATGATAAAAATATGAACTGGAAAACTATAAAGCATGATATAGAATCAATTATATAATTATGAATAAGCAAATAGAATGTCTTAGAGAAGAGGCCAGTTATAACAAATCCCCTTGCATGGATTATTAACATTTCCACAAAGGAAATGGGGAAATGTTTGACATGGAAAACCCCCTTCTATCAGGCAGAATACGCACTCTTATTTATTTGATTACTCATTCATATATTAATTTTGGGGGCAGATCTCAGTCTGTAGCCTGGGCTTCCCTGAAGCTCACTTTTGTACCACAAGTTAGCTTCAAGCTTGCCGAAATACCCCTGCCTCTGCTGCTTAAGTACTGAGATGTTTTTATATACTATGTATATTCTGTTTTCTAAAAATCATCACAAAGCATACTGTTCGTTTGTTTTCAATGCAATGTTTTCAAAACATTGGGAGGGCTGTTCCACAGACGTGTGTCATCTTAGAGGTTGTTTATATTACTTATTCTAGGAAAACATGATCATGATCATGTGTGCTGTAGAGCAGGTCTCTCCGCTGGCTCCGCCCGGATGAGCTTCTCTGTGTGCCTGTACCCTCCCGTGCTGACGGTCAGTGACTCTTTAGTGGATATTGTTGGAGAGCTGCAGTGTTCATAAGCTTGAGCTGGTCCTTGTATAACCAGAGACACCGTCCCGTCTTGTTGTCTTCAGTGGATTCTTTATCTCATTTTTAACTGTGCAGCAACTTAATGTGGCGGCTGAGAGCATATTCATAAAACAGGATTGGACACTGCCTTTGCACCATGACTGCAGATCCTGGAGTTATCAACGCTATGTGGTTGGCCAGCTCTTTGTGAAGTGGATCAAATAGTGCTAAGAAAATGTTTAATTCCACATTTATTCTTTATTCAGTGTCTGACAGTTGAGGGGAGGCATTATCAGTTGACATAATATCCAACTTTTCTGATATCGAGAGCTCTCAACATCAGTCCCTATAATCTTGTCATTAGTCATGATTTTGTGTCAGCTATGAAGCCTGGAAAATGGACATTACAGAAGATGCTAAGTATTTTTATTAATATCTGTGTGTCCATTTCCATTAAGTTCCAGTTTTTATGCAAAGGTTTTTGATATACCTTAATGAGAGTGATTTTTGCAAAATCTCAAAAGAAATAAACTATATATATATATGTATATACATATATATACACACACACACATATATATGTGTATATATATATCTCCAATGAACAGAAAGAACAAAATTTTCATACATCTATACATATCTGTTAATTATATATACAAGTTAATTATATGTGCCTGTCTAACTATATGTTAGATAAATTTAAATATTAAATGTAACTGGATATCTAATTAATATTTATAGATTTACAGATATATTTCAAAATATACATATGTGTGTATCTATAGATAGATAGATACATACATACATACATTCATACATACATTCATACATACATATACATACTTACATAAAAGATACATTTCGAGTACCTGTAATTCACATGTGCTTACACATGGATGTATAACTACATTTGGAAATTGTTGAGTACAGTCTAAGGTGTCAGAAGAGTAGCCAGTGAACCAGCTAGCTACCTTGGCAGTTACACTGTCCTTCATTGGCTGTTCTCCCCCTAGCACTTTGAATATATGACATCTTCTCCCCTAGCCTACAGAAATCCTGCTAGAAAACACCTGACCACCGTTTTAGGGTCCTCATGAATCTGCTGAGGTGCTCTCTTGCTTGCTTCCTGTTTTCCTTTACTTGTGTGATATGCCACGTAAAGAACTCTGTGTGTTTTACACATTTGAGTCCTTCAGCCTTCCTATGTCAGATTTCATTTTTCCTTGACAGACTTGAGGCTTCATGTTTCCTCCAATAAACTCTCTGCCCTCAACTTCTGTCTTCTTCTGAGACAACCATAACCACCACCACCACTGCCTCCTCCTCCTCCTCCTTTTCCTCTTCTTCCTTATCTTCTTCCTCTTCCCCTCTTCTTACTCCCTCCCCTCCTCCTTCCTCTTCTCCTCCTTTTCTTCTTTCCACCCACTCTGCTGTTCCTTCTGCTACATTTCTGCTCTTGCATTGTTTTCAATGGCTTAACTAAATGGTTCTTGGGTCTATATTTCTCAGTACAACCATTGTGTTCTTCTACTATAAAGTTTGTTTGGTTATTTAATGTGTCATCTGCTCCATACTGAGGTTTTCATTTTAGTCATGTATTTATTCTCCTGGTATTATTTATGTATCTCAGAGTTCATTGGGTATCTTTGAGACTAATATTCTGAATTATTTGTCACATAATTGGTAGCCCTTTGTTTATTTAGGGCTGGTTTCTGTTGTTCTGTTTTATCCCCTTGATGGTGCCATGTTTTCTTTGCTTTAATGTGCTGTGACTTTTCCTGGGCACACGCTCTGTTAATATCACAGGTAGTCTTTGACACTTGTTGTGGCTGGGAAAGTCACTCACCCTGCATCAAATCAAGAGATTCCGTCTTTATCTGTGCCCAGCTTGCTGCAGGAGTTCTGCTTGGACTTTAATAGAGCCTGTGTGTACAGAGGTCTCATGAGGCTCTGCAGGGGTCTGCCTGTAGTCTCAGCCCCCAAGTACCAGCTACTGGGGAGATCACTTCTCGATTATGTTTAATGAAGATCGTTTAGTGATTTGAGAAGGCCTCACTTAAAACCTGTTCATGGTGGCACATACGTGTGATCTCAGAACTAGAAAGGCAAGGGCAAGGCATTTAGAAGCTCAGGTTGTCCATAGAAATATAGTGATTCTTAGGTGAGGATGTGCTATATGGTACACTAACCCACATGTGTGTAAATACTCTATTCTCATTTTTAAAAATACTTTATTAGTTCTCTTGGATGCAGCAGTTAATCATATTTTCTTATAATTTTATTTCTTAATTCATGATGACAAACTACAGAAATCAACACCAAATTTCAACGGTTTGTAAATTCAGTTTTGTTTGTAGCCCAGCTTGGAATGATAGAGTAGTGGGCCTACTCTAGAAGTGATTTATTCGTCATGTAGACCTCCAGTAGCTCAATTTTAAGATTTGTCTTCACTATTACCTCGTAGTAACTCAAAAGCAGTCATAGATGTTGCAGGATAGCGTTGACAGTGCACAGTGAAACGTAATTTATAACACCAGACGACAGGCTAAATTTGCCCATAAATGCAATTCTGCAGTTCCTCATCTAAGGCTTGAGAGAACTCCATTCACTTCTGCTTTGAATGTTGCTGGCACCTTTAAGGGAGAGGTGAGACTAACTGGATGGTCCCTGTTAGACAGACTCCAGATTAGCACTTCTCACTACTCTCTAGAGCCTACTTGTAGAACTCAGCTACTTGACATTTTAAATTTACACCTGCATCCACAGGCAGTCTAATGTTCTATCTAGTGTCTCCTATACTGTGTTTAACAACTTTTTGAAGAATAATTTAATTCTGTTGCATAATCATTTGGCCTACCACTGTGACTTGGGAAGGTGTGAATCAATAGTCATGATAGTGGGCGTGTTCTTGGTGCTTTTGCTCTGACCCACAAAAACAGTCATTAATTGAGATGGTTAGTTTTATGACGGTAAAAGAATTCATTGGGTTGTGAAGAGCCTACATCCTTGTGTTCATATCCTGAAGCAAATGTACATTCCTGTAATTCAATGTGGTGCCTGCATTGCTAAAGCTCAGGATCTAATAATGGTTTATGTATTTTTAGAGAGTTGTGAACTTAAACACAGAAGAATGTCAAACACAGACTGTATGTGGCCCATAAACTCAAACTATTTGCTATTTGATTCTTAGAGATCAACATTTCTCACCCCTATCCATTCTTCTCCAATTGTAGCCTAGATACCATTGACTTCAGTAATACCAGACTGTCTGAATAGTGATATTCTGGGCTCTAGTCCCTTCTGTGGGGACAGAATGTGCTGTGCCTTGTAGAATGTCCAGCAGCATCTCTGGCTTCCAACTGCTTAGAACCTCACCCTGAAAACTTCTTGCCCTGTTCCTGTAGTGAACTCTTTTAGTGTCTGGCTGTAAACATGCTCGGCAGGGCTCTGCATAGACAAGTAGATTCACATTTGCTTCTGTTTCATTAGTTATACTCTCCTCCCTCTCTCTTATCAGGCAGAAATCATTTCTCAGTTGCCTCTTCAAGATGAGCTCATAGCAATGCCCTTTGGTTTTGTTCATTGCAATGTAGCCATCTATCCTACAGCAGTTTGAAGGTTTAGAAGCTTTCTATCACATTTCATGCCTTTGAACTCGAAACCCGCTTCTGCCTTTTCCAATGTTGGCTCTTATGACGAGGAAGCCTGTGGCCAGACTGACTTGGGTTTTTTAGAAAGGGCTTGCTCTGACTGCCAGGAGAGGATTTACCTCGTCAACCAACTGTAAGACACTGCTTGATGTGTAGTAAGTGGAACCTTCAGTTTTCTGACTGTGTAAAAACAATACTTGTGAAACTTCACATAAGTTTAAACTATTCTAGGCTGGTCATGCAGGATGCAATGCTCTCTTGCAATGCTGGGCAGCAGCAGTGAGCTCAGCTCTGAGCAGCCTTAGGCACAAAAAGAAATGGCCCTGTTTTCAGCACTGCACTGGGTTGCAGAGCTATGATATGCTGTATGCTAGACTAGTAAGCTATTTCCCCCCTCAGTGGGCCTGGTAAGCCAAGGACACCTGTGCTATAAGTGGAAAGTGTCATAGAGTGAGACATTCCTGAACCTGGATCCTTTTTATTTATAAATATATTTCTCCTTTGCTTCAAAATTTGTTTTTTAACTGGTTTTATTTTTATATTCTTGGAGGCAAGGTCTCATGTAGCCTAGGCTGACTTTGAACTCATGGCTGTCCTTCCTGCCTTGGCCTTCTACACATTGAGTTTACAAGTGTGTAACACTATGCTTAGCTTTTAAGTCTTATTTTAATAATTTGTATTTCCTTGATTTCTACATACATCATTTTATCCCACTGAAATGTAAATATTTTTATTTTTCCTTCTCTTTTGCAGTCATCTATAATACAAGTTTGTCTACTCTGATTCCATAGTTATTGCTGTGCCCCCTCCAACTCTTTCCTTAGCTTTGTCAACTCATGGTTTATGTATCTGTTGTTTTTGGACATCTGTCCTCTGACCTCTTATATACCACACACAAATACAATTGGAAGAAATATAAATCACAATCACAGACATAGCAGTTTCTACCATTTATGAATGTGACCTCCTTTAAAGAAAATGTTCTTCTAACATAGATGTCATATGACTAGAGAACTTGAAACATGATAAATAAACAGGAATATTGAGGTGGGGACATTTACTTTGAGCTGAGGTCACAGAGCTGTATTTTGCTAGATTCTGCTTTAGAAGCAAATCTAAGGTAGGATGCACACATTTTTAGAGGAACTATAAATTGAAAATATCCTCATGGCCTGAGTCTATTGTAAGCCTTTTACTCTGGACACACACACACACACACACACACACACACACACACACACACACACACACAGGATTGAGAATCCAATGTTCTGCTAATAGGTAGACAGGTTAGCAGCCAGGACTGAATTAATTAATAGCAAATTACTGCCTAATAGCGGTGTCCCATAAAACAGTGGTTGCTTCAAGCTCCATTTAGTTTTGCAGTAGCAGCTACCTTCTGTGTCAGTTTCTTCACAGCAGGAGGGCACCATGCACGGGTTTATAAATGTTTTGGACAATTGAGAGTTAAAATTAGATCCTGTTTTGCCCAATTACATAACAGATGCCCTAAGTTGCTAACTACCATAGGAACAGTATCATCTTAACTAGAATATATTAGGTTCTTTGGAAAATAATCCTTATGATTTTGTTACAACAAATAGTACTTTGAATTTTCATATGCAAAGGGAAAACCATAAGAACACATTGTTGTTGTGCCTACTGTTTTCAAGCCTGGGGGATAGAAGACTGGCTTTTCAGATGTTTGTGTGTAAACTCTAAACATTACCAGGCAACTTGTGGGCCAATTTAGGTATCTGTCTTATCTCCAGTCCATCTGCAGGGTGGCCGTGGTTCCCTCTACTTTTCCCACTGTCTGGCATTCATTTGATTTCCTAACTTTCTTCCTCCTCGTATCTATCTTTGATTGTAGACTTAATTATAAATTCTACACAGGGAAGGGATTTGCCTTGGGGCACTCACAGATTCTGTTGGAGTATTGAAAAAGTTGCCTCGTACAAATAATTTCTGACAAATTAGCATGTAATTCCAATTTTCTCCTCAAGTATTTATTTTGGTGTTTCCTTTCCTTGTGGAACTGTGATGTCATGTGCTTCAATTGGGCAATTGTTTATAGCCCTAGGCACCTGCAAGATGTTACAGCTTTAATGACGATTGCTCCTTAGTCTGACCTCTCGCTTTCTTTTGTCCCGTGTAAAGCATAGGTTCCTGTCGAGAAGTTCTTCTAGCAGAGTGAAACTAAACATTGTTTGGTATTTTCCCTTTTTGCCCCACCTTCCTCCTCAAGCAAGGTGCAGGAAATTAAAATATAATTTTCATTAAGTCTTCAAGCTATTTTCAAAGCTAACATTCAGAATGGGTGTAGTTGTGAACACCTGTGAATCCACAGATTTTTCTTTTCTGATGTAAATATTTCTTTGGTTTTCATCATAGATCTGTAATTGTTTTTCTGTCCACATTCAGCAGGGACCGCCCCTTTATGAAGCTCCTAATTTCTGTTTCTCTGATTTCTTCTAAACCATTTGACAGGGCACATGAGTATAATTATGCAAATGTGTTTTGCCTGTACTAATTAGCTATCTCATTTAACTTTAAAGGATTAAAAGCTATCTCACAAAGAGGCAGGCCCCTTTAATTTTGTATTATATAGTGCTTGTCATGGTATGAATAAGAATGCCCCCCCATAAGAGTGCCCCCCATAGGCTCATAATGTTTGAGTTCTTCATCTCCAATTAGTGGTACTGTTTGGGAAGGATTAGGAGGTATGGCCTTAATGCAGGAGGTGTATCAAGTGGGGGTGGGGTTTGAGATTTAAAAGCCCATGACAGACATTTTCTAACTCTTTCTCTGCCTCCTGGATATGAATCAGGATGTAATCTCTTAGCCACTTTCTTAACATCATGCCTACCTGTTATCATGATTCCTGCCATGATGGTCATGGATGTACCCTCTGAAACTATAATCAAAACCCAATTAAATGCCTTCTTTATAAGTTTCCTTGGTCATGATGTCTCCTCTCAGTGGTAGTATACAGTGGCACTGGACATAATATGGCATGCAGAAGAAATATTAAATAATACCTTGTCTCAGTCATAATGCTTTCCTTCAGGAATTTATGAACTTTAGAACTGTACATTCCATATAGTTAGTTCAGTGAATCATTTTAACTCTAATTATCACTAAGACATTTTACTTATTCCATTTTATCATCTTGTAGCCGAGTTTAAAAAATGACAATATTAAATCCTATAGCATTTCTTTATCTCAGCATTTTCTCAATTTTAGGAACTTGAGCATTTCCAACATGTCTCCCCTTTTGTCCTTTTGACGTTCCGATTCAAAGCATAAAGTTGTCATTTTTCTTTAGCTACAACATTTCACTTATTAGGTGTACACGGTAGTGTCATGACTCCATCTTGCTTAAACAAAAATGGCACTAGTTGTGCTCCCTGGTGTTGGGTTGTGCTCCCGGGTGTTGGGCTGTGCTCCCTGGTGTTGGGCTGTGCTCCCGGGTGTTGGGTTGTACTCCCTGGTGTTGGGCTGTGCTCCCGGGTGTTGGGCTGTGCTCCCGGGTGTTGGCCTTGACCTCAGTCTCTGAGGTTCTAAACTTGAGGAAGGATGCAAGACAACTTTAAACAGTTGGCTACTGTCTGCTTGTCTATTGTTTAGAGCTAATCCACATCAAAGAGACACTTGGAATTTTGCCTTTAAGTGGGAGCAAGCAATAACAGGAGGCAGTGGCCAAGAGTCAGTTGTGGCTTTCGTTCCTATCCCTAGCTTACTTAAAGTCTACTCTCCCTTTATGCATCTCTCACGGAAAGCTTCTGAGGCACCGCTTAGCATTTAAGCATCCCGCACTTTTATCCATCAATATCCATCATGATTGGCACCCTTGGGGTGTGGGATCAACCTCAGGAATGCCTCCTCTCTCTCCTAGAGCAAGCCTCTCATCCCTTCCCATCTCAGCTATCATGATTTTGTGCACTCGTGACCGTGGAATTGCTCCAGTTTAAGAACTTTCAGGTTGGTTTTGCTAAGGAAACACTTTTGTACTGGTCAGTTGGTATTTTGTTTTAGAGCCGCAGGTTGCCTTTAATGATGGTTCTTACTCCAATGCATGTTCCATGATACAACTTCTGCCGAGTAAGACGCTGGCTGACTTGTGGTTTCAGTCAGCTACCCTGATGGATTTTGAGAAGAGCCTGTTGTGATTTGTCTGTGTTCTTTCTTAACACCTTTGGCATCCCTTGAGTAGCCAAAGGAATGTGTTCTGTAGCCAGCTCGTGATTTCTCAAAATCCTGTGAGAAGGGAACTTCTGTAAGTGATGGAAGATCACTCTAACCTTGAAATAAACTTGACAGTCACATATGAAGTGTGTGTTCATGTTCATCTCCTCCTGTCTTTGATCTCAACTCTCCCAATGCCTTACCCATGTATGTGTAGGCATGAGTGTGGCCTTTACATGTATAGGTAGGTATACATGCCTTTGGAAGAGCATATGGAAGCCAATGGTCTGTGTTCAGTGTCTCTCTACCACTCTCTGGCCTCCTGTCTTGATGATAGATCCCTCCATGAACCTGAAGCTCACCAATAGTCTAGAGTAGCTGATCACGAAGGCCCAGAGTTGTTCTTGTCTCTAACACATGATATTGGGATTGCAGCATGTTGACACTCCCAGATTTTTGCATAGATATTAGGATTCCAAATTCAGGTGGTCATGTATGTATGACAAGTATTTTACCCAGTGAGCCATCTTTCCCAGTTCCCCTCAATGTTCATGTAACAAGTGTGTGTATATATTAATAAAATTCATTTAGAGTTACAGAAGCAATGATCCATAACCTAAATCTCAGGAAAAGACAGGGAGAAGGATATGACTTGGAGCTATTTAGACCATGTCTAGTGCTCAGTGAATTTAAACAGATAATAAATTCTCAAATTGGCTCAAAGATATTTACATTCAACAAAATAATTGCTACTAAGCCTTGAGCAATTGAGTATCAATTGAGTCAATGAAGAAATTGATACCCTTAGGGAATGTTTTCATTATTTATTATCTTATTATTTTAAATTTTCCTATAGAATCTTATAGAAACAAGTAATATTAAATATATGTGTTTATCTGTCTAGGTATATATTTTCCCCAAAGGAAGGTTTGTTTTGTTTTATTTTCATTAAAGAGACATGAGAGTATGACGTGGTTGCCAAGGTGCTTGCAGATGTGACAGTTGTGAGTATCAAGACTACTGATAAAGAGTCAATCAGACAAGGACACTGTGGTGACAGATCAGGCAAGTCGCGTGCATCGTTCAGTGCATTACTGGGAGGCAACCTGGGAATTACTGAAGAGTAAATGAGTCCCCATTACCAACCAATGAACCAAGGGTTTGTTTGCTTGCCTTGCTTTTCTGTGCTCCGATGCTTTGTCTTCCAGTCTCCAAGATTAGCAAAGGGATTTGTCTTAAATAGGGTATTTTAGATATGAACAAACCAAGCTGCAGGCCATGTCCTTACCCACCACAACTTTACATCCCAGACTATCCTGTATTACCTTCTTATTCCGAGCTGGGTATCATGGAACCTTTAATGGGCCCAAGGCCTCAGAAGCCAGAACTATTCACATAAGCAAGCAATCTGATCTGGCTTACCTTCTCCTACACATTATTTAGCTGTAAATCTTCAGAAAGACTCCAGGCCACACACATTTCTATCTCTGTCTCAGTCCTATGCCCTTTGTCTTTGAGCCCCCGTGCATGCTCATGGTATGTCATCTGTGTATTTCCTACTGGGAACCTGTGACAGTAATGCCTCTCTCTTTTGATGACACTCACCTCTTGATCCATACCTAAACAATAAGGATAACTACATTTGAAAGCATCTAATGCTAAAACTTATAAATTTTATAATATATTCTCATAACTACTTATACATTTGTGCATTGTTCCTACATGACTCTTCTAGATCCACATGATTTTGTAAAAAAAAATTATTTATTTTTTTATTTTTAATGACTTATTTGTTTTAATTTTCTGTGCATTGGTGCTTTGCCTGCATTCTTTGTGAGAAGCCACTGGAACTGGAGTTACAGACAGTTATGAACTTCCCTTTGGGTGCTGGGAATTGGGCTCAGGTTTTTTGAAAGAGCAGCCAGTACTCCTAACCACTGAGCTACATCTCCAGCCTCATAGGATATTTTTAAACATCAATATATCATAATTCTTAGCCTTAGAATTTAAAACCATGTTATTACTAATGATTTATTCAATGAGATAATAGTAATGATTATATCATATGTCTTTGTCACCACCTTTTATATCAGCTGTCTCCATAAATGTATTCTCTGTCATTTTAATTTCCATAAATAAAGTCAGAATTTAATCATTTGACAGAAACAAAGGGCAACAGAGTGTTTTACACCAATTGAAAAATAATTATAAGTTTTTCCATTGATTAAATCATATGAGCATGATAAGCTCATATGAGCTCCTATAAATCAATGCTAAGTGAATGAAGAAAGCTGCCCTTCATCAGGTATAGTGACCATGGACTTCCGTCCTCCCCTTTCGATTTCTGATACATTTCAGACCATATTACCATTACATTTGAGAAATAAAGTAACTATTTCATTTGCTTTGAGTAGAAAGTTATTGAAGTGACAGGCAAGTATTCTATGAGAGTAATAGAACTTCTGTGCACAGTCACACAGGTCTCTAAGGTTCAACTCAAATCCTGACACTTTAATTGGCCATATAACCCTTGACAATTTTTTACCTTTATTTAAATGGCTGTAATAATGTGGGCTTTACGGGCATGGTGGCACATGCCTTTAATCCCAGCACTTGGGAGACAGAGGCAGGCGGATTTCTGAGTTCGAGGCCAGCCTGGTCTACAAAAATGAGTTCCAGGACAGCCAGGGCTATACAGAGAAACCCTGTCTTAAAAAAACAAAACCAAAAACAAACAAAAAAAGTGTGGGCTTTAACAAAACTATAGTTTCTACAAATATATACTTCAGTTCCACTGCAGAGGAGACTTTCCTTTCATACAGTTATGGTCGTTCATCTGCTCAACAGAAGAGATAATACTGAACATTTTCTATGAAGCAGATTTATCTACTAGGTGTGAAAAATATCAGGAAGAAATGATATGGTTTCCCCTCTGTAAGATTAAAACTGATGGGTGGAAATATAAATAAAATTAATAACAGGACAAGTTAGAATTTCATAATTCATTCTAGAATCCAAGAAGCCAAGACTAGTCTGTATAGACTGTTTAGCTGAACAGTGCACTTTCATGCCATAGCTTCTCTACTTGCTACCCAGCATTGACTGCTTATGTTCAGAAATAAGAGCAGTACCAGAGTGAATGCAGGGGCTCTTTCACCTTAAAAATCTACAAAGTCCAAATCGTAAGTGCTGAGATCTTTACTTAGTGGCTATTTATTAACATGTAACCAGCCTCTGTAGGAAAGGATGTTTGCCTCATTTTTTCTCTAGGTAAGTATGAATGACTAACCTAATAGCAGTCATTCTTTTTTTTTTTTTCTTTCTATTTTTTATTAGGTATTTAGCTCATTTACATTTCCAATGCTATACCAAAAGTCCCCCATACCCACCCATCCCCACTCCCCTACCCGCCCACTCCCCCTTTTTGGCCCTGGCGTTCCCCTGTTCTGGGGCATATAAAGTTTGTGTGTCCAATGGGCCTCTCTTTCCAGTGATGGCCGACTAGGCCATCTTTTGATACATATGCAGCTAGAGTCAAGAGCTCCGGGGTACTGGTTAGTTCATAATGTTGATCCACCTATAGGGTTGTAGATCCCTTTAGCTCCTTGGGTACTTTCTCTAGCTCCTCCATTGGGAGCCCTGTGATCCATCCATTAGCTGACTGTGGGCATCCACTTCTGTGTTTGCTAGGCCCCAGCATAGTCTCACAAGAGACAGCTACATCTGGGTCCTTTCGATAAAATCTTGCTAGTGTATGCAATGGTGTCAGCGTTTGGATGCTGATTATGGGGTGGATCCCTGGATAAGGCAGTCTCTACATGGTCCATCCTTTCATCTCAGCTCCAAACTTTGTCTCTGTAACTCCTTCCAAGGGTGTTTTGTTCCCACTTCTAAGGAGGGGCATAGTGTCCACACTTCAGTCTTCATTTTTCTTGAGTTTCATGTGTTTAGGAAATTGTATCTTATATCTTGGGTATCCTAGGTTTTGGGCTAATATCCACTTATCAGTGAGTACATATTGTGTGAGTTCCTTTGTGAATGTGTTACCTCACTCAGGATGATGCCCTCCAGGTCCATCCATTTGGCTAGGAATTTCATAAATTCATTCTTTTTAATAGCTGAGTAGTACTCCATTGTGTAGATGTACCACATTTTCTGTATCCATTCCTCTGTTGAGGGGCATCTGGGTTCTTTCCAGCTTCTGGCTATTATAAATAAGGCTGCTATGAACATAGTGGAGCATGTGTCCTTCTTACCAGTTGGGGCATCTTCTGGATATATGCCCAGGAGAGGTATTGCTGGATCCTCCGGTAGTACTATGTCCAATTTTCTGAGGAACCGCCAGACGGATTTCCAGAGTGGTTGTACAAGCCTGCAATCCCACCAACAATGGAGGAGTGTTCCTCTTTCTCCACATCCTTGCCAGCATCTGCTGTCACCTGAATTTTTGATCTTAGCCATTCTGACTGGTGTGAGGTGGAATCTCAGGGTTGTTTTGATTTGCATTTCCCTGATGATTAAGGATGTTGAACATTTTTTCAGGTGCTTCTCTGCCATTCGGTATTCCTCAGGTGAGAATTCTTTGTTCAGTTCTGAGCCCCATTTTTTAATGGGGTTGTTTGATTTTCTGAAGTCCACCTTCTTGAGTTCTTTATATATGTTGGATATTAGTCCCCTATCTGATTTAGGATAGGTAAAGATCCTTTCCCAATCTGTTGGTGGTCTCTTTGTCTTATTGACGGTGTCTTTTGCCTTGCAGAAACTTTGGAGTTTCATTAGGTCCCATTTGTCAATTCTCGATCTTACAGCACAAGCCATTGCTGTTCTGTTCAGGAATTTTTCCCCTGTGCCCATATCTTCAAGGCTTTTCCCCACTTTCTCCTCTATAAGTTTCAGTGTCTCTGGTTTTATGTGAAGTTCTTTGATCCATTTAGATTTGACCTTAGTACAAGGAGGTAAGTATGGATCGATTCGCATTCTTCTACATGATAACAACCAGTTGTGCCAGCACCATTTGTTGAAAATGCTGTCTTTCTTCCACTGGATGGTTTTAGCTCCCTTGTCGAAGATCAAGTGACCATAGGTGTGTGGGTTCATTTCTGGGTCTTCAATTCTATTCCATTGGTCTACTTGTCTGCCTCTATACCAGTACCATGCAGTTTTTTACCACAATTGCTCTGTAGTAAAGCTTTAGGTCAGGCATGGTGATTCCACCAGAGGTTCTTTTATCCTTGAGAAGAGTTTTTGCTATCCTAGGTTTTTTGTTATTCCAGATGAATTTGCAAATTGCTCCTTCTAATTCGTTGAAGAATTGAGTTGGAATTTTGATGGGGATTGCATTGAATCTGTAGATTGCTTTTGGCAAGATAGCCATTTTTACAATATTGATCCTGCCAATCCATGAGCATGGGAGATCCTTCCATCTTCTGAGATCTTCTTTAATTTCTTTCTTCAGAGACTTGAAGTTTTTATCATACAGATCTTTCACTTCCTTAGTTAGAGTCACGCCGAGATATTTTATATTATTTGTGACTATTGAGAAGGGTGTTGTTTCCCTAATTTCTTTCTCAGCCTGTTTATTCTTTGTGTAGAGAAAGGCCATTGACTTGTTTGAGTTAATTTTATATCCAGCTACTTCACCGAAGCTGTTTATCAGGTTTAGGAGTTCTCTGGTGGAATTTTTAGGGTCACTTATATATACTATCATATCATCTGCAAAAAGTGATATTTTGACTTCCTCCTTTCCAATTTGTATCCCCTTGATCTCCTTTTGTTGTCGAATTGCTCTGGCTAATACTTCAAGTACTATGTTGAAAAGGTAGGGAGAAAGTGGGCAGCCTTGTCTAGTCCCTGATTTTAGTGGGATTGCTTCCAGCTTCTCTCCATTTACTCTGATGTTGGCTACTGGTTTGCTGTAGATTGCTTTTATCATGTTTAGGTATGGGCCTTGAATTCCTGATCTTTCCAGAACTTTTATCATGAATGGGTGTTGGATCTTGTCAAATGCTTTTTCTGCATCCAACGAGATGATCATGTGGTTTTTGTCTTTGAGTTTGTTTATATAGTGGATTACATTGATGGATTTTCGTATATTAAACCATCCCTGCATTCCTGGAATAAAACCTACTTGGTCAGGATGGATGATTGCTTTAATGTGTTCTTGGATTCGGTTAGCGAGAATTTTATTGAGGATTTTTGCATCGATATTCATAAGAGAAATTGGTCTGAAGTTCTCTATCTTTGTTGGATCTTTCTGTGGTTTAGGTATCAGAGTAATAGTGGCTTCATAAAATGAGTTGGGTAGAGTACTTTCTACTTCTATCTTGTGAAAAAGTTTGTGCAGAACTGGAATTAGATCTTCTTTGAAGGTCTGATAGAACTCTGCACTAAACCCGTCTGGTCCTGGGCTTTTTTTGGCTGGGAGACTATTTATAACTGCTTCTATTTCTTTAGGGGATATGGGACTGTTTAGAAGGTCAACTTGATCCTGATTCAACTTTGGTACCTGGTATCTGTCCAGAAATTTGTCCATTTCGTCCAGGTTTTCCAGTTTTGTTGAGTATAGCCTTTTGTAGAAGGATCTGATGGTGTTTTGGATTTCTTCAGGATCTGTTGTTATGTCTCCCTTTTCAGTTCTGATTTTGTTAATTAGGGTTTTGTCTCTGTGCCCTCTAGTGAGTCTAGCTAAGGGTTTATCTATCTTGTTGATTTTCTCAAAGAACCAACTCCTCGTTTGGTTAATTCTTTGAATAGTTCTTGTTTCCACTTGGTTGATTTCACCCCTGAGTTTGATTATTTCCTGCCGTCTACTCCTCTTGGGTGAATTTGCTTCCTTTTTTTCTAGAGCTTTTAGATGTGTTGTCAAGCTGCTAGTATGTGCTCTCTCCCGTTTCTTCATGGAGGCACTCAGAGCTATGAGTTTCCCTCTTAGAAATGCTTTCATTGTGTCCCAAAGGTTTGGGTACGTTGTGGCTTCATTTTCATTAAACTCTAAAAAGTCTTTAATTTCTTTCTTTATTCCTTCCTTGACCAAGGTATCATTGAGAAGAGTGTTGTTCAGTTTCCACGTGAGTGTTGGCTTTCTGTTATTTTTTTTGTTATTGAAGATCAGCCTTAGTGCATGGTGATCTGATAGGATACATGGGACCATTTCAATATTTTTGAATCTGTTGAGGCCTGTTTTGTGACCTATTATGTGGTCAATTTTGGAGAAGGTACCATGAGGTGCTGAGAAGAAGGTATATCCTTTTGTTTTAGGATAAAATGTTCTGTAGATATCTGTCAGATCCATTTGTTTCATCACTTCTGTTAGTTTCAGTGTGTCCCTGTTTAGTTTCTGTTTCCATGATCTGTCCATTGGTGAAAGTGGTGTGTTGAAGTCTCCCACTATTATTGTGTGAGGTGCAATGTGTGCTTTGAGCTTTACTAAAGTTTCTTTAATGAATGTGGCTGCCCTTGTATTTGGTGCATAGATATTCAGAATTGAGAGTTCCTCTTGGAGGATTTTACCTTTGATGAGAACAAAGTGCCCCTCCTTGTCTTTTTTGATGACTTTGGGTTGGAAGTCAATCTTATCAGATATTAGGATGGCTACTCCAGCTTGTTTCTTCATACCATTTGCTTGGACAATTGTTTTCCAGCCTTTTATTCTGAGGTAGTGTCTATCTTTTTCTCTGAGATGTGTCTCCTGTAAACAGCAAAATGTTGGGTCTTGTTTGTGTAGCCAGTTTGTTAGTCTATGTCTTTTTATTGGGGAGTTGAGACCATTGATGTTAAGAGATATTAAGGAAAAGTAATTGTTGCTTCCTGTTATTTTTGTTGTTAAAGTTGGCATTCTGTTCTTGTGGCTGTCTTCTTTTAGGTTTGTTGAGGGATTACCTTCTTGTTTTTTCTAGGGCATTGTTCCCGTTCTTGTATTGGTTTTCTTCTGTTATTAACCTTTGAAGGGCTGGATTCGTGGAGAGATAATGTGTGAATTTGGTTTTGTCGTGGAATACTTTGGTTTCTCCATCTATGGTAATTGAGAGTTTGGCTGGGTATAGTAGCCTGGGCTGGAATTTGTGTTCTCTTAGTGTCTGTATAACATCTGTCCAGGCTCTTCTGGCTTTCATAGTCTCTGGTGAAAAATCTGGTGTAATTCTGATAGGCTTTGTATGTTACTTGACCTTTTTCCCTTACCGCTTTTAGTATTCTATCTTTATTTAGTGCATTTGTTGTTCTGATTATTATGTGTCGGGAGGAATTTCTTTTCTGGTCCAGTCTCTTTGGAGTTCTGTAGGCTTCTTGTATGTTCATAGGTATCTCTTTCTTTATATTTGGGAAGTTTTCTTCAATAATTTTGTTGAAGATGTTTGCTGGTCCTTTGAGTTGAAAATCTTCATTCTCATCCACTCCTATTATCCGTAGGTTTGGTCTTCTCATTGTGTCCTGGATTTCCTGGATATTTTGAGTTAGGATCTTTTTGCATTTTCCATTTTCTTTGATTGTTGTGCCGATGTTCTCTATGGAAGCTTCTGCACCTGAGATTCTCTCTTCCATCTCTTGTATTCTGTTGCTGATGCTCAAATCTTTGGTTCCAGATTTCTTTCCTAGGGTTTCTATCTCCAGTGTTGCCTCACTTTGAGTTTTCTTTATTGTGTCTACTTCCCTTTTTAGGTCTAGTATGGTTTTGTTCATTTCCATCACCTGTTTGTATGTTTTTTCCTCTTTTTCTGTAAGGACTTCTACCTGTTTGATTGTGTTTTCCTGTTTTTCTTTAAGGACTTGTAACTCTTTAGCAGTGTTCTCCTGTATTTCTTTAAGTGATTTATTAAAGTCCTTCTTGATGTCCTCTACCATCATCATGAGATATGCTTTTAAATCTAGGTTTAGGTTTTCGGGTGTGTTGGGGTGCCCTGGACTGGGCGAAGTGGGAGTGCTGGGTTCTGATGATGGTGAGTGGTCTTGGTTCCTGTTAGTAGGATTCCTACGTTTACCTTTCGCCATCTGGTAATCTCTGGAGTTAGTAGTTATAGTTGACTCTGTTTAGAGATTGTTCTTCTGGTGATTCTGTTACCGTCTCTCAGCAGACCTGGGAGACAGATTCTCTCCTCTGAGTTTCAGTGCTCAGAGCACTCTCTGCTGGCAAGCTCTCTTACAGGGAAGGTGCGCAGATATCTTGTTTTTGGACCTCCTCCTGGTCGAAGAAGAAGGCCCAAAACAGGGCCTCTCTCAGAAGCTGTGTTGCTTTGGCAGTTCCCAGAAGCTGTCAGCTTCTGTGGTGCAGACTCTCACCTGTGCAGACTAAAATCCTAAGTTCCAGGGAGTCCTGGAACCAAGATGGTGACCGCTGCTCCTGAGGCTGAGGCCGTCTCCCGAGCCAGGCGGACACCTGTCCTCTGGTCCGGAAGGTGGCCGGCTGTCTGCGGCCCGCCAAGAGTGCTGCCTCAGTGGCTCTGTGCTTCTGCCTGTCCCAGAAGCTGTCCGGTTCTCTGGCGCACCCTCTAACCTGTTCAGACTAATTTCCTAAGTTCTGCTGAGTCCCGGAACCAAGATGGCGACTGCTGCTGTTGAGGCTGAGGCTGCCTCCCAAGCCAGGCGGACACCTGTCCTCTGGTCCGGACGGTGGCCGGCTGTCTGCGGCCCGCCAAGGGTGCTGCCTCAGCGGCTCTGTGCTTCTGCCCGTCCCAGAAGCTGTCCGGTTCTCTGGTGCACCCTCTAACCTGTTCAGACTAATTTCCTAAGTTCTGCTGAGAGCAGTCATTCTTATCTTAATCACAATTGCACATTGAGATTGATGGAATTATGTGAACAAGATGGACTCTCAAGAAAGGCTACTCCACTATGAGGATAAATTAAAATTTTGCGTAAGGTAAATATGACTTTTTAAAAGTAAGTCCATTCTCTGGGAGACACTAAGAAATGGACATCAAATCTAATATTTTATCTTGTGTTTCATAAAAGCACTACACAGAGTGAGTGGGGGGGGAGAGGGAGAGGAGATCTTAATTTTAGAAAGAAATACAATAAAATGGCTTTGAGTTTGTTGAGTTAATTTAATGGAGATTTCAAAACGGCAATGCTTGGTAATTGATACAATATACTTTAACCACATATTATTTCTATCTCACTACATAGTGTTTTCAAAGGTTTCTATTTGTCTATGAAAAGTCATTCAAGTATCAAAAATGATACAATACAAGCACCTCCTTTGGTTCAACTTTACTTTCTTTATGAAAATGACTTTGGAAAACATCCACACCATTATTTCTTAGCTGAACTCTCAGATATGATCTACAGTCAAATGCAATACAATTCCATTAGCTCATGTAACTTTCCAATGATAGGAGATAGATAGATAGATAGATAGATAGATAGATAGATAGATAGATAGATAGATAGATGTAGATGTAGATGTAGATGTAGATGTAGATGTAGAGATAGATAGATAGATATGCCTTGATTTGACAGCTTATGACCTTACAGTATCATGAAGGCTTGTCATCTCAGACTCAACTGTGTGTGAATCACATAATCAGGCTGGTTTTCAGAGAGATGTAAAGTGAATCTCACATAGTGATCTGGCCAAGGTACACCTTAGGGTTTAGTTGGATAAAATAGCGTTTCCTATAGTTTGCAACAAGTTTTTGTTAGCGTGCTATTTATTTCCAATTCACCAATATTCATTTAAGAATATCCCACTAATAAAGTCTTGTGGCCGGTTTTAAGTGGTATGCAAGCAAGAAAAGTATTAGCTTTACCTTGTAAATATTCATTACTAAGAGAGATGGACTTACAAACCCTGACAAGTTAGGCAACTGGATTAAGAATGTAAGGATGCAAATGATTAATTCTAACTGGAACTGAAGAATTGGGAGGGCATCATTTGCTAACATTAGAGCTAAATATTGGAGTTTGAACTGTATTTCCTATGAGATGAAGTATAATCCAGTCCGATCTGAAAGGCCTAATATTGGTGTTTGGAGCAGAAAATAATTGGATTTAATTATTACAATTGGTGTTTCATGAAGTATGTTTACACTCTACTTAATTGCTGAGCAGCACTGGGGATGCCAATGGGATTGAATCACAGCAGAGCAAATTGCACAAAACATGTTCACTTCTCTGTCTCCTCCTCTGTTTGTGTCATTCACAGTCTGGCACCCACATGTCATGCCCTGAGTGACATATTAATGATTCTATAATAAGGATATAACTTTGTGTGGCCTCAGTGACCTGGGCTGGAGTCCTAGCTCTGCCTTTCAGAAGTGACTGCAATTCATTCATGAATGAATCATCGCCTAAACTCCTTTTGCTTCCTTATTTTTATATGTACAACTTTGGGAAGAGTACTCACCCCAGAAAATGGAGTTTAGTGATGGATGTAAAATTGAGTTTTAATCATAATGGCCATGTGAAAGGTCAGATGCAGATGCTGTCTCATGGTCAGGGACAGCGGTTAGTGCCACATTCTAAATAAAACTTGGAAGATCCACCTTTCAGAAAGCATGAATCTCTTCATCAAGCACACTCTGCACGCATGTGAGTCTTATTTGTCATTAATATCTAGTATCCTGTACACCTTGCTCCCTTATTCATGTCTGGTTCCCCAAATAGAGTGTCATCGCTGTGAAGAAAGAGATCATTCCTTGTCTGTTTTTATATCGTCAGTTCTGAGTGTCTGTCTTTTTTGGATGTCTTTAACAGGTACAGAAATGCCTGTTAGTATATAATAGGAGACGAATGTGTATCTATAGGGAAAGCTGCCTGAGGCCATCCATGATGTGTGTTGGGGATGCTAGGTACTTCTGATCCATCTCATCTTTTAAAAGTCTATCCAAGTATGCCTGGGTTGTTTTATTCTCGTGTCTGCTCTCCTGAGTTTTAAACTAAATAGCATGTATCATCTTTTTTAGGCATCGGATTACAGTTATAAAATGAGTTTGGTATATTACCCAGAATGTGGAGTACAAGAACACATTAATGACTTAAAACCAGCTTAGGAAGAACAAAGTAATTTTTGCAGATAAACTTAATTAAGGCACATGCTCTTTGAGAATGCAGGTGATGGGGGTATTGGAGCCTGTATTATACCTCGAGTTATATGGAGAATTGCTCACTTCATCCCTTTTAAACAAGGATGACAGGATGGGAAGATCTGAAACAATCAAGGCCAAAGACTCAAAATCACCATTTATCATCAGCACTAAGATCAAAAATACCTCATAGAGAACTATTATTTTCTATGAGCTTTTAATGTAGGGAGGCTTTCTGTCAAGAGATGGTGATTTACATAGAAGAAAAGAAAAATAAAATATGCCTTGGCTTGAGAAATTTCTGCTGTCTGTTGCATTTTAATTGTTTAAAAATAGCTTTACTTTGGTTCTGGAAATGCAGCCACCCTTGCCCCCTGAAACTTAATTATTATGTCCTTGTGAAGTTCCATGATGTCTGCTTTTCAACTATCCCATGGGAAGCCTGAAGCTCCCTGGTACATGTCCTGAAATAGAACAGGCTATTCTTTTGCATGTTTTAAAAATTGCCGATTAGAAATGAATCTTCTTCATAGGGGTCTGCAACTATGTTGCACATGTGTCTTCAGAGTGGAGTGATATGTGTTCTGTTGTGGAAAGTAAAAGGTCCCACGTGTTAGCTATTAGGCTGACATCATGGAAAAGCACTTCTGTGTGATGGCCCATAATCCTATAGTATTTACTGAATGTCTGCCCCGTGAGTGCTCACTGTATGCTAGGAGAATCATCATCCTCTCTGCTAGCTGAAAGATGGCTTTAGTATGGCAGCCAGATCCTTAATCTTGCCTGGATGTTGTGCTTCTAGACCGTACAGTCGTTAAAACCTATAGTTCTGCGGCAATCTATGTATCAATATTACTACTAGAGAAAAACATCAGAGTGTTTGGTCTTTAGACTAAATTCTCACAGCTGTAAATGGAAATGAAATGGAGACTAGGGACCAGCCCAAGGGACACAGAAGGGACAGAGATGAAGCAGATGATAGAGATGGAGGGTAATTAAGGTGATGCCCTATACTACCAAGTATTTTCTTTGTCTGTATCCATTAGCTCGGAAAGTCTGGCTATGTAAAAGTCAGCACGCTTTGTGCTTTTCAGAGATTAAAAAACAAAGCCTTCCATGCATATGTTTGTGAGTGCATACGTTCATATGTAGAGATGCACATACATGCACACACACACATTGTATGTGTGTGGCTCCTTAGGAAGGCCATTCTCCTTATGCTGAGACAAGGTCTCTCACTGGCCAGGAGCCCACCAGCTCCTCATGATTATCAGTGTTACGTCTGAGAATATTCATTCTTAGTCTTTATGCAAACTGTGAACATAGTAGCATGTAGTTGAAATTTTCCCAACTTTACTAAATAATATGTAATTAATTGTTTTATATTATTTTACCCTTCTATGAATTAATACTTTGACAATTTAATGTGTATTTTTTCTTTAAGGTCATATATTAATTAGAATAATGGATGTTTATTATTAGAGAATGTGTTAAAATTATTAATTTCTAACGTGCATCTAATTTTTGAAAAGTTTTTTGATATTTTAAAATCATTTAATATCCATAGTCTTAGAGATTTAAAAGCCAACTAAAACACTCTGATAGTGAAAATTATAGTTTTTTTTTTTCTAACAACAAAAAAAAATTCATTCCTTCGTCCAGTTGAGATTTTGGAATTTCTAAAATGCTGACAAAAACTGAGCTATTGTTTGGCTTGTCAATTTCACTATAGACAAGCATTGTTTAATGTATATCAGAGCCTGACTTTATTCCGTTGGCTTGTCAAAAAAATGTGAAATGGAAACTCGGTGATACATTTATATTGGAGATGTTTGACGTCTCAATATCTCCCCATGTTGGTTCCCCTGAGTGTCTCCCTGTATCGTTATCTTCTTGTAAGGATGAGGCCACTTTGGTTTAGGGACCTAACATCCCAGCAACACTTAACCTTCCTTGCCATCAGATTCTATCTCTAAACCTAGTCACACTGAGAATTAAGGTTTGAAAGTCTGGCCTTTTAGGGAAAAGGTAAGTTCATAACAAACTCGTTTATGCCGAAGTTAAGACATTCTTGCAGTATAGACTGTGTTACCTGTTTTTATATGAGGAATCTATGACCTGGACATAGACATTGGTGGTTATTGAATATCCTCACTCAGATCCACGCCTCTCATGCTACAAACTCTTTCTCGTTCATATTCTTTTATTATTATGAGGTCATGGATTGAAGAAAATCAGTTCATCTATAAGTTGAAAAGGAAGATTCAGAGCCAATTTGTGATACTGACAAAACCTGTATCCTACAGAATGGGTGTGGGAACATTGTGAAGTCTTCCTGTACACATCTTTATTCTATCTTTTGAAACTTGAGGAATGCATATTACTCTGTATTCTGGCTCACCACTTACCATGTAAGTTTCTGTGTACACTTTGTGTGCATCTTAGAATCATGAAGTGAGGAACCGAGGGCACAGGTCTTGAATGTTAGGCACATTTGCATAGAGGATATGTAAATTCAGTCTGTATTTTGTATGAAATATATACAAGTTTTATAAGATATTCTGTTTTATTTTTTCTAATTAGTGCAGTGGACTTCATAACTAAAATTCTCACCAAAGATACTTCCTGTATTTTGGGTATTTTCACTAAGGAAATAGCTGTCTTTTGGAAAGCTGCTTGCGGGGCTGTGTGGGTAGCAGACACTCGCTGCCCCAGCAGTGTATAGCCTGTGTCATTTGTAGTCAGCTGCAGAATGGTATGTGTGAGCCTAAGCTTACAGACACCCTCACAGTTCAGTCACTGTCCCCACATGTTGGGTGCATGCTTAACTGGGTGGGTTATGAAATCATACTTTAATTATATTTTAATAGTACCATTGAGCATTATTGACCCTTCAGAGTCTTGAAGGTGCATAATAATCGTTTACATACGAGAGCTGAAATTTGGAAATTTGAAATCGTTAACTATTTAAGAAGGCTGGTTGCTTTAGTATATGACAAAAGGAAACCTCAAGTCTAATTCTCAATCATATACATCAAACTTTAAAATATAAGTTTGGAAATATTGTATCTTAAGAAAGTAAATATACTGCGTACTTGAAGAAAAAGAAATGAAAGTTCTATTCGGAACAACACAAACAGAAATATTTGAAGTTTTTAGTTAGTCCAAAATTAACAGTTCTGTCAACCACTAAAAACGACTCCTTAGATGCCCCTCAACAGAGGAATGGATACAGAAAATGTGGTACATTTACACAATGGAATACTACTCAGCTATTAAAAAAATGAATTTATGAAATTCCTAGGCAAATGGATGGACCTGGAGGGCATCATCCTGAGTGAGGTAACCCAATCACAAAGGAACTCACACAATATGTACTCACTGATAAGTGGATATTAACCCAGAAACTTAGGATACCCAAGATATAAGATACAACTTGCTAAACGCATGAAATTCAAGAAGAAGGAAGACCAAAGTGTGGACACTTTACCCCTTCCTAGAAATGGGAACAAAACACCCATGAAAGGAGTTACAGAGACAAAATTTGGAGCTGTGACAAAAAGATGGACCATCTAGTGATTGCCATATGCAGGGATCCATCCCATAATCAGCTTCCAAATGCTGACACCATTGCACACACTAGCAAAATTTCACTGAAAGGACCCAGATATAGCTCTCTCTTGTGAGACTATGCCGGGGCCTAGCAAACACAGAAGTGGATGATCACAGTCAGCTATTGGATGGATCACACGGCCCCCAATGCAGGAGCTAGAGATATTACCCAAGGAGCTAAAGGGAACTGCAACCCTATAGGTGGAACAACAATATGAACTAACCAGTACCCCGGAGCTCTTGTCTCTAGCTGCATATGTATCAAAAGATGGCCTAGTCGGCCATCACTGCAAAGAGAGGCCCATTGGACTTGCCAACTTTAGATGCCCCAGTACAGGGGAAGGCCAGGGCCAAAAAGGGGGAGTGGGTGGGTAGGGGATTGGAGGGGGTGGATATGGGGGACCTTTGGGATAGCATTGAAAATGTAAACGAGGAAAATACCTAATAAAAAAAATTAAAAAAAAAAGAAAAAAAAAGAATAGCTTTACAAGGAGTTACAGAGACAAAGTTTGGAGCTGTGACAAAAGGATGGACCATCTAGAGACTGCCATATCCAGGGATCCATCCCATAATCAGCTTCCAAACGCTGACAGCATTGCACACACTAGCAAGATTTTGCTGAAAGGACCCTGATAGAGCTCTCTCTTGTGAGACTATGCCGGGGCCTAGCAAACACAGAAGTGGATGCTCAAAGTCAGCTATTGGATGGATCACAGGACCCTCAATGGAGGAGCTAGAGAAAGTACCCAAGGAGCTAAAGGGATCTGCAACCCTATAGGTGAAACAACATTATGAACTAACCAGTACCCCGGAGCTCTTGACTCTAGCTGCATATGTAGCAGAAGATGGCCTAGTCAGCCTCACTGGGAAGAGAAGCCCCTTGGACATACAAACTTTATATGCCCTAGTACAGGGGAACGCCAGGGCCAAAAAAATGGGTGGGTAGGGAAGTGGGGGGGAGGGTATGGGGGACTTTTGGGATAGCATTGGAAATGTAAATGAGGAAAATACCTAATAAAAATATTTAAAAAAAGAATAGCTTTACAATGGAATAATTCCTGTTTCTTCTACCGCCAGATAAATTCAAGTTTCAACCTCTTCAGCCATGTCATGGTTCCTGCTTGTCCTTTATTCCGAGCCAGAGTGCTATTTCATGAGCTACTCGGTTAAGGTGCCCATAAGCATGGAACTCATTCCTAGTCCTTCTAGGCAATTCTGGAAAACGTTCAAAAAACACAAAACCAGATCAAGAAAAGAAGTATGTAATCGCCTAATTTAAAATTAAAATTTCCAACCTGATTCAAAGGACATTTTAGGAAAATGAGAGTTCTTATTTTTTTAACCTGAAATGCCTCAGCATAAAAGCACTTCATTATGAGAGAATCCATCCGACAAAGCATAATATTTCTTCTCCAGAATGAAGTCATTTCTCTCATGTGAGTGACTCATTCACGTTAGTTTTGAAAACCGAGGTTTTGTAAGGTGGACGTAGCAGTGGCTGCTGCCGCACTAACTGCAGCTACTACGTGGGCTGCACACAGCTCTGGTGTTGCTAATGGTGCCAAGACAGGCCCTTAACGAACAGGCACCTTTCAGGGTTGACCGACACATGTTCTTGACTGAAGTGCAAAGTGCTTAAAACAAACAAATACAACTGTGTTTGTGTTTTCGACTTAGGTAGAACAATGCACATACGGGCAAATAAAAAGTGTGTATATTGCACTCCTGTAATATCGTAATTTGTTTCATGGGATTTTCTATTGAATAAGACAGAGTAATATATTTTGTCTTGCTTTTCATTTATTCTCTCCTATTTTAGAATGAAATCATTTATTTCACGTGAACAACTCATTCACATTAGTTTCGAAAATGAGGTTTTGTAAGGTTATTTCTTACATGAAAATCACTAGATGTTCTTTTCCTCTTGGCTCTCTTATCTTCTTTTCCCCCTGGGCTATGGATAAAATTTTCCATCTCCTCCAGCATCTACTTTCAGGCTGTGAACCAGAGAAAGAATTTCTTGGCATCCAGTCCTACCTGTGTTGCAATATGGTACTTAGGGCACGCTGGAGCCTTGGGGTCAAAGGGCATGAGCTCTAATATTTTGCTCTCTTTGGTTTAATAAGATTTAAGAAGGATTGTTCTCAGAAGAAAGGAGAGACAACCCTTTTTGACTGTTTTAAGCCTCCAGAGAATGTGTGTTCTAGGAGTACCAGAAAATAATTAGCATCTAGGAAATATTTATTATGTCTTTAAAGGAAAATGAGTGAGAGATAAAGAACATTGTTTTATTTGTGTGTTGGTGTGTGAGGGGTGGGAGTGGCTAGGGTGTATGGATGTGTGCACACATGTATTCATGTGTCAGAGGTCAGAGGAGGAATCATTTGTCTCCTTCATGGAGTCTTGGGGACTGAATTCAGTTATCAGGCTTGGTGGCAAACATCCTTACCTGCTGAATCATTCTAATCTGGAAACTGCTTGCCCTGGAACAAGGCTCAGGCAAGCTCATGAAAGCAGTGCCTTTACCCCAGGGCACTCTCTTGGCTGTGGAGGCAGGGCAGATAAGAACTGGAGAATGAGGTTCTGAGAAACACCATAGCTGCAGTTGGCATGCACTGGTGATTGGATTGTTTCTTGTGTGTACATACATGTTCATGTGTGCATACGTTCATGTGTGCATAGTCATGCGTGCATTTCATGTGTTCATGTGTATATTTCCAGGCCAGGGGATAGCCTTAGGTCATTCTTCAGGCCCTGTATATATTTTGGGGACAGGGTTTCTCCTTGGCCTGGAGCTCACCAAACAGGCTACACTTGACAACCAGCTAACCAGAAAGCTCCAGTCTCTGCTTCCCTGAGGATGGGATTATAAGGACAGGCCATACATGCCAGGCGTATTCTGTAGGTCCTGGGGATTGAACTCTGGTCCTTGTGTTGCTCAGCAAACTCTTTATGATCTGAGCCATCTCCTCAGCATTTGAATTTTTATTGAGCAACTGGCTGGTAATTCTTTTTACCTTGCCTATCAAAAGAAGAAAACTCTTCTCTCAATTGTTTTCATAAAAATTATAGAAAATTGCATTTTCAGTAATTGGACGGGCAAACCCATCACTCTTGGGACATCAGGGCCTACCTCCTCCATTTGCCATTGTGGTTGTGGTTGTTGTTGGTGGTGTTCTTTTTCCTCAGTGAGCATTGCAAGCTCATTAAACTCAAAGAAGCATAGACCCAGTTTTTTGACATTTCCTACTCAAGGCAAAGTTTTATACTGCATGTTTTTGCCAGTACGACCAAATGAGAGAGAGCTTCACCAGAAATAATTTCTCATGCCTGGCTTGAGCATCACCCTTTGAGGACTATGAATCTATCGTGACTTGAAGTCCACAGAATCATCTTCACAAATCTTATCTGAACTCTGAGCTCTTACGATGGGCATTCTGATCTCTGTGTAGATTCAAATATACAATGCATGCAGTAAAGATTTACCTAGCATTGAGCACAGACATGCAGAAGTGCCTCGCTCTGAGAGGTATGGACTCCATCTAGAGTCGTAACAGTTACACGGATGCTCTCAGGGCCATCCCTGTAGAACTGTTAGCATAGTGTGTTCTCACACAGTGCACTCATAATGACAGGCCCCTGGGAATCACCGAAGCCTCCTTAACTCTGTGACTGACCAAGGTTCCATTTCTTTAACAGGCTCTGTGGGTGCGATGTTGGCACACTTGCATGGGAAAGATGGCCTCACCCTACCAATGAGCTAAGCACAAACATTTCAGCCTGTGGCTGTCTCTCATACTCAACACTCAGCAGAGGAAATGAAAATTTTAATTAATCAAAATATGTCCCCTCCTAAACTAACACGGGGGAAACTAAAACACTCTCAAGGGCTCTTGCTGTTGATGGTATGGAAGGATATTTTCACGGAGGCCATTTTGAGTTTCAAAAAGCCTTGTGTAGCAAGCACGTTCCTGACAAGCCATTGCTCATTCTTAGTTAAGTTTTAAGTTGGAGCAGTCACTCTCCCTCCCGACCTGAGTGCATTCTCTCCTCTGGGGGAAGAAACAAGCCAGGAAGTTCCTCATTCTTGCCCACCAGGAAGCAAGAACACACATTTGAGCGGCTGAACAGCTTTCTACACTTCAGTCAACACTGGTCAGTACTGATTGCTTTTATCTCCAAGAACTCCTTTCTCCCCCTTTCTGGAACTACTGCTGGAAGTGTAACTGCAAAATCAACCTTTCATGTAAATATAACAAGACAGCATGATTAATTCACAGATACTGGTTTTGATAAGGCAGATGCTCAGGGATGCCACAGAGGATGAGAGCTGAGAGAAGGCCGGTGCCCCTGCTGAATTGCTTTAAGAAAATCTGAGGAGGGTAGTTCTTCAGACAGCTGCTGGCAGGTGACAGCGTCTGTTATTTTTAGAATTTCCATCCCTTGTCCATTTGGTGTTTTTATGAGTTTCAGTTCATCTTCATTGATATCAGTTACTTTAAAGCTTCAGAAGTAGCCAAACTCAACCGCTCTGGCACATGTGACCTTTGGTTCTCTTCGCAGACTGAAATAGCTGAATCCTGCCCCTTGATTGCAAACACGACAGGATGATTGACACGTGTTTCAATCCTGAACAAGTCATCAGCGACACACCCAGGCTTTGTTGTAGATGAGCTTTGTTGTAGATATGGTCTGTTGTATAAATTTTTTGATAAATTGACGCAAATGCTTTCGGCAATTGAATGCAGTGAATATATTTTGTTACAGATACACACCAGGCCTTCCCTGGTTAGTGGACCACATGACAAGTAAGCTAATAACTTGGCTAACTAGGGGTTGATTTTTTTTTTTTAATAAAGTTGTTTTCTGGAAGCTTCAGAACAATTCAGTTTCCAATATTCTTGACTATGTCTTACCCTGGGTAATGAGAATCAAGTTGAGCATAGATGCAAATCTATAACAACCTATATACCATTTAGTCTATTGTTATTCTTACCTCAAAAACTATTTAAAAACAATGAGGTTCAGGACAGTTTGGTTTAATTTACAAAGCACATGAAATTCAACTATACAATTTCTTCTGCATTTTCTTTATTTTCCGTATTTTGTTTATTTTATTCTTTATCAGAAAAATAAATAACTTTATTTATATGCAGTGTCATGAATCAAAGCCAACAGAAAAAAATTAAAAGCCCATTATCTAAACAAAAAATATTCTTTTATTAATTAGATATTTTCTATATTTACATTTCAAATGTTATCCCCTTTCTTAGATTCCCCTCTGAAAACCCCCTATCCATTCCCCCCCTCTCTGCCCCCCAACCTACCCACTCCCACTTACTGGCCCAAGCATTCCTCTATACTGGGGCATAGAATCTTTACAGGACCAAAGGTCTCTCCTTCCATTGATGACCGACTAGGTCATCCTCTGCTACATATGCAGCTAGAGCCACGAGTCTTTCTGTGTTTTCTTTGCTTGGTGGTTTAGTCCCAGGGAGCTCGGGGGCTACTGGTTAGTTATTGTTGTTCCTCCTAGGGGGCTGCAAACCCCTTCAGCTGCTTGGGCACTAGCTCCTTCATTGGGGACCCTGTGCTCAGTCTAAAGGATGGCTGTGAGCATCCACTTCTGTAATAGTCAAGGCACTGTCAGAGCCTCTCAGGAGACAGCTATATCAGGCTCCTGTCAGCAAGCTCTTGCTGGTATCTGTCATAGTGTCTGGGTTTTAGTGTTTTTTTATGGGATGGATCCCCAGGTGGGGCAGTCTCTGGATGGTCTTTCCTTCAGTCTCTGCTCCAAACTTTGTCTCTGTAACTTCTTCCATGGGTATTTTGCTCCCCCTTCTAAGAAGGATCGAAGTATCAACACTTTGGTCTTCCTTCTTCTTGAGTTTCATGTGTCTTATAAATTGCATCTTGGGTATTCTGAACTTCTGGGTTAATATCCACTTATCAGCAAGTGCATATCATGTGTGTTCTTTTGTGATTGGGTTACCCCACTTAGGATAATATCCTCCAGATTCATCCATTTGTCTAAAAATTTCATGAATTCATTGTTTTTAATAGCTGAGTAGTACTCCATTGTGTAAATGTACCACATTTTCTGTATCCATTCCTCTGTTGAGGGATATCTGGGTTCTTTCCAGCTTTTGGCTATTACAAATAAGGCTGCTATGAACATAGTGGAGCATGTGTCCTTCTTACAAGTTTGAACATCATCTGGATAAATGCCCAGGAGAGGTATTGCTGTATCTTCTGGGGTCCAGTTTTCTGAGGAACTGCCAGACTGATTTCCAGAGTGGTTGTACAAGCTTGCAATCCCACCAGCAATGGAGGAGTGTTCCTCTTTCTCCACATTCTCGCCAGCATCTGCTGTCACTTGAGTTTTTGATCTTAGTTATTGTGACTGGTGTGAGGTGGTACCTCAGGGTTGTTTTGAGATTTGCATTTCCCTGATGATTAAGGATGTTGAACAGTTTTTCAGTTGCTTCTCAGACATTCAGTATTCCTCAGTTGAGAATTCTTTGTTTAGCTCTGTACCCCATTTTTAATAGGGTTATTTGGTTCTCTGGAGTCCATCTTCTTGAGTTCTTCATATATATTGGATATTAGCTCTCTATCAGATGTAGGAATGGTAAAGATCCTTTCCCAATCTGCTGGTGGCCTTTTTGTCTTATTGACGGTGTCTTTTGTCTTACAGAAGCTTTGCAATTTTATGAGGTCCCATTTGTCGATTCTTGATCTTACAGCACAAGCCATTGCTGTTCTGTTCAGGAAATTTTCCCTATGCCCATATCTTCGAGGCTCTTCCCTTCTTTCTCCTCTATAAGTTTCAGTGTCTATTCTTATTTTGATTTTGATTTTTTGAAGTTTATTTGTTTTTTGTGCATGTTTATGTGTTCATGTTTATGTATATGTGTGTACATGTGCAGACAGACACAAAGCCTTGTCACAATGTGCTTCTGGAGGTCAAAGATTAACTTGCAGAGGTCAGTTCTGTCCTTCATGTGTCTTGGGAATCAAGCTTAGGACATCAGGCCTGGTATCTTTACCCACTGAGTCATCATGCCAGCCCAAGAAATGCTTATTAAATACTCATTGACATATAAGTTTTTAATTGCTTCTGTGTCAGGATACATAGGATAAATATATTCCAAGTAAAATGAAAGATTCTAGTAGCACCAAAATAAAAACAATTGTCATTTTCAAGGTAATAGACAAACAGGATATTTTTTAACGCATGGAAAAGCTATACATTTCAAGGCTGTCTGGCACTACCTCTTAGGGTTTGCTTCAGTTTTCTGGTATTTCACTGATTGTTAACCTGTGAGAAAAATAGGCACGAATCTGAGGGAAGTGGACTTTTTAGTAAGATCTGCTTGATTCATCTCCTCAATGACTTTTTTGTTTTAGATCTTTACTGCATTTAAGAATGGTAATTTTCTCAGACATCAGATTAAAGATAATTAAAATTAAGCAGAAAATAGCAAACAATTTTGTTCCTCCAACTCAACACTCAAAACTTTAAAACTTCTGTGAGCATGCTTAGATATAGAAACTCGGGCTTCTTGAAAATTAAGGCCCACTTCTCCCAAAAGGAGTGAGTGGGAAACATTAAAGAAAGGGGAAGGAGATAACAATTATGACACATTTCCAAATGACTGAAAATGAATACAGACATGTACAGGAGATTAAAATAGCTCACAGGAGCTTCCAGGAATATCAACATTTTATCATCATTAAAGAAATAGCCTCTAATCTGGGATTAAAATATGGGAGGGGCTGGGCGTGGTGGCACAGGACTTTAATCCCAGCCCTCGGGAGGCAGAGGCAGGCAGATTTCTGAGTTCGAGGCCAGCCTGGTCTACAAAGTGAGTTCCAGGACAGCCAGGGCTATACAGAGAAACCCTGTCTCAAAAAACCTCCTCCCAACACACACAAAAAAATGGGAGGGGATTAGTTAGAAAGGGGGTACTGGGAGCCCCTGGAAAGAGTGTGGTATGCTCCACATCTTGCTAGGGCGGAGTCTGTTCCTGAGAGAAAACCATAGGATAGACACGGCAAACAGGTTCTTCCTTACTGGCCTTGTGATCCAGGCCACCTGAAAGCAATGGATCTGGCTCCAGGGGGCCATGGAGGATCCTGAGGAGGCTTAAAGTGGAAACTGAAAGAGAGGTTTACTGTTCTGAGATTAACCAGGCTCTAGTTTTGTAGAAAAGATGGGAGAATCAACGAAAAGCAAGGATCGCTTACCTGAACCTCTTTAGATGATACTGAGTGTGGGTCTTCTTGGCCTCTACACTGAGTGAGCAGTGGGGTCTCTGGAGTCTCTGTCCTCTGTTTCTCTTGTGATTCTGTTGCTAAATGACAAGAATCACCTCAGGATGTAGAGGGTTACACTGTCTGGCTCAGTGACCATGCACCCTCTTCATGGTTAGGTGGACATACTTCAGGAATGATGAGCCTTCAAAATATACCTGGAATATTGGTACCAAGGGTGAGATTGCCTCAAAATCCAGTCTTCCCTGTTTGGGCAAAATGTCCAAAGAAGACCTGACATTATTTAACTAAGTTCAGGTACCAATTTGTCTTTGTTCTTCCTGGTAGAATTTAGGTCTACACTGCCCATGTATTTGTGACAACTCATATAGTTAGAAATCCATAGCACACATTTTTTAAAGGAATTGGCTATTGCAGTAGGTAAATAGGTTTGTTCTTACCATGGCAAGAACATGTTGAAAGAGTTTGATAGGAGAAAGTGCTATGAGAAAGAAGATAAACTTATTAATATCTACATGTATGTAAAATACTCAGATACAAAGCATAGATGCTTTGCCTTGGTCCATAAGGTCAAATATCTGCTATCTGTGAGATATGTTTCTAAGTGAAGCATAAACTATCTTCAGAAGATTAGTATAGACAAGTAATATATCTATTTCCCTACATAGAACTGTCACAAAGTAAAGAATGTAGCCTGAAAAGAAACCCAGAAAGATCAAACAGCATATTGGTGAGCTAGACTCTCCACTTGTGTAAGAAAATTGGTCAACAACCCCTTTTCATAGCTTCAGTACAAGTAGTCAAAACCCTGAGCCACAGAAAAAAGCTGAGAAATGTGGAAAGGAGGGAGAAAAGCTGTAGAAATGAATATGTCTAAAGAAAGTCATAAGGGATGAACCTTCAAATCTACCCCAAGAGCCATTCTTCCTAAAAGAGCACAATATTTTGTACACTGCCATTCTCCCATCAAATGATCAGGCAGGCTTGTGGGATTTCATGAGAAATTTGAGCATGCATCCAGGTGCTCTACAATGCTAGAAAAGATGGAATGGGAGAAAGTTTCTCAGGTCGCCTACACCATCTCCTTCCAACCTCAGGGGAGGAGAGAGTGATTCCATTTGCCATTGACTTGGCATAAATTGTTACAATTGCAACTTGCCTATGGGACTTGGAACTGTGAGAGTGTTATGCTAGCCAAATTAAATAAAACCACTCCCAGATTACCAGTACTGCAGTGGAGAAAGCTTTGGGGCATAGTAAATTAATACCTTCTCAGTCTCCTACATATTTCATGTTCTGAATCTAGCCAATTACAAAGATGAAGGCAAGAGCTCACTTTCTTCTCCTCTCTTCTCCCTGCCTCCCATACCTGGATATGATGGTGTCACCAAACCAGGCAGGAAGGGCAGTGTGATTTGAGGTCACCTTTCTTTGTGAAGTAATTCCTGTCCACAAGCTCGCTAGTTTGGCCTCAGGACCTCACTTTCCATGAGCTTCTTCTCTTGCATTTTTATCCCTTTTAGGAGTTCCTCCCCATTGCCCATGAAGGGACCTACACACCATGAAGCTGAGGGTGGATGTCCATGCTTGGAAACTCAAAAACATAGTGTTCTTTCTGAGCTGAAAGCAGCACTTAATCAAAACATGTATTGTGGATGTTTAAGAAAGTGTCAGTGGAGATGTCAACTCCAGATCCACGGACCTGGAACCTCCTAGGTTTTACACACATACATATATATGATGCCTGTGTAGCATGCCAGAGTGATCATGTGTACTCCATTGAAACTCAAGTAATCACCTTGCCTTGGCAGACTTATGTATGCACTGGGACACTTCTTCAGACCATGTCACAAGGATTCTCTCTCTCTCTCTCTCTCTCTCTCTCTCTCTCTCTCAGACACATGCATATACACTGCTATGAGTAGAACTTGAAATTTGTGTCTAGGTTTTCTTCCCATTTTCAAGCTGTTGACACTCTTCAAGACATTATTAAGTCATGGAATACCAAAAGTCAGAAAGAATCAATACTCAAATTCTAAGGTGGGTTTGGTCTCTCAGAGATGGATTATTTGCTGGGAGACTGACCTGCTCTAAAGCAGGCTGACATGTCCCTTCATGAGCTCTGTCCACGTGAGGGTGAGGTCATCATCTGGAATCCCTGTACAGTTGAATAGACGCTGGTGCTATGGTCTTGGATCTCTGGAAGTGTGAAGTAAATGAAGCCTCTTTTCCTATAAATTATCTAGTCCATTATGGTGACAGAAAGTGGCATAAGACATATATCATCCCAGAATCAATTTCTCTGCATTGCTACCTCAGCAGTTATTTTATTGATAAAGAAGATGAAGCATTTCTAAGACTATGACTGGCTCATAATTACAGAGTTCACAATTGAAGAAACAACCTCCCTCAGAACTAACTCAGTCTTCCTGACTCCAGGTATCAATAACCCCTCTGATAGATGGTTACCCATAAATGTCAGTAGCATCTCACTATGGGGTCAAGACAGGACATTGTGCATAGTGCTGCCATACCAAACAGTGTATGTCTGGGACTGGCACTATAGTGCTACTACACCACACAGCATATGCCTGGAACTGGCACTATAGGACTGCCACACCACACTGTGTGTGCCTGGGACTGGCACTAACTGATCATTCACAATCACCTTGAGTCAATCGACTTGAACTTAGTTGTAAGATCTTCCCAAGAGAGAATTTGTGTTACTTCTTGTATGAGAGTTCCTCATGGACAAGAGAATACAAATAGCTACAAAGAAATGTCTACTTGTCCGTCCATTCATGGACGTCAAGGGGGTACTTGCAACAGTTTGTAATCAGAGTTAGCCTGAGCAATCTTCATGGAATTTATTCCCAAGCAGAATTTTTGGGGAAAAGCAAGCAATATAGTCAATAACAAGAAGGAAAGAGGGGGCCTTGGTCAGTGAAAAAGGGGAAGCTTTCTTCTTCGGTGTGAGTAAAAACCGAATGCTGAATGTACCAGAAAGGCTGGTAGCTGTGTAAGAAGCCACACGCACATCCCTGAGATACTTAGCTGATGCAACAGTGAAGGTAACCAGCATTTCCCTAATGCAAGTCAGGCAAGAGTCAAGAGGCATGCTACCTGCTCTTGCTAGAGTAGCTCTCTGAATGTTTTCTCTAGGAGAGTACAAGGTGCACTACACACTCTACACTTGGGAGAAGTGGTGTTATCAGGTCAGGATAGCTAGAATGTCCCTGGTAGATTATTGTGTATGCAATAACCCAGGTTCCAAGTTCTCTGGTAAGATGGGCTGTGGGAAACCACGTCTATACCCTTATGGGAAGAATTCCAGGACTGTTTCAAGTTCCTACGACCAAGCTCCCACAAGTGAAATGTCCAACTATGGGAAAAATCATGACTTTACTCTATGGGCTGTGGAAGAGCCTGAGCATTCATTGGTAACTAATGGATGTTCTTGGCTCCACTTGTGATTTTGTTGAGGTCTAGTTGGATCATAGTTCGCTTCATTTGACAGAGTAGAGCTCTTCCCACATTTGAACAGCCTTGGATATTTATGCACTCTTATCCACTGGAAGTCACCGTGCAGAATGTTTAGAGCCAATGCTATCCATGTGGCTTGCTTTGAAATGCATATCCGACTCCTACTCTGAACCTCCATAACTATTGTGGCATCCTGTGTACAGACTCTATTTTATGGCACTGTTTTCCATATGTGGGTAAAAGATACCCACAAGACCCTAAAGCTAAAATGGAGAAGTAATGAAAAGAGTCTTCCTGAACTATAAATAATGGATGATGATTGTAAAATTGATGGTAAGGTTTCATTGCGTAATTTGATTGATATGGCAGTTATCATAGCAGCCTTCAACAGAATGCTCTTGTGAACAAGATAATTTATCTCACTGAGTCTGTTTCTGCATAAATATTTTAAAATGGGAAGCATAATAAATCTGCCCACAGCACACACACACTGGACTGCCAAACCTACCACCTGCTTAAGGCTTTAATGAACCATTCTGCATTTAACAAAAAGCCACATCAAATTAGTGCTGACATTTTGCCTTGCTGCTGCTGTTCATGTTCCAAGAACTCTGTGAGATAATTTCACAAAAATTTCTCTAAGTGGGGCAGCTCTAATCTTTTCACTAGACTTTGCCTCCAACTGTTCAGCAAGCTCCACAGAATTACGTTTATAGTGCAGCTCAGTGGTGACTTGGGATGTGGGATTTGGGACTGGTTTCAGAAAAGTTGAGCAAGTGGAGAGAATGAGGAAGCAAAGTGAGGGAAAACCAAAGAACAAAGCAAACACAGCACTGGATTTGGGGTAACAGCATCTCGATGTTCCCATAATGGTCCCAGTTTCAGGGTTCCCACTTGACTTTTGGAGAGTCACTGCTGGAATGTACAGTGTGTACTTTAGATCAGTGTACTGGCCAGTTTTGTGTCAACTTGACACAGCTGGAGTTATCACAGAGAAAGGAGCTTCAGTTGAGGAAATGCCCCCATGAGATCCAACTGTAAGGCATTTTCTTTTCTTTTTTTTTTTTTTTTAAAGACTTTATTTATTATTATAGTAAGTACACTGTAGCTATCTTCAGACACACCAGAAGAGGGAGTCAGATCTTGTTACGGATGGTTGTGAGCCACCATGTGGTTGCTGGGATTTGAACCCTGGACCTTCGGAAGAACAGTCGGGTGCTCTTACCCACTGAGCCATCTCACCAGCCCGTAAGGCATTTTCTTAATTAGTGATCAAGGGGGAAAGGCTCCTTGTGGGTGGGACCATCTCTGAGCTGGTAGTCTTGGTTCTATAAGAGAGCAGACTGAGCAAGCCAGTGGAAAAACAAGCCATTAAAGAACATTCCTCCATAGCCTCTGCATCAGCTCCTGCTTCCTGACCTGCTTGAGTTCCAGTCCTGACTTCCTTTGGTGATGAACAGCAGTGTGGAAGTATAAGCTGAATAAACCTTTTCTTCCCCAACTTTCCTCTTGGTCATGATGTTTGTGCAGGAATAGAAACCCTGACTATCAGACTGGAGGACAATGCTCCTACCAGACACCATAGACTAGCAATAAAAAAAGTTCAGTATTATAAATGGAGCCACCTTTTTTTTGCAGTGGTTGTCTAGTGGTGTTCTAGAGACCTCAAATATTACAGGTTCATGACATTGCTGTTGCTCACTGCTGGCTTCTAGAACTTGAGGGTAAGTTCACAGAACAAGAAGAAATCAAGATAGCACTGACCTTGAATCTTCATCCCCATTGGCTAGCTTTCATGGTGCTGGAAGCTGCTAATGTGCTACCAGGAGAGAGAAACACTCATTAGTCTTACTCAACAGTGTGCCCTGTGAAGTACAATACAGTATTTCAGTACAATACAGCAACAACTGCCTGGAGAGATAGTGATACAAATGTTATGAGAGTAACCAGCTACTTTCTGATTGTAAGTAATGCTCATTCCATAACATAGAACCCACAACTGGCACCATTAATGAGTCCAAGAACCTGTACCTAGGTAGGTCATAAGCTATAGGAGGAACCTATCGACTCCCGATCTTTTATCACCATATGAATGGATTCACACATCTCTCAGCTCTTATCAGAGAACTTTGTGGAGTAGGAGAAACTAACCCTGAGACCCACAAGTGGTCAATGTGAAGAGAATAAAGGCCTGTGGAGTGGTCAACCCCAAGTCAGACATCTATATTATTATAACCCTCCATGCAAAGTTCAGAGATCATCTGCAGAATACGACTCAATGAGAGTATAAGAACCAGAGGCAATGGGTGCCTACAAGGAAACAATGCTTTGTGTTGTTTTCATACATGAACACACAGTGGTTGTGGCAACATGCACAAGACCGGTGCAGGTGCAAATTCAATCTAGACAAATATGTCAGCATGAAGGAGGAAAGGTGATCACAGTAAGTCCCATCCCCTAAGGAGGAGTTATTGGTAATTGACAGCTGATGGGAGAAGACTCATGAAGGAGGGAGATGATCTCACTAAGTCCCACCCACTGGAGGAGGAGTTTTTGGTAATTGACAGATGATGGGAGAAGGCGAGTCAGTTTTTAAGAGTGTGTCCACTGGTATAGGCTATGTTCAGTGGATGGCCTCAACTCCAAGAGTATGAAGGCAGCACAAATTGAACTCAATGGCTTTAATGTTTTTTTTTTTTAAGGCAGACATGGAGTTGGATAGGCTGGAAAATGGAGGTGGATCTAGGAGGAGGGAAAGTGAATATGATTGAAATATGGAATTTTGACTGGTCTCAAAGAATTAATAAAATATCTAAAAGTAAAAAGAAATAGAGGAGAAGCACTCTGATCAGTGTAGTTTTAGTAGAACAATGCAATCTTATTCCCTAAGTGTATTCTCTACTGTCAAAAGCACTGATGGTTTGAAGCAGTAAACAGGCATGCTAAGGGAAGGTCTTCCACATTTTCTGTCCCCATGTCATTGAAAGACACACGTAGCAATGGGGCAGGTAGATTGTGAGCATGGGGAATGTGGAGCTGCTGAGACTGGAAGGCAAGCTTCAACCATTCAGTGGGAAGAACCCTTCTTGCCAAGCACGCCCCTTTGGGAAAGCAGTGAGAGACGCTTTCTGCTAGGCTGCTTTACCTCGGCAGCTTGCTTCTGACAGCTGATCCATCCAAAGAATCAAGGTGCTTTGATTAAGCAAGGGTCATTGGGGACAGGCACACGTGTTTGTGATTTTTCTTCTGCTCTGCTCTGTATTTATCTTCCCTGTGATAGCTCATGACTTTTTAACCCTCTAGTTATCTGTTAGCATGTTTATACACAGAGATTTATCTTGTAGTCTTGACCTTGGCAGAGAATCCACATTTTAATTGCACATTCATGGGGTGGGAGGCCTTCAAGTTTGCTATCCAACATAGTAGTTCAGGCTCACAGCCTGGACCTCAGGCTGTCTCTTAGAGTGACATCCAGGGAGCGATAGGCATAATGAGTCTATTTCATATTCAGAATACATTTTCAGAGAGCCTTGGACCTGCCAGGCCATTCAGGTTACATTCCTTCCTGCTGCTGCTGTTGCTTTGGCTGCTGGAGAAGTAGATTTTAAATTAAGAACTCTTAGAGACCTTCTGATAGCATCTCAAACATAAAAAATAAAAGAAATCTCTTTGATGCTTTTGCTTCTTTCAGTAGTGACCTATAAAAGAAACACATAAACACATGTAGACTTTTTAAGTCAGCTGTGCACTTAATATCCAATGCAAAACAAAAAAACAAACAAAAATACTCAGGAACGATTAATATGGTATTCTGGGTTTTTTTTGTTTTGTTTTGTTTTGTTTTAGTATTGTAAGGTTCATTTTACTAGACTATTTTAAAAGGATGAAGCATACCTTGAAAGCCCATACAAGTTTAGCAGGCATCCTATATTCAGGGAAGGCTCCTTTCTGGGCTAACGTGGGGTGTGGTGGTACTGAACCCAGGAGTCTCAGTGATCACACCCTCTGGCCAGTGCTCTCTAACACTGTGACCCTGACAGGCCTGATCCACACCAAGTGGCAGCCTAGCCTGTGTTTAAAGGAAGCCCTGACATCACGAACCTTTTCTTTTATCCTTGGCTGTTCTCCTTGAAGATGGAAATCCATCTGATATGTCTGAAACATTATCGCAGTGGGAAGGATTCCCCAAAACCGACCTCCCATGCAAGACACAGTCACGCGTTCACAGAGCGCCACAGAGGTGAACCACCGTCCCGGAAATGTGCTACTAAATGGAGTCAGATCATCCTGAGTGAGGTAACCCAACCACAGAAGAACACACATGGTATGCACTCACTGATAAGCGGATATTAGCCCAGAAGCTCGGAATACCAAGATACAATTTGCAAAACACACGAAACTCAAGAAGTAAGACCAAAGTGTGGATATTTGATCCTTCTTAGAAGGGGGAACAAAATACCCACGGAAGGAGTTTCAGAGACAAAGTGTGAAGCAGAGACTGAAGGAATGACCATCTAGAGACTGCCCCACCTGGGGATCCATCCCATAAACAACCACCAAAACCAGACACTATTGCAGATGCCAACAAGAACTTGCTGACAGGAGCCTGATATAGCCATCTCCTGAGAGGTTCTGCCAGTGCCTGACTAATACAGAAGTGGATGCTCACAGACATCCATTGGACAGAGCACAGGGTTCCCAATGAAGGAGCTAGAGAAAGTACCCAAGGAGCTGAAGGGGTTTGTAGCCCCATAGAAGGAACAACACTATGAACTAACCAGTACTCTCAGAGCTCCCAGGGGCTAAATCACCAACCAAAGAAAACATATGGTGGGACTCATGGCTCTAGCTGCATATGTAGCAGAGGATGGCATAGTCGGTCATCAATGGGAGGAGAGGCCCTTGGTCCTGTGAAAGTTATATGCCCCAGTGTAGGGGACTGCTAAGGCCAGAAAGCAGGAGTGGGTGGCTTGGAGAACAGGGGGAGAGGGGAAGGGATAGGGGGCTTTCGGAGGGGAAACCAGGGAAGGGAATAACATTTGAAATGTAAATAAAGAAAATATCTAATAATAATAAAAAAAAATGAACAAGAGCCAAACTCTGCCAAGGAAGTTCATTCAAATATTGATGGCACCAGACTGCGAGCTCACAGGCCAGAGGGGAGGTTTCCACTTCTCCATCCAAATGGGTAGCACCCTACTCCTGAGGTTTGTGAGATCGATCCAGGTTCCATGCTTCAGAGCGAACATAGTCAGAGGGGTGGAGAGACAGACCCAGGTTACCAAAGGAAGCCAGTGACAGAGATATACGAGGTGCTGAAATGTTCTGAAACCCAGCGACCGTCAGGGTGCTATCTGTTCATTCTTACTGTGACGAACACAGGACTATGTACGCCATGAATAAAAGCACAGTTTTAAGCTTGTGTGTTTTCAAAGCTCAACAGCCATCACCAACAAGAACGAGGCCTCCCAGTGATGAGGCTTCCTATCACCCTCATAGTTTGCTGAATGTAAAGTGACAAACATGGCGGGAAGGAGTCTGGGCCCACACCTTGTGTAGAAGGCGTTTGGTACCCAAAGGTTTGTTATGAATTAATTCACCAGAGCTTCTGTAGTAATAATAATAATAATAATAGTAATAATAATAATAATAATATAGAGTTTCAACAGTCAACCTTCAAAATATTTAGAAAGACTCCTTGTGGAGTTTTAAGGCTTGACTTAAAACTGTATTGTAATTCTTACCAAATCCTGCTTTCTTGAGAACATCTTTCCCCCCCCCCTCACCCCCCCTCACCCGTTTTCATCCAGTGAGAGAGTGAGATTAAATAAGAACAAGCACATTGTGTTTTGGGGGGCCAGGCCAGCCGCGCTGACTCCAGCATGAGTGACTTGGCAATCCTATGACTCAAGTCTGATCTGAGCCCTCACGTGAACAGAGGTTTCTGGTTTTGTTCAAATGCTCTCGGCGTTTCTCCTTCTTCTTCCCTTCCAGGAGCACCGCAGACCTAAACCACATAATGAGCAGCATTTGATGCAATTAAGTATGATGAAGTTCACGAATGCCTGTGCTAACTCATGTGACATGCAACTCTGCTCCCCTCCAAGGGTTGCTTCCTGTCGGGGAAGCTGGAGCCAGGCCTGCTGGTCAGTAGGAGACAACAGCTGCTTTGAGCTGTCCAAACGCATCTGGAAAGCACACACTCATCCTCGCAGAGTGCCCGGTTTTTCTAGGAAAGGGGCCAGTGGCTTCATATGCACTAGATTCCCAATGTAATGATTCAGAAAAAATCTGATTATTCAGATGCATTATGCAGAACAACACCAGGAATGGTCCAGCAGGATGCTCCTGGAGGAACTTGAGCCGTCCTGGCTTTGGAGGAGCAGCCAGCTCAGCTGCTCTGTGGTTGTTGCTCATGCTTTGTAGTTGAATCTTGGTGACACTTTTGATAAAATAGAGCTATTTCTTGTGAAGAATAAGAGAGAAATGAAAGAATACAGCTCAATATTGATTATGGGATTGGTCTTGTTCAGAAAGACTAATAAAGGATTTGTTTGTTTTAAGGCTATGAAACAACTTTTCCACTAACACCTATCCTCAACTAACTTTTTGTTTGTTTGTTTGTGTGTTTGAGATAGAGTTTCACAAATTTTCTCAGAGGGGCCTTGAACTCACAATCTTGCCGCTTCAGCTCTCCCTCCCAGTAGCTAGGATTACAGCCTGTTTCGCCAGCCTTTTTAGAAGTATATATTTCATTCCTTAAAATACCCACAGAAAGTACTTACTCACTTTTACAAAGCAACGATAGGGAACTTCATTGGGGAGCCATAAGAAATGGTCTGATGGAAGCTGTCACTGCCATTCAAACTAGGCCAGTCCCATGGCCTTCACACACAGCCACATGAAGGAAGACAGCAAGAAGTCAGATGCTGCTGAAATGCTCAGTAGTCAGCAGAGCCTCCAGGGGCAGAATTCAAATTGCCTCCCAGTAATGCAAACCGATAGGTATTGAAGTAAATAAGTAAAGAAAAGTTGCTCATCCTGTTTTGTGTTTAACCTTACTTGCAAAGAACATCTGTCCCCCTTTGAGAGAGGCTTCAAAATAAGTTGCTTAGAAGCCTTCTCATTTGTCTACATATATGTCACTTGTTCTTCAGTGTAATGGAACGATGTAGAAGGAGTAGCTTTTCTGTCCTTTTCATGAAGGTGGGTGCAGCGATTGACAAGGGGAGGAATGTTTCTCAATGTCTTCCTTTGTAAATAACGCTACACAGAAGAGTCTCACTGTGTAGTTTTTTGGCTCTAAAGGCAACTCATTGAATCTTTTGGAGTCCCTCATGATTGGGACAGCTTGGGAGAGGGGCGTGTGTAGGATTGTGAAGGGTGTGTGTGTAGGATTCTTAGACGTCAGATCTCCTGGATGTACAGTCCAAGTGCTCTGAGATCTCAGCAGAATGTTTCACAGCCACATGCACGAGAGCATTTGCTATTTAGTTTTCAGTGCACAGAATCTGCCATTGACCCCAAAGTAATTTATTTGTTGTAAGAGAAGTTTTATAATGAGCCACAGGAAGTCTTCCTTGCTTCTCTAAAGCCTTTTAGAAGTTCCCTTTACTTCATCTTTTTCTACTCAGACGTTATCGCAGTCAGAAGAAACTACTACCACTTACAAGGAACTCCTAGAAACCCAAGCCACCAGTCCATCCCATGGTGTTCCCACCCTGTGATACCCAGTACTACTTGACATCTGATCACCGTATATCAGGAGTTATCTTTTCTCCCACTCTGCCTTCCTTACTCTTCTCCAGGACACAAGATTCTGTCTCCTGCCTGTTCACAGAGTCTGTGTTATGTAGCTGGAGTTTGTTTCCATGGCAGAAGTGCTTTATGATGCTTTATGCATCACCGCGTGGTAAACCCTGCAAACACTCAAGGTTCACACATCCTTGTACTTCATCTTACTATTTAGGTATCAGAAAATGAGGCAGAGTTTGACTCTACCTTTCTATCAGTTATTGGCAACTGAGGTCACTTGTATATGGATCCATTGTTAGATGGGTGGTTTGGAGAGATCAGACAGTGTCACACATGTACCTGGGATTTTATGGAAAGTTCCTATAGTAATTAGAATACCTATGTGTGGCCTATCTAGCATTGTTGCCTAAAGAGAGTTGACAGGGTTTTTTTTTTTGAGGTTCAGAGGTTCAGGGTCCATAAAATGATTCCTGAAACAGGACAGTAGATAGAAATTGGTGCCTGTGAGAGTAGTCACAAAACCCACCCATGCTTTTAGGCACACTGTTTTGTCCACTGTGTAAAAGTTACCCTTTGGGTTATTCAAATGCTGATTTCTCTGGCCCCATATCTTGTTTCAAGATATGAAACATTCAGCATTGTAATGCTTATACCAAGAGTCTCCTGTCTCAGGCTTGTGTAAACAGATCTGACCATTCAGCTTCTTCCTTGTCAATAAATGCTGATCACCAGCAGCTGGGCAGAGAATCGGGTAGGACATCTGCCAGCCAGAGTAGAGAGAGGCAGAGAGGGAGAGCCAGATCAGCAGGCAGGATGGAAGAATTAGAGCCATGAAGAAGGGGTCCAAAGAGCCAGGTCAATAACAATATGCAAGGATCACGGGATGGGGTTAGGAGGTAGCCAGTCTAGCATAGGAGGTAAAGGTAGATCAATAACTGCTTAGCCAATTGAGGTGCAGGTTTGAATACATCTCATTTATTCAGTATGGTTACTGGGTAATACCATAAGGTAAAGAGATACAGCCTCCTGACTAATTCGCTGTTCATATTTATATTATGGATAATTCATTTACACATGCTCTTTTGTAGGAAGAGTTCTGACTGGTACTGAACAAAGCACTCAGTGCAAGTGAGATAATGAGTTCCTAAGAAAATAGAAAAAAAAAATGAGGTTTTTATCAAGAAAATTAGACATCTGCTTGTCCTGATGATCCTTCTAAATTTATTTTTATTAATTGTTTGAGAGTGGTGTGAGCTTTAAGGAAATCTTCCAAGCCCCCGTGTAGAGAGCATGGTGTTAGATAGGTATTCAGAATACCCCGTGCTAGTTCTCCTGGCTCTGCCATTTGAGTATTCCTCTCACTTCTGTCTTTGCAGAGGGCTCTGTATCGACAAAACAAGTCCCTAAGCTCCACTGTGGGTTAAAAGCAAGCAAAACTTCAATGATCTATAGACTAACAAAATATATATGTAATAAAATGCTACTGAGACTGACTTCTTCACATACTAAGCCAAAACTTCAAGTGATATACAATATGTAAACTCCAAATACACACTCTCATTAGCATCATAAATGAAAGGTTCTGCCAGAGATGGCCCAGGCAGAGAAGTGCTGCTTTTGCAAAGGACAAATGGAAGTCCGAGCAGTGTTAGTGGAGGTTATTGGGAGTGTTGGCTGTATACATTTTCATTATCTGCTAAGGTCTAGAAAATTCCATCCACTGTTTGCATATGTAGTGAAAGCCATCTCATCCATAAAAACCAGTTATTGTGTCTAACTTTCTTTGCCTTCCCCCCTCCTCATTGTGTGTGTCTTACAGAGGAAATGCACACCTACATAATAAATGTACATTTCCATTTACATAGACCAGCTAGGCATTTTAGGTTATCTTTGGGCTTATAACGAGAGTATTAGAAACATACCTGCAAATGCTAGACATCTCTTTCTTGATTATAAAGATGTATCTTTGGCTCATTACGGGCCAGTTTACTGCTCATCCATAGTAAGTTAACCTCCATATCTTTGCTCTCAGAGATGTGGTTTTCGAGCAGGTTTTCTAGCGCAGTGAGAACAACCTGAGTACTGAAGAATGATGCTCAGGTTTCTATCTGGGATGTTCGTGGCATTCCTGGGCCCAGCTCTGTTGGAAGAACTTGAGATTCGATAATGTTTCAATTGATCTGTTTTCATCTGCTCACTGTAATAAATAAAGAGACAGAAGGTTTTAATTCCTGCATTTATCCATCTCTGCACAGAAAGCCACACAGATGGCCCATGACTGTTAGTTCTCTGCCACCTATGTCCTTGTCAGTCACAAAGTGTGCTCACTAAGAGAGTTTATCATTTATATGTTTATCCATCATGTGGGCATGACTGTAGGAAGACAGTTCCTTATTATCTAAGATACTTATCCATAATGTGGAGATGTCTATAGGAAGACAGTTTCTTCTCCCCTAATGAGTTTACTCATTATATGTCTATAGAAGATAGTTCTGTATCATCTAAGATACCTATTCATAATGTGGGCATGTCTATAGAAGACAGTTTCTTATCCCCTATGGTATTTATCCATAAGGTGGAGCTGTCTATAGGAAGACAGTTTCTTGACACCTAAGGAGTTTATAATGTGGAGATATACATAGAAGACAGTCTCTCAAACCCCTTACGGAGTTTATCTGTAATGTAGGCATGTCTACATGAAGACAGCTTCTCATCACCTACAGTGTTTATCCATAAGGTGGAAATATCTATATGAAGGCAAACCTCCATCCCCTAAGATGTTTATCTATAATGTTTTTCCTATAATGTATATAGGAAAACGAGTTCTCATCACCTAAGATGCTTGTCTATAATAAGGAATGTAGTTTCCCCTTATCTTTCCACAGTTGCCCATCTGAAGGAAGTGAAATCTGAAATCTAGCACCATCAGAATTCCCAAACATGCCTAATCAGATAACAAGAAAATAAGCCTTGTGTGAGACAGTTTTTAAAACTTGATTTTTTTTTTATTTCAACATGAAGACAACATTGCCATAGCAACTGTGATGAATAGTGAAGGCTTTGTGTTTTGATTCTCACTGAGCATGACATGTTGATATTGATATGTTACAACTCTGAAGTTAAAATAAATCAAATTTAAGTTATTTGATGGGTTCAATCTGCAGGAAATGAAGTAACTTAGAGATGGATGTTTTCAAATTAACTACTATTGGCTAGTCTTCATTAGAATAAGTCCATTTAATTTCCTAGGAAACAGATGGACTTGATGGAGAGCAAATTAGTTGGTATAATAAGGTGTACACTGTTGAGCAGTGTTTTATTTCACAAATAAACAAGAATTTCAAAGCGGAAGCATATTGATTTAGTACAACCTGAATTCATTTTCCTGAAGAAAGTATATCAACAAGGCTACAGATAACTAAAGCAGTGGGTGCAGGGTCGGTTCCCATTCATCTGCATCTATGTTGAGCCTTACACAGAGGAACTGCTGCACTTTGAATGTAGTAGGATGATCGGCTTCTTCCTTCCTTCCTTCCTTCCTTCCTTCCTTCCTTCCTTCCTTCCTTCCTTCCTTCCTTCCTTCCTTTCCTTCCTCTTTCCTTCCTTTCCTTCCTTTCCTTCCTTTCCTTTCTTTCCTTCCTTTCCTTCCTTTCCTTCCTTTCCTTCCTTTCCTTCCTTTCCTTCCTTTCCTTCCTTTCCTTCCTTTCCTTCCTTTCCTTCCTTTCCTTTCCTTCCCTTCCCTTCCCTTCCCTTCCCTTCCCTTCCCTTCCCTTCCCTTCCCTTCCCTTCCCTTCCCTCCCCTCCCCTCCCCTCCCCTCCCCTTCTCCTTCCTTCCTTCCTTCCTTCCTTCCTTCCTTCCTTTCCTTCCTTTCTTCCTTTCCCTTCCTTCCTTCCTTCCTTCCTTCCTTCCTTCCTTCCCTTTCCTTCCCTTCCCTTTTCTTCCCTTCTCTTCCCTTCCTTCCTTCCTCCCTTCCCTTCCCTTCCCTTCCCTTCCCTTCCCTTCCCTTCCCTTCCCTTCCTTCCCTTTCCTTCCCTTCCCCCTTCCTCCCTCCCTTCCTTCCTTCCTTCCTTTCCTTCCTTTCTTCCTTTCCTTCCTTCATTTCTTCCTTCATTTCTTCCTTCCTTCCTTCCTTTCTCTCTCTCTCTCTCTCTCTCTCTCTCTCTCTCTCTCTCTCTCTCTCTCTCTTTCTCTCTTTCTTTGGCTACAGAGAGTGGTTGGCAGGTCTTGGTTTCATTCAGGGATAGATGTCTTTTGACTATTTTGGGAAATAATAGCCAAAATGCTTTGTTTTTTTTAATTTCCTAAATATGTACTAATGTATTCAATTTTTTTTCTGCTCCAAGATGAACTTTCCTAGATTCAAGATCCAGGCCAGTAAACAAAAGGAAGGGAACAAGTCTCTTCTATCAGAATTAAAAACAGACAAAAGCTAAGCACACATGTTCTAGAAACATATACATGCCTACATCGGAGGCAGCAGATGGGGTAACGTCGCTGAATTATCTCAGACTCCTGGCTTGCTTCCATCATTTCCACTTGTATTGTTTAGTAGTTCTGTGTCTTCAGTTCAGGGCCCTTTTATACTTTAAGCCTTGACCAAATGGGGGCCTGGTTTCCTCAGAATGGCTTGCGGTATCACACATGCAACCATTTTATTTCCCAAGCAAATATTTTCAACTTAACTCACAACTGGATTTTATCCATTGTGAATTAAAAATGTCTAGCAGATAATCCTGTGGCTTAAGTTGGAACAGCACTTGCAGCTGAGAAGCATGGATTTCCAGAGCACTTCAAGGGCTTACACAGAAGGACACCATTGTGGAAACAGTAGAGAGAGATGGAGAAGACATTTATGGGGAACAGAGAAAGACACTGGATTCTGTTGGTAACTCAAGTGCTTTTCTGGTGGAGTGTATTTAGAAAGTCAGTACACCATTCTCCTACTCATTTTTATCAATCAGCATGATCTTCTATCAGCAAACATTCCTTTAAATTATCTTATGTGGTGGGAACCAGCTGTCCTCAGTACTGGATTGCATTCTCATGATGTCATGGAGAGAATAGCATCCTGATTTTCTACTCAAGGAGCTTGACTATCTAGGAGGTAGAAAGTATACATACATAAAACCAAGGGACATGGTTGTAGCAGTAGGTACAACTCTGCTACTTAGTGAAAATTAATATAATATAAATATACAAATCTGTTCTATGAGATAGGCTTAAAAAGGGGAAGGAAATGAAAAATCAATTTATCCGAGCTTCTCATCAAATGGACTGAGCAGCAGAGGAAAGAGACAGTAGACAATGTAGAACTTGAACTTTAAAAATGTGCCCAGAGCTGAAGAGAGGCTGTGTGAACCCCATCCCATGCTAAGCAGTGTGCATAAGGCCCAAAACATGGGCACTGTTGTGCAAGCATTAAAGAGGATGTGATGGGCACAGACAGAGCTGCCTGGACCAGGGTGAGGATAGGCACTTGAAAGTATTCAGGTCAAAAGACTGGAAGTCTTTATGAAAATGCTGCAAAAATGATAATAATACTGAGTCCATTTTTATTTATACCTGTTTAATATACTTTCTTAGTGAAGGGTACATTGTTCATTTTGCAGCAAGTTTCATCATGAAGTAAGCATTTGAGAGGAGAATAGCCTCGAAAGGAAAAGTGAGAAGAGGTGCTTGCTGGTGGTAGATACTACGAGTCACCCACTGAATCTTCTTTATAGTTTTCTCCATTGGGATAACTGATGCTGAAGATCAAGTAGGTCCCATGCACACCTGTTTCCATCTTGTTATCAGTTTTGGACTTTCATTCTTCCCAGGGAGTTTCCATCACTGGATGAGGTGGTGGTCATAGATGACTGTACTTGGGTGTCTGTGACTAGTGACTTGTGGAAATGAGAGAGGTGACTGGGAGACTAACTCGGAAGCTATGGTGAAAGTAACTCTCAGTATTGTAGATCTTATCTTTTTAATTGGGGGAAATTAGAAGATGTGGGATTAATTAAATATGAAACACATATGTAAGACACTGAGTGTTTTTTACCACAGATGGTTCATTGAATTTCCTAGGTGAGCGGCTTAAAGATACAAGCGAAACAAATGGGGGATGGAGGGGGACATTCCAAGAGTGTATCTATAGGATGTCAAGAACCAGGTAGTGTTTTAACATTTAACAGTGTAGTGGGTCTAAGGCTATGCCTTTGTCCTTATCAAGATATAGTAGACTGACTTGACAGCATAGAATAATTTCTCACAGTTCTGGGGGTGGGGGATACTGAGGCAAGAGAGCCAGTACTGTGGGAATGATAAGGGGCTGTATCCTCACTCACAGAGGGGAACTTCTGTGTTGTATCACCACCTCGCAGAGGGAAATACAGGAAGGAAACTCCTTGTGTTTCCTCTTGGAAGAGTCTTGAGCATCATTAAGACCCTACCTTATGACCTCATCTATAACTACCTTCTAAAGTTCGAATCTCTGAACACTGTCTCAGTGGCTTTAGAAGTGAATATGTGAGCTTGGGTGGGACACAAACTCCACAACAAGAGCCCGTTCCTAGCTGCCTCCCTCACCCACTTACTTCCATTCTCCTTCTCTAACACAATACTTTAACGGAGGACATATTTAAATCAAAGATGGGGTCAATATACATCGCTTTATCCTGAGAACTTACTTGTTAATCCTTTTGCTAGATATATAAAAGGAAATCGACAAATACCTGTTGAAAACTCTACTTTCCAATCACATCCTGATGTCCTTATTCAGAACTGTTGCCTGACACTTCAACCCCTTTATAAACCCTGGTCTCATTTGCTCTGCTCTGTTATTCTATCTTAATAACCATAACCATGGTTTATGAAGTTACTTAACATTCTCTTGTTATTAGTTTTACTGCCTGCCTCCCATCAGATGTAAAATCCATTGATAGGGAGCTTTATGCTATTCACAGATACATCCAAATGATCTATAATAGTGCAAGACACCAACACATCATTTAATATTATTGCTGGATGAGAAGAAGTTAGAATCAAAGCCAATGAGATAAATATATCTGTCTGTTGACAACTGACACCATTAAGGAAATGCTTTGATGAATTCAGACCTAGTAGCAGCTTTCACTTGCCTGGTGTGATAATACAATATAAGTACTAAGAAGCCACTGGCTGGGAGTCTATTTTGAGGACTGGAATAGCAGAAATGGTCGTGCATGGAGTGTAGGGATAAAGTAACTTTCGCTCCTCAACAAAAAAGCTTTGTGCAGCAGAGAGAGACAGAAAGCCATGGCTGCTCAAAACCCAGAGAGCAACTGTCCATGGTTTCCAGCCTCAGTTGATATGGCAACAACACAGCTCTCACACCTAAGGCTCAGGGAACATCACAAGAAAGGAGGCAAAGGACTAGAAATCTACTGCAAGATTGTGTCTCCTGGAAATGACAGGGACATTTCACCCGGATTCCTCATCAATATGGCTACCTAAATAAGATCCAGACAGTGACCATACCAGTAGATATGAGGCTAACTTGGAAGGAGAAAATCTCCCAAGGCCCCACCACTTGAAAAAGAACTGCAGGAAAAAAAGATCTTTGGACAGGGGAAAAATTAATCATCTCCAAAGATGAGCTCACTAGCTAGGTATCCAATCCAATTGTTATCTGAGAAATCATTCACATACAAGCAGGACTGAGTGAACTGGGCAGGTTGCATAGATTTACATGTGTGTGTGTGTGCCTGTGAGTGCGTGTGTGTGCGCGCGCCCGTGTGTGTGTGTGTGTGTGTGTGTGTGTGTGTGTGTGCTTATACAATAATTAAAAAGAGGCCAAGAATTTGAGAGGTTCCAAGGGGGAAGGAACATGACTGAGGTTGGAAGGAGGAGGAAATTATGTAATTATATTTCATTTTGTTTAAAATGGCACAAAAAAAGGAAAGGAAAGGAAAGGAAAGGAAAGGAAAGGAAAGGAAAGGAAAGGAAAGGAAAGGAAAGGAAAGAAAAGAAAAGAAAAGAAAAGAGAAAGAAAAAAAAATAAAGAAAGGAAGGAAGTCAAAAATTTTGGCTGTGTTTCCCGAAGGATGAAGCTGCCACCCAGAGGCAGACATAACCAGAGGGAAGGTAGGATTCTGAGGTGAGAGGCTGGTAAAGGACAGGCAGCTCAACTCCAGCCATGTCCAGTTGAATCAAGGCTGTCAGCAGACATGTAGGCAGAGGCGAACCACAGCTTAGGGATGGAAGTCCAAGCTGGAAGTGGGAATTTTTGTAGAGTTCCTCTATGTATCCCTGTTTGATGTGAAGTAGAACTAGTGTGTATGCTAATTTTTAATACACTACCATTGCTGGAAAGACCAAAGTTAATTCTCATTGCTTTTGGAGATACCCCCCCCCCCATGAGGATTTTCCCTTCTACAGCATTTCTTCCAATGGGCAAAATCCAAATAAAAGACTTCTTTAAATTATTCTAAGGTTTTGTGGTCTTGTGACGATATAATGTACACTATTTATTCCTTGAAGATCCCCCCCCAAAGAATGTATTAAGTGTATTTTGAATAGGAAGAAGTATTCCATTGTAATAATTAAGTCACTCACTTGGGGGGCTTTCTAATTAGCCTGTAAGTATAGTTAGAGGATTCTTGAAGGTAAGTTTCATAGGGAAATAATAGCCACAGACTGTAACCTCAGCCTTCATCAGGTCTTTTCTTCCTTCTTATGGCCACACCAGACCTAAATACTTCCTTTTTTTTACGACTACATTAGTCACCCGTTATAGTCCTTGTCTGATTGTTAGTGACAACCTCTCTTGATTGGATACCCTTATACGTTTCAAAAAGCTTCACTTTTTTTTCTTTTGCATGACTTCACCTTACTGTAAACTAAATATTATCAACAAAGCATGAATTTGAAACAAGCTGTTAGGAATGGAAAATCTTCACTCTTAGTTCAGAAATTCTCTGGTTGGACACTGATTACAATCTGCTGATTAGGACTGGGAATTACTTGGGTGGTCCCAACAGAGGCTCAAGAAACCAGTGAGCTCCCCATTAGTACAAACTAAAGGCTGAATGACAGCGAGGTCGGTAGACAGACATGTGTGTACTTTATGTATTCGTAGAGAATGGAGGCTTTGCCTGAATGGAAACACATGGCAAATGGATTTAATAAAATTCTCTGAATGCTGAGCGGCAAAAGCATCTGCAGTGTGGTCACATCTGAGAGGACAAAAAGCTAAAGTTTTGACTCAGTGTTTTAGCCTAAAGCAAACTGTCTAAGAAGTTCATTGCTCCTGGGGACATAATTCACTCACCCCTGATGAGATATTTATCTCAACTCAACTCCACTCAACATGGGACATACTCTTGGCTTTGTTTGATTTTTAATGCATATGGGCAGCGATAATAATGCATCTCTATGTAATATAACTCTTGTGGGGAGTATACAGAGAAAATAAAGTGGGGGGGGGGGGAACGGACTGAAACCAAGAAGTATGCTTTAGTTTTATAAAAGAGGCAGAAGAAAATGAGGAAGATAGACAGGTTTTTTTTTCTTAAATCGTAACTCTTCTTACGTCAATGAAAACAGATGTAAACAGATGAAGTTTCACAAAGTCAGAGAGGATCTCAACCTTCAATGGTCATTTCAAAGTCATTACCACAGGGACCACATGCCCCTGTCACTTATGTCTTATAACATTGATACCCTGTGAATGGAAGATAGTTTTAAATGCATAATAACACAATTCTTTCTGTATCAGTTTGTATTAGTATTTTCCAGATTTTCAATGGTTATAAGAGAAAGTACTCAATAAAATAGTCTTGTTTTAACTTAGTTTTTATTTTTTTAACCACAGATTGTCAAACTTTCCTGAAAATGTCTTTGTTTCTTAGGAATTTTGATGCTACTGCAACGGAGGTTGTTTGCACCAGGTATGACTGAACCAGGAACACTAGATGCATTTTTAATATGTGACCTCAGTTGCACTAAGCTTAGAACATTTCACCTCAGCTTTCTTTACTGGGAAAATGGTGATAGTTGCTGACTTTGATGTGACTTGGGTTTCATATAATATGTTGTTTTTCTGGTTTCTACAATCTCCTGCCTAGTCAGCTTCATTTCCAGTCTGTGAGAAGATAAAGTGAAATTTTAGCTTGTTGTAAATGATCTTACAAGGCCATTTTTAAGCCCCAAAAGTACATGATATGATGCAAAGAGTTATGGAAAGGACTGTTCTTGGTGTGGAACAGATGGGGGGTGGGGTGGGAATCAGTGAAACCTTGGTGTGGGGGCGATGCGGGGACAGTAAAGCCTTGGCATGGGGTAGATAGGGCAATCAGTGAAGCCTTGGTGTTGGGCAGATCAGGGTGGGAGTAGTCAAGCCTTCGTGTGGGGCAGATTGGTATGGGGCAGATCAGTGAAGTCTTGGCATGGGGAACATGGGAGTGGGGCAGTAAAGCTTTGGCATAGGCTAGATGGGCATGGGGCATAAGGGCAAGGGGAGTGAAACCTTTGTTTGGGGTAGAGGGAGGGAAACAGAGAAAGCACAGTTCAGAGCTGACAGGAATGTGGTCTGAGACATGCCCTGTGGTCTTATCCATGAGAAAAATCGTGACAAGAAGGTAGCACAAGGAAGGTTGGAGGAGAAAGCCTTGAAAAGAGGACACTAAGTTCTACCAAGATTAGAACTTGAGATCTCTGGGCCATTGTTGACAAGAGAGGAACTTGATCTTCCACTGACTTAAAGACAAACTCAACCAAGGCAGTGAGAGAAAAGTAATTTAATACAAGTAGCCTGGTCAGAAATGCCACAGTCACAGAAGAAATCTGTTCTCGTTTTTCCATTGATTTATTCAACCACTCATTCCACACAGACTCTTGAGCACCTGTCATGTGAAAGACACAGGTGCATTTTTTTTCTGTATGAGTTTGATAAGTATTACAGAAACGTTTGCAAAAAACACATAATTGCATAGTCCTCATGGTTGATCCTATAACTTAGATGGGAATAAAGATCAACTCAAGCACTGGGAATTATCATTGTGAGAAATATATAAATAAATTTATAGGCATAGAGTTGATGAGTGTAGCTCGAGTGGTGTGTGCAGAGGATTCTGGGTACTCGAGTAGGCAGTACGGTTGGAGGAGGATCTTCAGCCAGGAAAAGATGGAGGGTTATTTTACTTCCACTATGTTGCTTTCAGTGGGTATTCCTCTATCATAGTCTCCATAACAGTGCTCCCTGCTAAAGCATTTGCTGAATTCTTAACCCTCAGATCACAGGATTAGGAACTGGGGGGTACTGGGAGGTAATTTGATGATGAGGGCAAAGTACTTGTGAAGGAAGAAGATTGGTTCTCTTATAAAATAAAATGAGTCTCAGAGAGGTACCTGGTCCTTCTTAGAATGGGGAGGGCTAATGTCCCACAATTTATAAGCAGGTAAGCAGCTCATGGATGGCCAGGATGTTGGTACAGTTACATGAATAGGCTGCCGTGCTTCCCAGTAGTGACGGTGGATCAACAACACTGCAATTTTAAAAGTCTGGTCTGTTGAGGTATAATTTATCTTTAGCTGTATAATTAATTCCCGCCACTCAATGCCACCCTTCAGATAGCCCCTGCCTTCTTTCTGCCAGCTCCTCTTCTATTTGTAGATTCTATCACAACTGTTGTGTTTCCTCTCCCCTCACTTGTGTTTTTGTTTCAAAAAATGTTGTGTGAATTCAGCATGCATGTAGCTTTGAGTCTGGCTTCTTCCATTAAATTCAATGTAATCAATCATTAGTGCCACCCTTTGTATTGACAAGAAAGGTCGGTGTGGTTGTACCATACTTTACTTATCCGCTCATTGGTGAAGAACATTTGGGTTACTTATTAACAATTGTTAGTTAATCCGTGTATTTTTACATAACATCTCTAGCACTGTACTTTATATTCTTTCCCACTATTGTAGCTGTCAGCCTGTACAGCAATAAACCTACAGAGGCCAATAGCCTATATATCAATAAACCTTTAGTGGCTGACAGCCTATATATCAATAAATCTTCAGTGGCTGACAGCCTATATTCATCAATAAGCCCATTTCTTCCTCAAGTTCAAGTTTAAAGTAGATTCATGAGAAGGAGTTAAAAATTATTAGCATCAAATTTCCTATCTGTAAGCTGAAGCACACAGGTAGCAGTGGTAGAATCATTTTTCTAGGACCACTTTCGAATGGAGGCCATGAAAAGATTAACAGAAACCAAGGCGTAGTGGTGAAAGTGACAGGAACTAAATGTCACACTTGCCAAACGAATTGTCAGAAAGAACAGAATGTTTCGTCATTATTGTTTACAAGGCCGTGTTCTGAGAACTCGAAGGTTTGGGCGGAATGAGGAGTTGGAGAGCTTCATGTTAATTTCTCATCTTACTTTAAAGTTTGTAATTGCTGCATGACATTTTATTATAGTAGGGAGGGGAAGGGAGAGGAAGGGGGAGGATAAGGGTCTGAGTGGGGGTAACATGTCCAACACACAAAATATATTTATATACCTGTATGAAAACTTAAAAGATAATAGAGAAGAAGCTAGGATACTACGAGCACATGTCTGTCTGTCCTCAGAGATGTCAAGAGCAAGAGTATATTCCCGGGCAGTGTTGGGATTGGGTACAGGGATCTCTGACAGGCAGTCAAGCTGCGTGACAGGAAGGCAAGAGAGGGTCTGAGCTTGAATTTCCTCAAGAACCACAGCTTCCTCCTTCCTGGCAATGCCTCAGAGTCTGGAGGACTCAGCAACTTCAAAGTCCACTCTGGCTCTCAGGTTATGGGCTCTGCAGATAGGAATCAGCCTGACACAGATATCTCTCAAAATTCCTCCTGCTGGTGGCTCTCAGGCCTGCCCGGCTGTATCTGCTGACTCACCTAAAGACAGTTACCCAAAGGAGTTGTTTCATTACCAAGTAAAAATTGTTGAAGACTTAGAGAAAACTTCTAGTCAACAAACACCTCCGACACAAAACTTTACATTTCATACTGAAAACGACCTTTCATTATAAAGAACTTTCTACAGAGTCCCATTGTTAAATCACTATTTTCTGTGGATGACAATGATTGCCAATACAGCTTAACAAAAGAGCAAGAATGGTTGTTTTTACTAGATACCAAACATGTTCTAATGAAATTCATATCCTTCAGTACAGTGTACTTCTGAAAATATTGTCTAAATAAATAAATGGTGTTTTAATTTCTTTCTTTTTGATATCACCACTATACTCCACTATAATTTTTTTTCAATACTGCGTCTGAATACTAGCTAGAGTTCCCAAGCAAGACAGTCTGTTTGTGAGCATTTAGTGTTCAGACTTGCTGAGAGTCTGGGAACTGTTACAGATTTTATTCCTCATTTTCATGATGTTGGGCAAAAGTTTAGAATAAGATTCTTTATTAATATTTCCATGGTGGTGACAACCATAAAGTTTAACTAGATAGTAAATTCAGATTTTAGATGCCCAGAAAGTACTGGATAAACATATAGGCAATAGCAAGGGACAGTCCCCCTACAGGGTTTTTATTTTTTGATTAAAAGCAGAATTCATTGAAAAAAAAGAAAGACTTCTGTGCCTCAGACAACTGTGCCAGGGAGAAGCTCTTCCATCGCAAGTCAGGTCCCCGGGCACTGGGGCGCAGTGGACTGGTAGCCTCTACCTAGAATGTAAAGGAGCCCAGGGTGACTGCGGAGCTCAATCCACTTTAGGCCATGAACTCCCTCTTATTTCTGTTTCTCTTGTAGAACAGAAAGGACATAGCTGGCATCTCTTTCCTGCTCCCCACCTCCCTGTGGCTGGTAGGCGTGTGATAGTCTGGGGCTGCTGAGGAGACTGTTGCTTGCTTGCTGGCTTTTCTTTTTCTTTTTCTTTTTCCATTTTTATTAGGTATTTAGCTCATTTACATTTCCAATGCTATACTAAAAGTCCCCCATACCCACCCACCCCCACTCCCCTACCCACCCACTCCCCCTTTTTGGCCCAGGCGTTCCCCTGTACTGGGGCATATAAAGTTTGCATGTCCAATGGGCCTCTCTTTCCAGTGATGGCCGACTAGGCCATCTTTTGATACATATGCAGCTAGAGTCAAGAGCTCCGGGGTACTGGTTAGTTCATAATGTTGTTCCACCTATAGGGTTGCAGATCCCTTTAGCTCCTTGGGTACTTTCTCTAGCTCCTCCATTGGGAGCCCTGTGATCCATCCATTAGCTGACTGTGAGCATCCACTTCTGTGTTTGCTAGGCCCCGGCATAGTCTCACAAGAGACAGCTACATCTGGATCCTTTGATAAAATCTTGCTAGTATATGCAATGGTGTCAGCGTTTGGATGCTGATTATGGGGTGGATCCCTGGATATGGCAGTCTCTACATGGTCCATCCTTTCATCTCAGCTCCAAACTTTGTCTTTGTAACTCCTTCCATGGGTGTTTTGTTCCCAATTCTAAGGAGGGGCATAGTGTCCACACTTCAGTCTTCATTCTTCTTGAGTTTCATGTGTTTAGCAAATTGTATCTTATATCTTGGGTATCCTAGGTTTGGGGCTAATATCCACTTATCAGTGAGTACATATTGTGTGAGTTCCTTTGTGAATGTGTTACCTCACTCAGGATGATGCCCTCCAGGTCCATCCATTTGGCTAGGAATTTCATAAATTCATTCTTTTTAATAGCTGAGTAGTACTCCATTGTGTAGATGTACCACATTTTCTGTATCCATTCCTCTGTTGAGGGGCATCTGGGTTCTTTCCAGCTTCTGGCTATTATAAATAAGGCTGCTATGAACATAGTGGAGCATGTGTCCTTCTTACCAGTTGGGGCATCTTCTGGATATATGCCCAGGAGAGGTATTGCTGGATCCTCCGGTAGTACTATGTCCAATTTTCTGAGGAACCGCCAGACTGATTTCCAGAGTGGTTGTACAAGCCTGCAATCCCACCAACAATGGAGGAGTGTTCCTCTTTCTCCACATCCACGTCAGCATCTGCTGTCACCTGAATTTTTGATCTTAGCCATTCTGACTGGTGTGAGGTGGAATCTCAGGGTTGTTTTGATTTGCATTTCCCTGATGATTAAGGATGTTGAACATTTTTTCAGGTGCTTCTCTGCCATTCGGTATTCCTCAGGTGAGAATTCTTTGTTCAGTTCTGAGCCCCATTTTTTAATGGGGTTATTTGATTTTCTGAAGTCCACCTTCTTGAGTTCTTTATATATGTTGGATATTAGTCCCCTATCTGATTTAGGATAGGTAAAGATCCTTTCCCAATCTGTTGGTGGTCTCTTTGTCTTATTGACTGTGTCTTTTGCCTTGCAGAAACTTTGGAGTTTCATTAGGTCCCATTTGTCAATTCTCGATCTTACAGCACAAGTCATTGCTGTTCTGTTCAGGAATTTTTCCCCTGTGCCCATATCTTCAAGGCTTTTCCCCACTTTCTCCTCTATAAGTTTCAGTGTCTCTGGTTTTATGTGAAGTTCCTTGATCCACTTAGATTTGACCTTAGTACAAGGAGATAAGTATGGATCGATTCGCATTCTTCTACATGATAACAACCAGTTGTGCCAGCACCATTTGTTGAAAATGCTGTCTTTCTTCCACTGGATGGTTTTAGCTCCCTTGTCGAAGATCAAGTGACCATAGGTGTGTGGGTTCATTTCTGGGTCTTCAATTCTATTCCATTGGTCTACTTGTCTGTCTCTATACCAGTACCATGCAGTTTTTATCACAATTGCTCTGTAGTAAAGCTTTAGGTCTGGCATGGTGATTCCACCAGAAGTTCTTTTATCCTTGAGAAGACTTTTTGCTATCCTAGGTTTTTTGTTATTCCAGATGAATTTGCAAATTGATCCTTCCAATTCATTGAAGAATTGAGTTGGAATTTTGATGGGGATTGCATTGAATCTGTAGATTGCTTTTGGCAAGATAGCCATTTTTACAATGTTGATCCTGCCAATCCATGAGCATGGGAGATCTTTCCATCTTCTGAGATCTTCTTTAATTTCTTTCTTCAGAGATTTGAAGTTTTTATCATACAGATCTTTCACTTCCTTAGTTAGAGTCACGCCAAAATATTTTATATTATTTGTGACTATTGAGAAGGGTGTTGTTTCCCTAATTTCTTTCTCAGCCTGTTTATTCTTTGTATAGAGAAAGGCCATTGACTTGTTTGAGTTTATTTTATATCCAGCTACTTCACCGAAGCTGTTTATCAGGTTTAGGAGTTCTCTGGTGGAATTTTTAGGGTCACTTATATATACTATCATATCATCTGCAAAAAGTGATATTTTGACTTCCTCTTTTCCAATTTGTATCCCCTTGATCTCCTTTTGTTGTCCAATTGCTCTGGCTAATACTTCAAGTACTATGTTGAAAAGGTAGGGAGAAAGTGGGCAGCCTTGTCTAGTCCCTGATTTTAGTGGGATTGCTTCCAGCTTCTCTCCATTTACTTTGATGTTGGCTACTGGTTTGCTGTAGATTGCTTTTATCATGTTTAGGTATGGGCCTTGAATTCCTGATCTTTCCAACACTTTTATCATGAATGGGTGTTGGATCTTGTCAAATGCTTTTTCTGCATCTAACGAGATGATCATGTGGTTTTTGTCTTTGAGTTTGTTTATATAATGGATTACATTGATGGATTTTCGTATATTAAACCATCCCTGCATCCCTGGAATAAAACCTACTTGGTCAGGATGGATGATTGCTTTAATGTGTTCTTGGATTCGGTTAGTGAGAATTTTATTGAGGATTTTTGCATCGATATTCATAAGAGAAATTGGTCTGAAGTTCTCTATCTTTGTTGGGTCTTTCTGTGGTTTAGGTATCAGAGTAATAGTGGCTTCATAAAATGAGTTGGGTAGAGTACCTTCTACTTCTATTTTGTGAAATAGTTTGTGCAGAACTGGAATTAGATCTTCTTTGAAGGTCTGATAGAACTCTGCACTAAACCCGTCTGGTCCTGGGCTTTTTTTGGTTGGGAGACTAGTAATAATAACTGCTTCTATTTCTTTAGGTGATATGGGACTGTTTAGATGGTCAACTTGATCCTGGTTCAACTTTGGTACCTGGTATCTGTCCAGAAATTTGTCCATTTCGTCCAGGTTTTCCAGTTTTCTTGAGTATAGCCTTTTGTAGAAGGATCTGATGGTGTTTTGGATTTCTTCAGGATCTGTTGTTATGTCTCCCTTTTCATTTCTGATTTTGTTAATTAGGATTTTGTCCCTGTGCCCTTTAGTGAGTCTAGCTAAGGGTTTATCTATCTTGTTGATTTTCTCAAAGAACCAACTCCTCGTTTGGTTAATTCTTTGAATAGTTCTTCTTGTTTCCACTTGGTTGATTTCACCCCTGAGTTTGATTATTTCCTGCCGTCTACTCCTCTTGGGTGAATTTGCTTCCTTTTTGTCTAGGGCTTTTAGATGTGTTGTCAAGCTGCTAGTATGTGCTCTCTCCCGTTTCTTCTTGGAGGCACTCAGAGCTATGAGTTTCCCTCTTAGAAATGCTTTCATTGTGTCCCATAGGTTTGGGTACGTTGTGGCTTCATTTTCATTAAACTCTAAAAAGTCTTTAATTTCTTTCTTTATTCCTTCCTTGACCAAAGTATCATTGAGAAGAGTGTTATTCAGTTTTCACGTGAATGTTGGCTTTCCATTATTTATGTTGTTATTGAAGATCAGTCTTAGGCCATGGTGGTCTGATAGGATACATGGGACAATTTCAATATTTTTGTATCTGTTGAGGCCTGTTTTGTGACCAATTATATGGTCAATTTTGGAGAAGGTCCCGTGAGGTGCTGAGAAGAAGATATATCCTTTTGTTTTAGGATAAAATGTTCTGTAGATATCTGTCAGGTCCATTTGTTTCATAACTTCTGTTAGTTTCACTGTGTCCCTGTTTAGTTTCTGTTTCCACGATCTGTCCATTGAAGAAAGTGGTGTGTTGAAGTCTCCCACTATTATTGTGTGAGGTGCAATGTATGCTTTGAGCTTTACTAAAGTGTCTCTAATGAATGTGGCTGCCCTTGCATTTGGTGTGTAGATATTCAGAATTGAGAGTTCCTCTTGGAGGATTTTACCTTTGATGAGTATGAAGTGTCCCTCCTTGTCTTTTTTGATAACTTTGGGTTGGAAGTCGATTTTATCCGATATTAAAATGGCTACTCCAGCTTGTTTCTTCAGTCCATTTGCTTGGAAAATTGTTTTCCAGCCTTTCACTCTGAGGTAGTGTCTGTCTTTTTCCCTGAGATGGGTTTCCTGTAAGCAGCAGAATGTTGGGTCCTCTTTGTGTAGCCAGTCTGTTAGTCTATGTCTTTTTATTGGGGAATTGAGTCCATTGATATTAAGAGATATTAAGGAAAAGTAATTGTTGCTTCCTTTTATTTTTGTTGTTAGAGTTGGCATTCTGTTCTTGTGGCTGTCTTCTTTTTGGTTTGTTGAATGATTACTTTCTTGGTTGTTCTAGGGCGTGATTTCCGTCCTTGTATTGCTTCTTTTCTGTTATTATCCTTTGAAGGGCTGGATTCGTGGAAAGATATTGTGTGAATTTGTTTTTGTCGTGGAATACTTTGGTTTCTCCATCTATGGTAATTGAGAGTTTGGCCGGGTATAGTAGCCTGGGCTGGCATTTGTGTTCTCTTAGTGTCTGTATAACATCTGTCCAGGCTCTTCTGGCTTTCATAGTCTCTGGTGAAAAGTCTGGTGTAATTCTGATAGGCCTTCCTTTATATGTTACTTGACCTTTCTCCCTTACTGCTTTTAATATTCTATCTTTATTTAGTGCATTTGTTGTTCTGATTATTATGTGTCGGGAGGAATTTCTTTCTGGTCCAGTCTATTTGGAGTTCTGTAGGCTTCTTGTATGATCATGGGCATCTCTTTCTTTATGTTTGGGAAGTTTTCTTCTATTATTTTGTTGAAGATATTAGCTGGCCCTTTAAGTTGAAAATCTTCATTCTCATCAATTCCTATTATCCGTAGGTCTGGTCTTCTCATTGTGTCCTGGATTACCTGGATGTTTTGAGTTAGGATCCTTTTGCATTTTGTATTTTCTTTGACTGTTGTGTCGATGTTCTCTATGGAATCTTCTGCACCTGAGATTCTCTCTTCCATTTCTTGTATTCTGTTGCTGATGCTCGCATCTATGGTTCCAGATCTCTTTCCTAAGGTTTCTATCTCCAGCGTTGCCTCGCTTTGGGTTTTCTTAATTGTGTCTACTTCCCCTTTTAGTTCTAGTATGGTTTTGTTCATTTCCATCACCTGTTTGGATGTGTTTTCTTGTTTTTCTTTAATGATTTCTACCTCTTTGGCTGTGTTTTCCTGCTTTTCTTTAAGGGCCTGTAACTCTTTAGCAGTGCTCTCCTGTAATTTTTTAAGTGACTTATGAAAGTCCTTCTTGATGTCCTCTACCATCATCATGAGAAATGTTTTTAAATCTGGGTCTAGATTTTCGGTTGTTTTGGGGTGCCCAGGACTAGGTGGGGTGGGAGTGCTGCGTTCTGATGATGGTGAGTGGTCTTGATTTCTGTTAGTAGGATTCTTATGTTTGCCTTTCGCCATCTGGTAATCTCTGAAGCTAGCTGTTTTAGTTGTCACTGTTAAGAGCTTGTTCTTCAGGTGACTCTGTTAGCCTCTATAAGCAGACCTGGAGGGTAGCACTCTCCTTAGTTTCAGTGGGCAGAGTATTCTCTGCAGGCAAGCTCTCTTCTTGCAGGGCAGGTACCCAGATATCTGGTGTTCGAACCAGACTCCTGGCAGAAGTTTTGTTCCACTCACTAGAGGTCTTAGGATCCCGTGTGGAATCCTGTGTGGGCCCTTGCTGGTGTCAGGCGACTCCACTGGCAAGGTAGCCCGGGGCTCGAGTGGAGCAGAAGAGGCTTGTGCCCCAGATCAGGCCCGGGTAGCCTGCTTCCCTATGTACCGCAGTCTCAGGTTCTGCGCGATTGGATTGGGGCAGGCGCTGTGTTCCACTCACCAGAGATCTTAGGATCCCGTGGGGAGTCCCGTGTGGGCCCTTGCGGGTGTTGGGCGAGACTCTGCTTGCAAGGTAGCCCGGGGCTCGGGTGGAGCGGAAGGGGCTTGTGTCCCAGATCAGGCCCGGGTAGCCTGCTTCCCTATGTACCACAGTCTCAGGTTCCGCGCGATTGGATTGGGGCAGGCGCTGTGTTCCACTCACCAGAGGTCTTAGGATCCCGTGGGGAGTCCCATGTGGGCCCTTGCGGGTGTTGGGCGAGACTCTGCTGGCAAGGTAGCCCGGGGCTCGGGTGGAGCAGAAGGGGCTTGTGCCCCAGATCAGGCCCGGGTAGCCTGTTTCCCTATGTACCACAGTCTCAGGTTCCGCGTGATTGGTTTGGGGCAGGCGCTGTGTTCCACTCACCAGAGGTCTTAGGATCCTGTGGGGAGTCCCGTGTGGGCCCTTGCGGGTGTTGGGCGAGACTCTGCTGGCAAGGTAGCCCGGGGCTCGGGTGGAGAGGAAGGGACTTGTGCCCCAGATCAGGCCCGGGTAGCCTGCTTCCCTATGTACTGCAGTCTCAGGTTCCGCGCGATTGGATTGGGGCAGGCGCTGTGTTCCACTCACCAGAGGTCTTAGGATCCTGTGGGGAGTCCCGTGTGGGACCTTGCGGGTGTTGGGCGAGACTCTGCTGGCAAGGTAGCCCGGGGCTCGGGTGGAGAGGAAGGGGCTTGTCGCTTGCTGGCTTTTCATTTCATTCCAGTTTCACTAAAGAAACTTTCCTGCACTGACCCTGAAAACGTGCAGACATCAAACAGCACTGTGCTTAGGCCTCACTTACTCTTCAGGCCATGCTACCTGAGGAACGATGCGCGTCTCTGGTCAACATACCTAACATGGACAGTAATAATAGACCAGAAATACACATCAAGGTTATGCATGATGGTTTGGGATGCTAGATGCTAAAGGTTTGATCTGTACCTGATAAATACCAGGTAGAAGAAACTGTTATGAGGACAGCTGTTTACAAATACCTAACTATGTATCAAGCACCATGCTAAATGTTTACACTATTGTTTTATTTAAAGCTTGTTTTTTTCCTTCCTTCCTTCCTCCCTCCTTCCTTCTTTGCCTGTCTTTCTTTCCCTTCCATCCTTCCTTCCTTCCTTTCTTTCTTCCTTCCTTCCTTCCTTCCTTCCTTCCTTCCCTCCTTCCTTCCCCCTCTCTTTCTTTCTTCCTTCCTTCCTCTTCCTTCCCCCTCTCTTCCTTCCTTCCTTCCTTCCTTCCTTCCTTCCTTCCCCCTCTCTTTCTTTCTTCCTTTCTTCCTTCCTTTCTTTCTTTTTCTTTCTTTCTTTCTTTCTTTCTTTCTTTCTTTCTTTCTTCTTTTTCCTTCTTTCTTTCTCTCTCTCTTTCTTTCTTTCTTTCTTCTTTTTCCTTCTCTCTCTCTTTCTTTCTTTCTTTTTCCTTCCTTCCTTCCTTCCTTCCTTCCTTCCTCTCTCTTTCTTTTTCCTTTCGTTCTTTCTTTCTTCCTTCCTTTCTTTCTTTCTTTCTTTCTTTCTTTTTTCTTCCTTTCTTCCTTCCTTCCTCCGTCCCTCTCTCTCCTTCCCCCTTCCCTGCCTGCCTTCCTTCCCTCCCTCCCCTCCTCTCCCCTTCCTTCCTTCTTCCTTCCTTCCTTCCTTCCTTCCTCTCTCTTTCTTTTTCTTTCCTTTCTGTCTTTCTTTCTTTCTTTCTTTCTTTCTTTCTTTCTTTCTTCCTTTCTTCCTTCCTCCCTCCCTCTCTCTCTCTCTCCTTCCCTGCCTGCCTTCCTTCCCTCCCTCCCCTCCTCTCCCCTTCCTCCCTTCCTTCCTTCCTTCCTTCCTTCCTTCCTTCCTTCCTTCCTTCCTTCCATTATTTCCTTTCAGTTTTATTAATGACAAAATAGAAGCAAAACCATGTATACTACCGTTGGTGAAGTCACATATGCACTAAGAAGTGGGGACATCAAGCTGGCTCACGCCACCCCCTCACCTGCCTCTCAGGCTCCCGACACCCTCTAAGGAGTGTGGATACACTTACTTTCCCACTGACTCGCATTGTCCTGGTTTTAGGTTAGGAGACTAGAAGCTGATAGGACCTACAGTGAGAGTTTTCCTCCTACCACTGCCAGTGGCTTTTCAGGTCTTTTGAGTACTTCCAACAAATGAGAGCTCAGCTCACCTAGGAAAACCAATTTAAGTTCCACTATCTATGATCACTGGTCAAAAATGAACTTTAATGGGAGACAGAGAAGACACAATAATCTGTTCCACAGTGTCTTATGCTTTACGCTTTCCAAACGCCTTATTTGGTATAATCTCCAAATCACCCTGTGTTAGTTAACTACGCACTGTATCCTAATTATCCTTACTTCACAGATAATGAAGCCCACTGGAAGATTAAACGGCTTTATTCATCCCCTGCAATAACCTTTATTTCCTCCTTTCTGCTTTCCTGGTACTTTCCTAACTGCCAGCCATACATGAGTGAGACAGCCCTGTCCATGATGTCCTTACACAGCACAACATTCTAGGGCTCAAATTCTCTCATCAGTAATGATGGATTGTCATCGTTAAAGAGTTCAGGTAGTACTCATTACAGTGTTATATGTGGCTGGACTTTTAAGAGCTTTCATAAATTTATAATAATCGCCACCATTCATCTGTAAATCTGTGGATAGAAATTTTTCTAAAGACTGAAGCACACACACACTTTTAGATGTTCAAACACAGAAACTTTCATCTGATGTAAGGTAGTTTATGGATTTATGACCTGAGAGCACCTTTTGCCAGCAAATACAGTGGGACAAGATCGGGGATAATGGCCAAAGCAGATCTAGGGCTGAGTGTAGAGGCGCAGGCTCTGCTGGGATAGTATTGATCAGAGCTCAGCCTCACGATCTCTCCTAGATACAAAGGTACCCAAAAGTCTGTCAGTACACATAGGCTGAAATGAAATCGCTAAGATTTAGAAATTAACTGTTGCTATGATAACACATTGTAAGTGAAAACATGATTATTTCTGCGAGACCAAAAGAGCTTGTTTCGTAAAACATAGCATGCCTTCATGATGCTAAAGTACAAACAAAACAATTATTATTGAGACCTCATATGAGTAGAGGGACCCTGAAGATAATAATAATACATTAATATTCTGGCTAGCATCATAACCAAGGACCCTTAAAACAATTCTCTTTAAAACAGAGTTAGGAATATTTGTGACCATTGCTTCAATTCACTATTTTATCAATGACTCTTTATCAGTACATATCAGGTAAATGAGGGAGTTGTTAAGATATGAAAGGAATACTCATAGCTGCCATTAGATTTAATATGTATTCTTAAAATATTTTACAAATTATTGATCTTGAGAAAACATTACATATCAAATCAATATACATTCACATATACTACCAGTAAGCATTCTAATCCTTCATTTCAAACATTTCCACAAAGCATCAAAATATACAAAGCATATATATAATATATACATACAATTGTAAATATTCATGTATATGTACAAAATACACTAATTTTAATTTCTGTTATGAATTATGAATCTTAACTTAATGGAAGAATATATCATGTTTATGTGTTGGAAGCCAAACTAACAAAGATTCTAATTTAGTAGCAGTTTTTGAAACAGAGGCTAGCCATGTAGCTCAGGCTGGCCCTGAATTTACAGTCCTCCTGCCTTCTCTTCCTGATTACTGGGATGGCAGAAGGTGTGCTACCATGCACAACTCCAAGGTTAGTAGTGTGAGAAGGAATGTTTGTGGACTTAAGATAGGGCCAATAAGTATCTCAGAGTAATTTGGAGATATGTTTTACAAGCAGTTTCTAACTCTGTCAGGAAATGCAATGGGTTAAGTAGAGGGGCTATTTATAATGGTGAATATAACAGGAGATCTGTATGATCAAATATGAAGGTACAATAATCAATATTGCATAGCATGACTTTCTATAGTAGAGATGACTTTTAAAGTTCTGATCTAACAGGAGTCAGATCAATAAGCTGCTTGCTAATGGAGGTGGGGACCAAAGCATCTGTGTGTCCTTTTGTTTTAGGAAGGGATAAGATACAGTAGGACAGACATACAGAGAGGGGTTCAGGTGTAGACAAAGAGAGACAGAATAGAATAACAAGCCTAGAACCAGATCCTCACATGCTGGAAAGTGATGTAACAGCAACCCCACCCCCACCCCAGAGAAAATGTGTTGAAAAGGACTTGTCAAAATTAATTTTGAGATGTATTTATTGTTTCTCCTTTCTAGCAATATTCTAAACATTATATAAATGTAGTGTACCTTATGCCTTTCTAAAACAAAAGGAGACACAAATGCCTTGGTCCCCACGTGTTTTGGTGATTAGCCCATTAATCTGACTGCTGTTATATTAGAACATTTTAAACAGATGATTTATTTTATTTATATTGGTGTTCTGGCTCCATGTATGCCTGTGTGAGGGAGTTGTATCTCGTGGAACTGGAATTACAGACAGACAGCTGTGAGCTGCCTTGTGGATGCTGGGACTTGAACCTGGGTCCTTTGGAAGAGCAGCTAGTGCTCTTAACCTCCAGGCCGTCTATGCAGCCCACATCAGAACATTTAAAGTCATCTGGAGTGACTGTCTCTGCTCATTCCCACGGATGTTGCTGCAGCCTGTGGAATTAGATCACTTAGTCTCTGCGGCTGCAGTGAGACTATTGGAAAGCTGACCTCTGGATTGCTTCTGCCCAAATCTCTTTGCTAGTTCCCTGATAACGTGCTCACTTGACCATGCAAGGTTATCAAACTGGGTGACCATTTCATAGTGCTTTCCATCTTGGGTTTCATGCTTCTGTGGCTTTCCTCCATCCTCTCGCATCTCCCCACCCCGCAGCCTTCTTTAGGGTCCCATGTCTGCTGCAGATTCTCTAGCTGGAAGCATCTTCTGGCCATCTTGTTTGTAGCTGCCACGTTATCTCCCCACATCTCCTTAGTTTACCTCAATTATGCTTTAAATATAACTCGTGGTTTGATGAGTTTCCAAACTCAGTTTCCAGCCTTCATCTCTGTTTGAGGGTTGGCGCTCATACATCCAACTCCATTTACTGTTTCCCTGCATGTGGAGGATGCATTTGAGGTGTGTCCTTAGCCAATTTCTTCCTTTCCCCTCAGTTTCCCCCCCCCCTCTTCCATATCGCAGTGTGTGGGATCACCAGTGTTCTGTGCCTCACACGGTTCTGTTCTGCGCATTAGCCTTTCCTCCTCTCTCTCCAAGCCTCAGGGCTAACAAGCTATCTTCCCTCTCCCTTTTCTTTAACATGCTGCAGCTAACTCCTCTTTTCCTCAGCTTCGAAGCTACTAATCTCCTGTATACAAGACTCACAGGAGCTCCTGTTTTTACCTCCATCCCTCCTATAGACATTGTCTGTTATCAATGCAATGCTGCTTTCTCTGAAACACACAAGTCTTGTGAGCCAAGGTTCAAAACCCTTCTAAAGCTTCTCACTGTACTCGGGATAAAATCCAGGTGAAGGGGACCCCCTCACCCAGCCCCCTGCCCCCTAACATTGCCATCTTCCATCCTCCTTTGCATCTCATGTGGGCAGGCAGATCACAGCATTGAGGTCTCGGCAAAGTTGTCAACTGATAGAGGACTTTCCTGGCCAGTGGTTCTAAAGTGTGTACCTAGATACTTCCAAACCAGACACCTCATCATAATTGATTACACCAATTAATGATTAATGATCCATTTGTGCTTTTAAACGCATTTACATATATAGGTATCTGTGTATGTTTTTCTAATCAGAATGTTAGGAGCATGAATGACAGCAAGGATAGATATACTTTCTCCACGGCTACATCTTCAGCTCTTAAAGCGTTGTCTGACCTCAAGAAGGGATGGATGGAATCAGTGGACTGCCTCGTATAAGCAAGGCGCTGAGTTTCATACACGGTGCTGCAAACAAAAGCAGCAGCTATCAGAGGAGTGATAGGAAAGGCTTTCTATTCCGTGTGGCTGAGAAGTGGGGAGATTGGAATGTTAATGTTAGTGACAGCTAAATGAAAGGAGATTTTAATAAGATGGCCACACTGCCTCCTGTTACATGCTTGGGGCCCGGGAAGGATGAGTATTTAGAAGTGATGTGGCTCTTTACTACTTTAAGTAAAAAGAAGTCTGCATCTCTACTCAATTCTATTTTGTACAAATATTTAGATATCATATTTCTGCATGAGTTTAAGCTGCTATATCCAATACATTCTCAGCTCCTAAGTCCAGGGTTCTGCCTATCTATAGTTACAAAATCCTTATGCTATATCTATCTATCTGTCTGTCTGCCTATCTACCTATCTACATACCTATTATCTATATCTATATCTATATCTATACCTATACCTATACCTATACCTATACCTATACCTACACACACACACACACACACACACACACACACACACACACACACACACACATACTTTAGCACATGGTTAAATTAGAAAGAGAAAACAGTAACATTTGAATAGCTTGGGGCAGACATGAGAAACTCACATATCAAATCCTATGATATTCTGTCAGAACATCTATGAGTTGAATACGATTTCTGAGATGTGAAATGTTTGACTATTGAACCTCAACCTTCAGTCTCTGGTATTGCATTGAAGATACTTTGGTAACTGAGAAGAATAAGGGAATCTGAGGTCCTTATATTTATTTGTTCTGCCAAGAAGTACAGGAATAAGTAAAACGTGAAATCTGCATCTATACCCAATTCCATTCTGCACTAATACTCAAATACCATATTTTTGTGTGTGTTCAAGCTGGTATAGCCACTAGGTTCTCTGTTCCCAAGCACTGGGGGCTGCTTGTCCAGAGTAACAAAGCCCTCACCCTACACCCTTAACTCTGTGAATTAATGGGAACAGTTTTGGACATAACAAGTTCAATTTTTATGTTTTTATATTTTACATTTTTAAAAAAGTAATATTCTTGAAAACTAGGAATTCTGGAGTAACAAACTAAAGTAAGGCACTCGTATAGCCAAAGAGTGTTACTATTTCTGTGGGCTTTCCCCCACGTTTGGGGTTTGTTTCACTGGTAATCAGATACAATGTTAAAATAGTTTCAAGGTGACAGTTGTTTCCCAAGTTGACATTGAATGATTTTCTTAGAAAGACACTCTATGTGAAAGCACCTTGTTATCTGGCCCTGAGACAATTCCTTCCTGCGGTGGCTTTGTTCTCTCCCACTCTCTGCTTCCCATTTTAGTATGAAAACGTATGGGATGGCACTGAAGAAATCCAGAAATACTCAGCTGTTAAACCTTTAGGATCACCGCAGTCTGTGTCTTCGGTTATTTTGGTGCTAGATTTACCTGTGAGACAGTTTCTCTCAAGGTTATTTCTAGGTCTTTAGAAGAAATTTTTAAGCGTGCAGAGGTTTTAATTAAAATAAGGCTTAAGTGGAGGCTATTTTGCCATACATTTTCTGGTCCATTGATGATGACTTATTGGATTTCTTACTCTAGGGTCTTAAGCGTTTTCCCCTGATAAATATTCTACTACAGTGACACTTTCCCTCTCTGTTTTGTTTCATTCTGAGACATAAATTCCCAAGGCAGCCACAGCCTCTTCCCCTCCCCCTCCACTTTCTTCTCTTCCTCCTCTTCTTTTTCTTATATCATGCTATATTTCAAATTCTGACTTTCCAAATAAAATATTTGAGATTCCGTTGATGAAAGTGGTATCTGCACCATTCCCAGTCCTTCTTCCTTAAAACTTTCCCTCTCTTCCACTTCTGTGATTATTATTGTTATGTATAACAAACACACACACTCAGAGAGAGAGAGAGAGAGAGAGAGAGAGAGAGAGCCTACTAAGCCACTATCTGGTTCTTCCTGTCTTCTGAACAGCTGACATTTCTTCTCCTATGAGAAATAACAAATGCTGTAAAATGGTTGTGTGCAAGATAGTGCCTAGCAGTGGACTGAGAAGGGTCAGAAGTTGACTGCACTCCTCTCCAAATAAGGACTGGCAAACAGGCCAAGGACTTTCCACCCTGTGCTTCTGGGGGGTCTGAGATGATGCTGGTGGGTCAATTGCATCCTGGTGAGAGGAGAGGACTCTGAAGAGGGATTTTCCCAGGCTGCCATCTCTCTGAATGCCTTTTACACTATGGATTTTCTCCAAAACAAAAGGGGTAATGTAAAGTTAGGTATTCTTTGCCAACTTGAAAATTGGGCTTCTTTGAAACCTCAGAGGTTTGTAAATTCCTCCTAGGGGGTCGTTGGGAGATTATTTCTCTGTCTTTCCCTGAAGCTGTGGCTTGCTTAAACAAAACTGTACACTCTCTCCCAGTTTTAGGTCAAGAAGCTGGAAAACAAGGGATAGCAGGGATGAGCTCAGAAAGATTCTAGGAGGATAGTGGACCCTTACCTCAAGCTTTTGGGGACTCTCTGTGTCCCTGGCCTGTGGCTGTTAGTTTTGTCTAGCTCGGATTTCATGAGGCCCCTGGTATCTGTGTATCAAATCTCCGTGAATTGCTTCTCTATTTTAAAGATGCTGTGATTAGGATCTGGGCTCACTCAAACAGTCTAGGATAATCTCTTATTGGAATATTAATTTGATTCCATCTGCAGAGGCTCTCTTCTAGCATTTTTTAAAATTATATATTTTCTTCATTTACATTTCAAATGCTATCCCAAAGGTCCCCTATACCCTCCCCCTGCCCTGCTCCCCTTCCCACCCACTCCCACTTCTTGACCCTGGCTTTCCCCTGTACTGGGGCATATAAAGTTTGCAAGACCAAGGGGCCTCTCTTCCCAATGATGGCCAACTAGGCCATCTTCTGCTACATATATATACAGTTAGAGACGCAAGCTCTCTTCTGATGAATTAACCCTTCCAGGGTCTAGGGATCAGGCATTGCAATCTTTGGGAGGCCATTATTCAAGTCCTCTTGCACAACAGCAAAAACAGGCAACACATCTCAGTCTTTTTAAAATTTTATTTATTTACTTATTTATCTACTTACTTTCTTATTCATTTCACATCCCCCTCAACGCCCTGTTCCCAAATTTTTCCCCTTCCCTTCTCCTGCCAGCAGGTGGGGGCCCCTGAGTATCCCCAACCCCCACCCCATCCTGGCACTTCAAATCTCTTCAAAGCTAGGTTCTGCATAGATTTTTAAAAATTCAATTAAATAATAATTCAAGCAAGCATGAACATTTATTATAAATTGTAAGGTTGAGTGAGTTCAGAACCCCGGTACCCAGGCACCCACCTGAGACAGTAAGTGGCTCTCTGCTCTCTACCAGATTCCTGGCCTGCAGCACTGTCTGCTCCCCCCCCCCCCGGCTTTTTTCCCCAGACTAAATTCCAAAGGAAAAATCCCTATGTCTATTTTCAATAACATCTAACCTTACTCTGATCTCTTGTGGCTTTGGCTCCCGGGTCTGATACTAACTAGAGATGAGATTTCATTTTAATAGCAAGTTAAGCTGAAGTCAAAAGTGCCAGCGTATTTCTCTCAATTCTTTTTCTTTTGCCAACACTAAGCTGCCAAACTATGAAAGATGGTGTTTACCACGTTGAATTTTGAAGTTGCAGTGATTCTACTTAGTAGGGGTTTCTATTCCCACAGAAGCACCATGACTAAGAAGCAAGTTGGGGAGGAAAGGGTTTATTCAGCTTACATTTTCCTGATGTTGCTGTTGCTGTTGATCACCGAAGGAAGTCAGGACTGGAACTCAAGCAGGTCAGGAAGCAGGAGCTGACACAGAGGCCTTGGAGGGATGTTCCTTACTGGCTTGCTCAGCTTGCTTTCTTATAGAACCCAGTACTACCATCCTAGGGATGGTGCCACCTACAATGGGCCCTCCCATCCATGATTACTAATTGAGAAAATGCCTTACAGCTGGATCTCATGAAGGCATTTCCTTAAGGCAGGCTCCTTTCTCTGTAATAACTCCAGCTTGTGCCAAGTTGACACACAAAACCAGCCAGTATAGATAACTATATGAAAATGTTATACCCATTGGAGATAAACATAAATATAATTGCAATCTGAATATGATAGTTTTTAGCATGTGATTATTGCCACATATTCTAAACCATCAGAATTGTTACACCCTCTTCCTGCATCTGAGCCTTTTTTTCCTTTTAGACCACTGAAGTTTGTGGTGCAGCAGGTTGAACATCATGCTAAGGTATAGAGCCCTGACAGAGAAAATATGGACCCCTGTATTCTGGATGGATTGCAATTCATGACCCCAGCAAGAAGTCAATGACATCATTCGCAAATGAGGTTTATGAGACAAATAAGGCATCAGGAAGTATTATGAGGGTTAATGAAACTAACGGGGCTGAAATCAGAGAGGAATACAGCCCTTCATAATTCTCTAGGAGATGTGAAACTTTAAAGACCAGAACTAACCTTTATCATTCAATACAAGCCCAGGAGGGAACTCAGGGATGACTGCAATTTTCTGTGCCAAACTATATAGGACTAGGCTCAAGTAAAAGACCACTTGGACTAAATACTACCTGAGAAAAGTAGATGATATATATAACACAGAAGATAGAATCCTGGGCTTTCGAGTTCAATGTGTTTTTGAATATGACTTTTAAATTATAATTTATCTATTTTAGTTATGTGTGTCCATGGGTGGTGGCCTTGCACGCATGTACAGGAGTCTGCAGAGGCTCTCTGAGCAGGACCCCTTGCATTGGGAGCTATAGGCAATTGTAAGCTGCCTTGGAAGGGGTGCTAGGAAGCAACCGTATATCCTCTCCAAGAACAATGCACACCCATAACCACCAAGCCATCTCTCCAGCCAGAATCCGGCTTCACTACACCAAGGGTATACATTTACTCAACAGTGTGCTTACTGGGTCTTAATTCTATGCTGGGGCCATGCTGGGCACCAGTGGTAAACTGAGAATCAATCAATATAAATGTACATTGTGTCTATCAAATGACCTGGGAGATATCTTAGTGTGGTGGGAACATAATAGGATTTATAGACAAGCAGTTACCTAGATCATAGGAAAACCACAGAAACGTAGCTTAGAGAAATGGGTGGGACATAGTCATGGAGGTCTTCATTCTGGAACAAATGTATGTAGGGAAGGAGGGGTTAAACGTGTGTTCCTAAAGGATACTCAGATTGTGTCGATACTAGATTGAAAGATGCTGAAAGCATTGTACAGATCCCAATGAAGGTGTGGGACATTGGCATTAAAGGTGGTGCTTACTGTCACAAAGCAGAGTGGGCCAGCAGCAAACAGAGGCGGAATATAAACAAGCATTTCCATAGCTGTTGTGTGCAAGGATGCTGCATGACATTCAGATACGGAACTCACGCTGAGGACTAAATTAAATTGCATTTTAATTTTAACTTAATTTAATTGAGTTTAAAATACCTTTGAAATACATGATTAGGAATGCCAAATAAGCTCTCAGATTTGTAGTCTAGGAAGGAGAACAATTATTATAGATAAACTGATATTAAAGGGCTCGTAGTTGGTTATTGACGTCATGGGTGTGGAGGAATGTGAGCTATCAGATAAAGAATTGTCAGAAGAGATGGACTCATTAGACAAATATATGAAAAATTCTAATGCTGCAAGGGAAACTAAAGTCAGCAAATGAGACTCAAATAACAGAGATGCAAGGGAAAATCCTGAAGAAAACCAAAACAGACAAAACAGAAAAAAAAAAAGTGCTTCAAGAACCAGTGGTCAGAGGTCAATGTCATGGTACACACCTTTAATCCCAGTACTTGGGAGGCAGAGACAGATCTTTGAGTTCAAGGCCAACCTGGTCTGCTTAGTGATTCTAGGACTACATGGCGAGACCCTGTTTCGAAAAAACAAAACAAAATAAAGAAAAAGAAAAGAAACAGTTGCCGATAGATTGAAGTTTCACTGAGGACTGAACACTGTCGAGGATGTAGCTTGAGTCTCCTATCCTGAACCACTGGTGCAAAGACAAGGCGATGAAGGTTTATATGAATAAATGATTCAGTACTGGCATTTTTCTCTAGATAAAGAGAAAATAGGTTGTAATATGGAAAAAGTTATTCAGAACAAGTTTTAAAAGTGGAATGGGCATTTATATGTGTCTAAACTGATAGGAATGATCCGCTAAAGAGAGAAAAATCTAACAGAAGGGACAATCAAAAATCTCAGTCTGTTTTTGCACTACCATAACAGAATGCCTGAGACTGGGGAATTTATAATGAACAGAAATCTGTTGGTTCGCAGTTCTAGATGCTGTAAAGGTCACCTTCAGGGAGCCAGCATCTTCTCACTGTGTCTCCCTGTGGTAGAAGGCAGAGAGAAGAGATAAAACTACAACTTCATTCACTCTCCTAATGGCCAACGTGACCTAACTCCCCCAAACACTGCATGTGTATTAAATTTCTGATCTTGGGCTCACATAAGCAACTGTGGCACAAGAGGAGGACAATTTGAAATTTTACTAAGTTTCTTTAAACCTGTCACTTTAACTTTTACAACCACGAACTGGAGGAAAATAATACTGACTGCTTTAGATTAGTCTAACCATCGAATATTACAATGTTGATAGAATGCTCCGTAAATTTGATGGCACACCATCCACATCATAAATTGATACATAAAATGATCCCAGAGTTAATGTTGTCTAATGCACATGAGCTACTCAAAAATATGTACTAAAGGTAAATGAATATAACTCTGGCTTATGGAATTTGATTACCATAAACATGAGGGTGTTTGGAATATGTGACTGCTTACTGGGTTGCAGACACCGAGCAATTCAGATGCTCAATGCTGCTGCTATGTGGTTTTTGCTGCTATGTTGATGTTTGGGGCATTTGTGTTTGCAGGGGACTATTTTTCTGCATGGAAATAAAGTCATTGAGCATCCGTGCAATGAAGAAAACCCAGGAAAGTTCCTTTTCGAAGTAGTTCCAGGTAAGATAAATTTTCTGTTTTGATTAAATTCTTGCTGTTCTGTGTCGAGGCAAGTGAAAATGTGTCAGACTGGTTTTGATCGTTGATTCTGGCTGAAAATTGAGAGAGCAAGCATTTACTTGGCTATCATCCACACAGGCAATGGCCCCACATCTATACAAGAGCATGTGTGTGCAGACACACATGCTCACGGCTGCAGAATGATTCAGTTGCCCACGAGACTCTTGATTTGACCAGAATTGACCAACCTGTATCGTAACGGACTGTGTAACAGGAGTCTTATTTTACAGGGATGCTGTGATGGAAACTTGATACAGTGTTACTGGTCAAATGTGCTACCAGAGGATTATCTGATAAATTCCCTTGCAAAAAATTCTTTTTGAAACCTTTTCTACTAAAAATTTTTTTCAATGGCCAAGCAGACATTATTACAGTTCTGTCTCCACTGTGTTCCCAAACAGCGGCTCACACATGTTTGGCTGTGGAACTGAGGACGTGTCAATCAGGGCATCTAGGCTCAATATCTGCCACATCTGTTCATGTTTCTTAATTATTGGCTCCCATCCATTTTAGTGTGGTGGTGCCATATTTAAATCTTAGAGTAGCCCCAGAATTGCTCTTTCAATGCCACGGTCTATATCATTGATCAGTTCTTCTCCATCTCCTTATACCTTGATAAAAGCAGAAAAGAGTTAAGAATGCAGTTTTTTAGTCAAGCTGGACAACCCGGTTGATGTGATGTTGATACTGATTTCAAAGTAGTGTAGGGTGGGTGTGTATTGATTTGTGTGTGCAATATGTAATTTGTATCAATACTGCTGGCGTAAAAGCAGCCAATCAAACAGTTTTTCCCCAGATTTATAAGGCCTGGGAATCTAAAGTGTGCGAGCGTATTTTCCCCCTCAATGAAAACAGCTGTAGCCTCGAGTTCACCAGGCTCAAGATGGAATCCATGACTAACTGTTAATTGAAGCAGCTCAAGTGCAGAAGGGTTAGTCAGATGGGTTGCGTTATTTGTTTCCCCCCAGGGAGAACACATTGTAAGAAACCTGACTCTTGTTTGCCCTGTTAAAGCCCTTTTGTTCTTACTTCTTAGAGGAATGTCCCTTATGGAGCTAGAGCCCAGATGTTGCAGAGGCTTTGAAGTATCCCTAGAGGAAATTTCTTTCCCTATTTATTCTCTCACACCAGGGCCCCGTTGGTTTTTAAACCACCTTTGGTATTAAATGGATGGCTTTGGCTTTTTATCTCCAGCCATAATGCTAGGGGTCTACCTATCCAGTCAGTCTACCGGCTGCCCATAGATCTCAGCTCGTTGAGAAGCCTCGGATGTAAGACAGATAGACTTGAGCCTGTGTTAGGCAGTGCATGCCTTCAGGTCTTTCCAATATGCCGTGACTGGGCACAGGTGTTACACACAGTGCACATGCTGTAGAGCCTGTGACACTGAAGGCTATGTGATGAGAAATCTGAAGTTGTCTTTTGTAAACATTTCTGGATATTCAGCCTCGATGATATACTCGTTCATAGTCCTACTTACAGTGAACGCACAGCTCCATCGAGACAGGGTGCCGTCTAAATCCTCAAGGCAATTCACAGAACCTTGTGAATTGAGATTTATAATTCTGAATGTTTATAGAGTGTGGAGAGAGTTGTGCCATTTGAGCTTGGGAAAGGAAGCTGGAAGCACTCATGCAACAGAGTGTCAAGTGTCTTTGTCACACACCTCAGTAACAGGGCTTTATCTCTGCAGCCTTGAGACAGAGTGACATTTCCAGTCATGTACCTTGGTACCCAGTATAAGAATATGGAGATCTATTGAACATAGGTAACATAAGATTTTTGCAAAATTAGGATTATTTACAAACAACAAGATACTTGATCTATCTTTTCAAATGGGAATAACAATATAATATCTTTCAGATTTTTCCAATTGTGAAATATTTTAACATGGAAATTGAGGGGTTACAATGGAATGTTTTCATCAATCAGAAATTGAAGGAAGGAGGGATTATATATGTATGGCTGGCACTTTGTATGATATATATGTAATATATGATACATATGATAATATGTATATGATATATATCATATATATGATAATATAAATGATAGATATATCACTCACATACATATAACATATATCATTCATATATATATATGTGCGTGTGAATTCATATATGTATATGAATGATAAGTCTGTATTCTACATTGGTCCTCTCTGTAATATATTCAGTTTTTACTTTGAGAAACCTACCCTACACACTATACATAATGAGTACAGACCCAACACACCTGCCTTTATGGACAAAATGTCAAAGTCTAAGTACCCAAGACGTGTTACTGAATAAGAGACACTTAAGTTCTCTAATCCCATTGACTCATGATGTCTACCAGCAAAGCTCAGGAGAGCCTCCAGCAAGCTCCTCCCTATTTATTCTAACACTACAAGCATGCATGCACATTGTATAAGAACAGTTTACCTTTCTGTGCCATATATGTCTTTAGAACATATTCCCATATAGGAAACTTTGGTTTTGTTTGTTATTGGATTACTTTGAAATGTCTAAAACTAAAAATATTAAGAGAAATCAGCAATTTTCAACAGAATATGGAAACTGTCATCTTTGTATATTACAAATTTATATTCATTTGCATATCATATTTCTACACATATTTTAAACTTGTAAAAGCCTAGCTGGGAAAACAATCTACCATAAATTAGCGTGGATTTTTTAATGGATTTATTATCCATGAAATGATTTATCCTTTTGAATAGTGCCACAAGTTACAACATCTCACTTCAGTCTTTCCAATTTCTCCACTTGCTTTTCCAAAAAGTAAAATAAAATATAAATGTCAGCCAAATTGGCAAATTTGAAGGATACATGGTCAGATGTGCCAAACTTTAGGCCGGAGTGAACATTTATGTCCAAGTACTAAGCTTTTGGGAAATGTGATTGAGAAAGGAATGTTGGCAGGTTTTTACTGTACAGTCCTTGAAGAAAGAAAATGTAGCTGTTCTCTGCTTCTTAAAATGTGTTTGGACTGAGTTTTCCTTGTTTTGTTAACAAAATGGATAGAATCGTGAATGGAGCAATGATGCACTGATTTTCTCAGAATAACCTCTCAGAAGAGTAGAGGGAAAGAGACTCAGAGCTAATGATGGCCAAAGAGGAAAAGAAATCTCGATCTGAGTGCAGGGTCCCCAATGGAGGAGTTGGAGAAAGGACTGAAGGAGCTGAGGGGGGTTGCAGCCCCGTGGAGGGAGCAACAGTGTCACCCGGCCAGACCCCCAGAGCTCCTGGGGACTGGACCACCAACTAAAGAATGCACATGGAGGGACTCAGAGCTCTGGCTGCATATGTGGCAGAGGATGGCCTTTTTGGACATCAGTGGGAGGAGCGGCCCTTGGGCCTGAGGGTTTCAATGCCCCAATGTAGGGGAATGCCAGGGAGGGAAGACGGGGGTGAGGAGCACCCTCATAGAGGCAGTGGGAGGAGGTAAGCGATGGGGGGGTCCAGAGGGGAAACCTGGAAAGGGGATAACATTTGAAGTGTAAATAAAGAAAATATGCAATAAAAGAAAAAAATAAACTTTTATGAAAGAAAAATAATTTCTTTCATAATACAATGATTAAATCTCACGCATTTGTGGAACCTAAAAAAAAAAAAAAAAGAAGTCTAACACTCAATGTAGGCAGGAAGCCGCCTCTAGGCTTTTGAACTGTTGGCCTCACCCAGCTGTGTGTGGGCTGTGATGGTGGTAGAGACTGCTACTCCAATGCAACAATGTTGCACCATTGGCTGTGTTGGCTATGGTGTTGGTAGAGACTGCCCCTCTAATGCAACAAGGTTGCACCATTGCTGCTCTGTGAGGTCTCTGGATGTAGAATCCTGTGTACGTGGGTGCTGTTACTGGAATACAGTACCTCATATGCTCCTCTCCAAATGCTGATACTACCATGGGGTGGATTCATGGGTTTTCCATGTCTCCGGGATTGGCAATGCACTCCCATGGCAGGGTGTACCCGTTGTGGACATGGTCCTTTTGGATGGTTTACAGGAGGAGTTATTGTCAAGCTGCTTTCTTTCCGAGTACTTAGGAACCAGCACATTCATGGTCTCGGTCTGCAGAGGGAGGGAAACAGGCTGTTTTCCTGTTCTCCATCCCCCGCCTTTCATGGTGGGCCACCAGCTGCAGTACGCAGCAAAGCTAGTGCCAGCTTCAGATTGCATCAGAAGGTCTCAAGTTGGGAGGAGTAGGAAGATTTCAAAATGTATAATCTGTGCCTTTGTGCCTTCCAAACTTCCTAATAAGCTATTATGTTGATTTTATGTGATGAGTGCTTTGTCTGCATGAATGTATATGTGACATGTGTATGCCTGCTGCCTTTGGAGGCCAGAAGATGCTAGATTTCCTAGAACTTTAATTATGAATGGTTGGTTGTAAGCTGTCATGTGAGTGCTGGGAACCAAAGCTGGGTTCCTTGCAAGAGTAGCAAGTGTTCCTAAGTACTGAGCTACCTCTCCCTCCCAGCTTTCCTGACTTTCTGTACATAGTGACCAGCCTGGCATATCCCTCAACAGTTTGTGCCTATCAGTAAGCCACTCTACAGAAAGCATACCCAGTTTTCTAGTGTTGCCTTGTAACAACCATTGCAGGGCTCCAACTCTAATTTGCTTTCTGTCAGAGAGATTGGAAAGATACAGCTCTGTACAGCATTGCCTGGACAGCCAATGGCAGGACTCTCTCTCTAACTTGATTTCTGTAGGGAGCTTGGAAGGTATGTGGCTCCGTACAGTATCAGTGGTCAGCCAGGGGCAGAGCTCCATCTCTGACTTGATTCTGTTCATAATCTTGGAAGGATTTTGGCTCCAGACAGAACCACTGGGCTTTTCAACCTAGAATCTGGAGGCTTAGCAGCACAATTTTCTTCAAGCCTGAGGCCTTCAAGTCAACTCCAGGATAATGTGGAAGATAGATGTTTTATCTATAAGTATTTATAATTATAAATATAGATATTATAATTATAGATGTTATAAATTATTGTATAGATTATTTACCTATAATTTTAAATCACATTTCTGGGAAACCTCGTGATGGAGAGTAATCTTAGGATTCTTGCTGGGAGTGCTCTCTGGAAATGGCTCACCTGAGGGAGAATGGGGAAGACATACTGGAACAGGCAGAGGAACTGCCACTGGAACTAAGGTCCTACCTCAGCCTGCGGAGCTCTGAAAGTGGAATGCCCCTCAGGTTTGTTCAGACAGAGGATCTAGCTTTTATTTCCTTAGATCAACTATTCCTTGCTTATAGAAAAAGATATATTCAGGCAAGGTAATTTCCTGATGTGCTAGAGAACATTCCATGTTCTTTTTTTTTTTTTTTTTTTTTTTTTGGCAAGAATCATTTCATTTAATCCCTACAATCCTTGATAACATACATGAAGAAATGGTTCCCAGAAAGATAACTCACTAAAGCTGACACTAACTTCATTAACCAGCATCTATAAATATGCCCATACATTCATCTATTTGTGTGTGAGTTTGTATATGCATGGGAAATAGTATGTTGCTGATTTGCAGGCAAAGTTTCAAGAGACCAAAATAAATGTGTATAAAGGTAATTATGAGGATGTAAAGTGAGCTGGCATTTTATATTATGAGCCAATGTATTAGAATCTGGACCGTATTTTCCGGAAGCTAGGCGTGTGAAGTTACTTGTTTTGAACTGAAATAGATAAACAGGAGTATTTCCTCAGCTCATCCACTAAGAATGAGAGTTTGGACTCTTGAAGTGAGAGTAGGCATTTTAATCTATTTAAAACTGTTTTCACATTTAAATGCATCATGAAAATGAACACTAAGTAAAGTTTCCCAGCTACAAACCTATTGCAAGCATCTCTAAAGTCACAGCATGGTGTCATGATGATGGAGAATTAAAACACACTTCCCAGAAGTGGTCTTAACCTGTTAGGAATAACTGTCACCAAGTTAATGTCCTGTGAGACCTCAAAGCCCAGTTATCTCCCTTAGAAAATACACACTGAATGAACTGCTGCCGGGTTCTTTCCACATGCCCTGTATGCACTGGGTAAGAGACTGCCCATTGTCTAGCCACCAAGAAACACGTGTGATATGAGATCACGCTGGGAATCAGTCTTCCAGCCAAGCAGAGATCATTATGGATCTTATAGGTTATTGCCAGCCTCCCAGACTCTCACCTCCCCATCTGGGACCAGTTCCCAAAGGCTGACTTACCTGGTCCTTGTCCAAAGAGAAAAAAAGAAGAGGTGGAAACAGGAGGAAATGGGAGGAGGAATAGAGAAATCATTCCAGAAACAGAAAGGCCAGTGTGATCCATCTGCAGTGAGGTTCAGTCAAAATCCTTCAGGAAGAGAACAAGTTACCAATTATGTCACCTTTCATCGCCACCATGCCGATTATCTCCGATACCCTCACACAAGCATGAGAATCCTTCACATTTATGATAACAATGTATCAATCCTAACTGCTTTGCAAGATTTCACAGGAGCTAAGTGGACAGCTAGTAAACACGGGGATTCAGAAAATATACTAAGTGCACTACAGCTCCTTTTTCTTTCTTTTCCTTTGCTTTTTAACCAAAAGTGTGTCTCCTCTTGCAAACTTTTGACTCTGTAAATATGCCCTCCAATGACAGACCTGGTTTAGATCCAGGCCAAAAGACGTTTGTAATCACTGTCTTTCCATGGCTGTGTTTAGCTGTTTACTTCTCTCTACTTCCTGCCCCGTCCTGTAACATGCTCACATAAACATGATCAGCTTTCCACTGTTTCTTGTTCCTGGCTAGCATAAGAAGTGTTTGTTGTCAGTCAGACCTTAGCTCCCCAGTTTGATTTCTCTTCTTCTTGCCCCACAATGTGAAACTCCTTGGCTCTCTGTCACACATGTACAAGACCATGTTTGCTGGCTAGAACACTTCATAGGTCTGGAGTCTGCAAACGTTTTCTTTACCAAAGTTCGAATCTGCTCAGACAGTCAGTACAGCTGTGTTATGTTACAAGCCAACCGAGAAATAAATAGTTCTGACAGATGTTCATGGGTGTCTCTGGGAAAGAAAATACTTGGCTAATTTTCTGGTTTAGGAAGGTGATTATGTAACATTGCCAATGGAAGTTTACCAGTTATGTCTGTGTTTGTGACTGCTGGGTTGAACACATGATATCATTTGATATATTAACTTACTATCATTCCAAAACGGAAGTCACAGGCTGCAGAGATGATGGCTCATTGATTAAGAGATCTTGCTGTTCTTCCAGAGGACCCAAGTTTGATTCCCAGCACTCATTTTGGGTGGCTCACAACTCCAGTGATTCAAGCACCAGGGGAATGCAATGCCTCTGGCTTCTGCGTCACCCCAACATGTACACGCACATGCTCACACACAGATACACACATGTGCATAATAAAAGATAAAATAAAATTTATAAAGAAAGCCAACATTTGGCATATATTTTATATGTAAGTATGGGGATAGTTTGGGTTTTATTTTTAATTATGTGCATTTATGTGTGTCTGTGTACATTAGGTCAGTGCCTGCAGACAACAGAGAGGGCATTGGATCTTCTGAAACTGTAGTTATAAGCAGTTGTGAGCTGCCAGACAAAGATCCTGGGAACTGAACTTGGGTCTTCAGCAAAAGCAGGATATGTTCTTAAACACTGAGCAATCTCTCCAGTGCTACAGGGAAACTTTCAATAAGTGGCTTAATGTAAGATTTAGTCATTGTCTTGATCACTATTCAATATGCTGCTAAGGCATCTACATGGACAATAGTGGCTGTGTCTTAAACTCCCCCCTCCCCTTTCATCTCAGCACTATGTTAAAACCACTCAGTTGCGTTTGTCCCTGAACTGGCAGTGACCATCTCTGTCTGCCCAGTTCTGTAGGCAGCTCACAGTCTTCCTGGAATGTTCAGACCATCTAGGGTAGGAGTTGCTTACGCTATAAAAGCTGCATGTTCGCAAGTGCTCAGAACATAAAGTCAATACATTGTTTCAATCTGCATGCGGGCCACTCTACATTCTTTACCTTAGAACAAGTTTGCTGGATTTTGTTTTGCTTCCCAGCTCTCTTCCTACATAAAATACCTTGCAGAGTGACTTTGGAGGGGGCTATTTGCGTGGCAGAAAGAGAAGGCTTTGGATGCCCTTTCATGCTTTGATATTCTTGCTTGTGTCATTTGAATGAGTGGGCATTTATAGCATTTATGAGCCATGTGTGCACATGGACACGCAGGAGCTATGTCTGCAGGGACTATATTTCTACACTGTGGGCATGCTGCTCCAATCCCCATCACTCTGTGCTAGAGCAAAGATCAGTGAACATTTCCTGGAAAGAACCAGAATCAATACCACAGGTTTTTCAGACCTAGGGTCTCTGCCCCTGCTGCTCTGCTCTGCTATAGTAACACGGTAATATAGTAATGAGTGTGTCTGGCTAGGTCCCAATAAAACTTTGTTCATCAACTCTTGAATGTGGCCCCAGACAATGTATTTGCCAGTAACTGGTACACCATCCCATACTAGGAAAGCTAAGGTGAGGAGGATTGCCTTAAGTTTGAGTCCACTTAACTGTGATACATGTGAAATTCAGAGCAGTCTGGGCTACAGTGTGACTTTGTCTTACATACAAACATAATAGCAGGTTGAGAAGATACCTCAGTCAGTATAGTGCTTCCTGGTGAGCTCTAAGACCTGAGTCTGATCCCCAGCATCTACATACACAGAAGAACATGGTACTATCCCAGGAACCCCAGTTCTGGGAAGGCTGGGATCCCTGAGGCCCTCTGGTTGGCCAGCCTGGACTACTTGGCAAGTTCATACCTGTAAGCAATGATGTCTCAAAAAAGTAGGGAGACAGGTCTCCTGGGAAATCATATCCAAAGTGTGCCTCCGCCCTCCATATGAATGTGTAGGCATGTTCTGATGCAATCCCTTCCCTCATAAGCACACACACACACACACACACACACAGACACATGTATCTATATATATATGTATCTATCTATATATATACATACATGCAAATACATATACATGCACATTGTCAGATACACAGTCATACAGAGAAAGAGAGAGATGAGAGTGAAGGGGAGGGGAAAAGGGAGGGAAGGAGGAAGGGAAAGAAAGAGAGAATTGAGGCAAAAGGATGGCTATTAGATTGAGGCCAGCCTAACTATGCTATATTGTATTCTAGGCCAGTGCTGGCTACAATATAAGACATTGTCTTAAACCAACCAAGCAAAACTGAATAAATAATTTAATTTAAAAGAACTATTATTTCTCTTTTGATTTATTTTCTAACTACTTAAAAATGTGAAATATGGACAACAGAAGGCCTGATTTGGCCCACGGGCCACAGTTTTCTGATCTCTGAGCCAGATTTTTTTTTTTAATGTAGAGCTATAAAAAGCACATGGAAGACACTAATAGAAATCAGTGGTCTTCACTGGTGACACTGGAGCTAGGATTAGACTTCAGAGACAGCCTGTCTCGACACAGCATTGCCCCTGCCACAGCCATGGCTGGGAGAGTGACTGTCAACACTTTTATTTAGAAGGGCCATCTCTGAATAACATATTAAAGTACCATGCTGAACCTGAAAATATCAGTGACCAAAATGAGTCTGTCTCAGCCTTGATCCAGCTCCTCCAGAACTAACTGTACCTTCCGACCAGCAGTAACGTCTGTGACTTCACGTGAGGACAGTCGTTGATAGTTGACTGGATGTGACTAGAAGCTAACTGTTTCCCACACCATGCCCAGTCCACTCATGTTCGGGCGGTAATCCATGCATAGTCTGATCTGGAAGCATTCACAAGGTTAGGTAAGCTTGAAATATCTTCTAAGCTGTCATTTTCACATATTCATTAGTATCTTACAGTGTTCAGTGTTTCTCATAAAATAATAATGTAGCCTTTTATGGACAAATCAAATAGAATTAACAAGTTCCTCCTAGGGTGTTTCCTTCAAGCTCCACCAGCTGTCAGGCGTTCCCTGCCCACCCCTCACCCCACTAAGATTCCCTTAAGACCAACATAGGAAACACTTCTAGCATATTCTTATTTGATGCTTTCTGGAAGTACATGCACACATGTGTGCACTTCGGGTCTTGTGCTGACATATGTTAGGCTTTAAGGACAATGGTTTATTCAATGTGATGTGGTCTGTATCATTTCCCTCGCTGGCCATCAATGGTTCATACTCTCATTCCCTGTGCTAATACCAGGCTCCACACCCCCCTGAGCTCATGAGCCAGCATGTGCTGCAGACTTCTCCCACCAGTAAGAATTCAGAGTGGTGTGTTCTCTACATCTGACAGAAGCCAAATAGCTATGGGCTGGGAAAAATGGGGAAGACAAGAAGGAATTAAGTTAAATGTCAAAAAGCCAGCGTCAATACGAACCATAACTTCTTCTGCCCCCAGGATTGACATTTGCTGAAGTTTTGTTCTCTTCTCTTCGTGGAAATTATAGAGATGAGAGATGATGCCTGCCATCCCCAACACATAGCAGAATGCCATCATATAGGACACAGTCAATGCATGTCTGCTGCTTTAATGAGCAAATGTGACCTTGAGTTTTTTGTTTTATGATGGCTGACTGTACTGGTCTAATCAAAATTAGGACCTTTCAAGTCTGAGTTATTGAACTGGATCATAGCTGCTTTCCCCCACTGCCGTAGGACACCAGAGACTCAAGAAACTCATTAATTTCCCGTACCGTGTACTATTTTCTCTTTAAAAATCTAATCCCTCTGGCCTCATCACTCAGTCCATCGCAAATATAAAAGAGCCTACCATGTCCTTTATTGCCTTGGTGACAGAAGCTATTTGTTAATAAGTTATTTGCCAGAATAATTGTTATTTTCCTTGCTCATTGTTCTTTATGGCTTGGTTTTAATTATACATGCTCAGGATGCTTGTGTTTACCTGCCTCTTTCATCCAATAATTGAAAAATCTTTGTAATCCAACGAGGCTGAGAAAACAGACAGTAAAAAAACCCCAACAAATACCAGAGCTGTTACTTTGAATGGAGTTCCTAGGACAGGTTCTTTCCTGTGGATGGGCATCCTGAAGGGCTTAGCTGGATGAAAATCATTTTTGAAACAGCTGATTCCTGGTAGACAGAGCAGCTAGTAATTTAAAGAAGACATACCTCTCAGGAAATAAATATTGGAGGAGAAACGAGTTTGCAGCCAACAGCTGCTAAGGGATATGGAAGATTGAGCTGCAGGGAGCCTGGCAAATCACTGGCTCCATCCATCTTCCAAGGCCCATGGCATCAGTCCTAGAAAGGCCAAAGGCCTGGTCCACTAGAGTCTTCAGAGGTTTTATGCATCCAACAGTGTGTGCTCTTTCCTCTCAAAATTCCTCAACACAAATAAGACAACTGGTCGCTGAAGTGAAAGACACCAAGGACTTGTAAGAATCCTGATTGTGTTTTATAACTTTGCTTCATCCCTAAATTAGCTTTTAGGTGGACATGGGTAGAGAGAACAGATTATGCCTGACCTACCAGAGAGTTACCAAAGGAAGGAAATGGGGACTTGGTTGTCTAAGGAAAGCTACACAGGCTCCCTGGAGACCAGTGTAGCAAAGGGGAGGAAGAGTGGATATTCGACAACAGGAGGATCAGTGATGTATCCACACCTCAAAGACTGAGGGGAGATGGAAACAGGAGCACCAAGCACTTAGGACAACAAGTCATGTGGCAGGCACTACGCATTAAGTCCTGGTGTAGGGACTAAATCGTATTGCACTGGACCCTACATCTGGCGGAGACTTAAAATATAGAAGGGCAGTGAGACCTTGCCAGGGCAGCAAGTGTGTGGCTGGGATTTGAAAGTAGTGCTGGATTTTGATTTTACAACCACGATGTCAAGAATATCGAGCAGAGGAAATGCTGGCAAACATAGAAAGGTCCGGAAGTGCTCTAGACCACGAGAAGCTTTGCTTGTGATCTGCTCCTTGATCAGCACAGCTCACAGCAGCACAGCTATGTATGTGTCTGTGATAAGGAAGAGGTGGGGGTGAAGAGGGTGCAGGACATGTATTATGTTCCTAAAGCTTTCAGAACAAGCCATGCAAACTGAGCTCTAAAGAAGAGAACTGAGTTTTCTCAGAACTCAGGAGCCAGACACCCAATATCAAGGTGCTACCAGGGCTGTCCCTTCTCGGTATCTGCCCTTGGGTTGGTCCCTTCTTGGTATCTGTTTTTGGGTTGATCCCTTCTGCAGTCTCTGTCTTTGGGTTGGTCCCTTCTGCAGTCTCTGTCTTTGGGTTGGTCCCTTCTGCAGTCTCTGTCTTTGGGTTGGTCCCTTCTGCAGTAACTGCCCTTGGGTTGGTCCCTTCCTCAGTATCTGTTCTTGGATTGGACAGCTACCATCTCTGTGACACTGTGTTTTCACAGGATCTTGTTCCTGTGCCTTTCAGTGTCCTGATTTCTTATAAGGATGACAGTATGTTGGATTGACATCAACCCACACTTAATGACCGCTTCAAAGACCTTACTTTAAAATATAGGAAGCCAGAAGTCTTAAGTTCTGAAGTGCTTCAGTGTATATTTTCAGGAAACACACTTCAGTCCAGTCTAAAATATTCAGCCCATGCCAAAAGGGGAGATGGGACCTGAGTTCCCTTCTAGAGGGTCTTCACCTATTGTACCCAGACTTTATTGAACACACTTGGTGCTGTGGCTCAGAACCCACCTGCCCTTCACATAAAGACAATGCCAGTAGCACTAGAGATGTGCCATGGGGGGAGGGGCTACAGGAAAAATGCCTTTCTTAGATACATACTTTGCCTTTCCTGAAAAATGACCTCAGGTTTAAATATTTTTCAAGTTTTACTCACAGATTTTTAATTTTATTTTCAACATTCTGCCAACAAGAAATAGACCAGACCACTAGCCATTAGTCTTCTTGCTGTTTTGGTCTTTTCCTCCTGTTTAAACAAGGCTGATTTTGTTTGGGAACAAATTCCTCTTGCAAGTGGCCCACAGTGCATTAAACACCACTGGGCTGTGTTTAGTCAGCAACAAGCAAATGACAGGGAGCTTTCCCTCCGTCTTCCTCAGTGACCCAAGCCTTCTGGCCTGACTTGCCAACATGTCACTGAGATGCTGCAGAGCAAGAAGGATCAACACAGGCAATTAAGGCTTCTGGAAAACAATTTGTGAGGGGCATGGCATGGCATAGGGCCCATTTCTTCAACACCAACCCCACTGTCTTTCTTGTGAGTCATTGTTCCTGACATATCACTTGCTTACAGGAGTCACAGAGGGATAATGACTAAGTCGTGCTTAGAGGTTGTTTGGTGCTGATCTGTTGGCTGTGATTTATCATAATGGGCTCTTTGATTGAAAGATAAATGCCTCATTTCATGGAGGCAAATCAATTATTTTTCAATAGTATATTTATTGAGTGTTTTGTTTTTGCCTCTCACATAATTGCATAAGCCTACTTAATTTCATGCATATCCCTCAACTTCAGAACTGTTTAGGCAAAGCTACTTGTATTTCCCATATGATCTCCTTCTCCTCTATTCCTCTATTCCAACTGAGAAGCTTCTCTGCCCCTTCCTTGTCTTTCTATCTGAAATCCATTCATTCCTATCTTTTCAGGAACTGTGCTCCTGATGTCTTGTTTCTTTTTATGTAGCTTTGCCCTCTATATTTATTCTCAGACACAATTTTATTGAAAATCAAATTAATTGCAACCTCATAGAAAGAACAGTATCAACCAACCAGACCACACAGATCTCCCAGGGACTAAAACACCAACCAAAATGGAGGGATCCACGGTTCCAGCTGTAAATGTACCAGAGGATGGCCTTATGTGGCACCAGAGGGAGGGGAGACCCTTGGTCCTATGGAGGATTGATGCCCCGGCATAGGGAGATGCTAGAGTAGTGAGGCAGGAGTGGGTGAGTGGGTGGGTCAACACCCTCCTAGAAGCAAAGTGGAGCGGGGATGGGATGGGGGTTTGCGAAGGGAAAACTGGGAAGGGAAATAGCATTGAAAATGTAAATGAATAAAAGGATCAATAAATAATAAAAAAAGCAAATTAATCTCATGCATCTTAAAGTTTAAAGCAATGAGCATTCAGTAATATGTCTGATCAATGCTGAGCTGCTGTCTCTTGACCGCCCTTCTCTCAGTAACCCTCAGCTCGGTTCTCTCTTCTTGCACAAGAGTTCTTTACCCTCTTTAGAGCTCATGTTCATGCTTCAGTCCATTTCAGCTCCCCAAGAAGACTCTTTCTTACTGATGTCATTGGTCAAGCACATGCTTCTGGGTACAGTTACTGTTTGGGTTCTGGTAAGGTTTTCCCATTGCAGTGGCTTGGCAGAGCTGATAACTCTGTTTCTCAGTCCATATTCTTCCCTTCCATCGGTTCCAAGGACACCATGCCTTCCTCTGTGTGTTTATATCTGACATCGATGAACATCATAACCTGAAATGATCAGATAACACAGAGTACCTGCAAGCCAGTGTTACTAAAACGAGGATGGAGATCCTTGTACATCAGTCCTGTGTCTAGCTTCTCTCTCTGTTATGACGGGGTGCCTTTAAATTCAGTGTCTACCTCATTTGTCCTGAACAACTGAAGTTTTCTTTTTCCTGCTCCTATTCACTGTTACTAGATTGGCCATTTTTAGATGTGGCCTCACTAGGAAGTCTGACCTTGAGTTCAAGATGCCCCTGTCTCAGCCTCTCTGAAGCTGGAAGCACAGATGTATGTACACTCTTAGCAGGGTGTTGTTTTTATAATTCCGTAGGTTTCTATGAAAAGCAGAGAGTGCTCATATGCAAAGTAATATTTTATATTCAGATATGATCCTCATCTTCAGACAAACAGACAGCCAAACAGAGGCAGGGGGGATGTCTTTGCAATTAAGAACATTTACTGCTCTTGAAGAGCATCCAGATTAGATTACCAACACCCATATTGTGACTCCCAACCATCTGTAACTCCAGTTTCAGAGGATCTGATGCTCTCTCTGGTCTCTATGAGCACAGCACACATGTGTTTCACAGACATACATGTAGGCAGAGCACATATATAAATAAATCTAACCTTTTTGAAGTCAGATTAGAAAGCCCCTATATAAGATTTCTCTGGTATGGTTCACCCTTCTTCCTGTCCCTCACATCTTTGGCCACAGCTCTCTGTTTCTCAGCCAGCCATGCTCTCCTCATGTCTGGAGCCTTTGTGTACTCCTTGTGTATCCCTCTGCTCACTTTAGACTGGCTTCTTCCCAGTCTAGGAGGGGAAGGTGGGCTTGAGCTCATCTTTCTGATGGACCGTAACTGTAACTGTGCCTCTTATTTGTTTTATTATCTATGTTATGTAAGTTTGTCTGTCTGTGTCTGTGTGCATATCTGTCTCTCTCTATGTGTATCTGTGTCTGTGTGCATGTATGTATCTGTATGTATGTGCATGTCTATGCCTGTGCATGTGTGTGTGTGTGTCTGTGCCTGTGACTATATTTATGTCTCTTGTGTCTGTGTGTCTGTCTGTGTTTGTGTGCATTTCTGTGAGTATGTGTCTTATTCTGTATGTGTGTTCATACCTGTGCATGTGTGTTTGTATGTCTGTATCTTTCTGTTTGAGTGTCTGTGCCTCTATCTCAGTGTGTTTGTGTGTGTGTGTGTGTGTGTGTGTATCTATGTCTCTGCGTCTCTGTGTATGTTGGTCCGTGTGTCTATGTGACTCTGTGTGTGTCAGTCTGTGTGTCTGTGTGTCTCTGTGTATGCCCATGTCTGTGTTTGTGCTTGGACAGGAGGGTTCCTGTAGAGGCCAAAAAAAAAAAAATGTCATTGGATCCCCTGGAACTGAAACTACAGATGGTTGTAAGCTAGTCAATGTGGGCCCTAGAAACCAAACTCCAGTCCTCTGCGAGAGCAAGTGCTCTTAGTCACTGAGCCATCTCTCCAGGCCTTGTCTGTGCTCCTTTAGGGACATGCATTCCTAACCAAGGCTCCCAGCATGTCTCCATCTACTTTGAAGGCCTATAGCTTTTGTTGTTTGTCTCTCTCAACAAGAATGCTAAGATCCAAAAGAACTGGGAAGAAGATTTATTCACCATTGTGTTCCTAGCCCAGCAAACTACCTAACAACACGCTGTTTAATAAGTACCTAGTATACAAAGGAAGGAAGAAAGACAGAGGGGAAAGAGGGAGACACAGAATAACATGTGGGAATGGTAAACACCCAATAAAATAGGGAATGGTAGATAACCAGAAGCCCTGAGTGCTATAGTAACCTGATAATTCATTTCAACCCTACATTTGAGCTGATTCGCTTCACGCATAGTTAGGATCAGGGATACACAGAGCCAGATACAGAGCTGCAGGCTGTGATTAGGAAGCCCAGGCAAGACGATGACAAGAGACTGGGGACCAGGGTAAGGACTTGTCTCACAAATAAAGGTCTGTAAAGCAGACCTTACACGCCAAGTTCCTGTCCTTACAAAAGTAGTATTTACTATCTGAATGAACATCTGGTAGAAGCAGTCTCCCCGAAAACATTTTGATAAACTCTCATTTTAGGGGTGTCTGGCACCATTAGGATGAACAGTTAGGAAAGATGCGGCTCTTCTAGGCAAGGCACCATTGCTAGGTCGGGGGGGGGGGGTGTGTGTGTGTGTGACTGCTGGCATTCAGTGTCACCCAAATGAGGAAAGTGATCTCTACCAATGTGTCCCAGAGCCTCCCTCCACCTCTGCGTCTAGCTTCTCAACTGACCTCCCAGAAAGCAGTCCTTGTTATTTCTAGTGCCCTGAGCCCCCACAACTGTTACTAACATCTCTCCTATCGTTTTCCCTCTGTAGATGTGTGAAGAATCAATTGTTGTGAAACCACTTAATGAAAAGAAATGAGATGGTTTATATTCCAGTGTTAAAATGTGAATTTCTTTTGCCAGGCTCCGTTTACTTCCTCTCTTGTGTGATGGAAGTCTATCCCTAAGCCACATATGAGTCTCAGGAAAATCTAGAATCCAGTGTTAAGTCCATCTGCCCTGCTTGGTCTGTTGTTTACCTGTTGGCTCCTAGCACATTGACTTGGTGCCTCCTATAACATGAATGGCTCCTTCTTCACTGCATGTCTGTTGGCAGTGACATTGCTTTCCTTGTTCAGGTCACAAAGCCTCAAGGGCACCATGGATGCTGCTGCTGAAACTACTGCTGGTGAGCCACCAACACATAGGAGCTGCAGGCAGCAACCTGACTCTGTGCTCTGTCCAGTGACCTGTGACTCAGTCATAAGATAGGAGCTAGATGCAGTGTTGCTCAGGATATTAATCATAGGTTAAAAAAACAAAAAACAAAAAAACGAATGTCCATCACTGGAAATTAATCGGAGATGCAAGGAGATGTTAATATAGCAACTGTGTGAATCCTACACCCTTTATGTATTCTGACTGCCATAGCATTTACAAATTCTTCCTCGTCTACAAGTTCCTTTATTTGAGAACATGGAAGAGGTCAGACTCTTGGTATCTGAGAACAGTGTAAAGAAATTATGCGGGGAAGGTCACTGGAAAGGGCTCATGATGAAAGAAAGAAGAATGACTCTAACACACTGCTTGGCTTCTGATTCATAAGAGACTGATGGCAGTGTGGATAACCTGTGTGTCAAGCTGGGCCGAGGCTTCAGAAACACGATATATTGCTGAAGCAAGAGGCAGAGCTACCCTTTGAGCAAAACGGATCTCAAGGAGTCCTTCACCAACTATTTATTGAAGAGTAGTTTCTAAGAGTTACCTGATAGAATCAAGTTTTATCTTTGGCTGCAAATAGTACAAATCGAGACGGAGTATAGAATCTTTGTCTGCACGTCTCATCAGGATTTAAACACGTCTCCCATGAGAAGAGTCGGATGGTCTACTTTTGGAAGGGCAACTTGCGTGAAACAGATTCCAAAGGTAATGCTCACTGTTTAATTTTTAATAAAAAAGAAAAACAGTGAAATAACTGCTTGGCATCTTTGACAACCGTCACATACGTGAATCCAGAACCCAAATACACAGCACAGACGGTAGAGGTCAAACACCTCAGAGTGGATAAGTGTCTGTAGTTTTACGTGTGGCTAAAATGTTTTGAAGGATGAATGTGTTACCTCTGCAACCTGGAACAGCTAAGATCTGGGAAACACAAAAGAATCAGTAACTATGATTGTTGGTCATCTTCCTTGGTTATTGATGCCCCCCCCCCGAAAGACCCAACAAGCAGCTGAAAGAGTCAGATGCAGATATTTGGACAGAAGCAGCTGACCCCTGTTGTTGAATTAGGAAAAGCAGAAAGAAGCTGAGGAGAAGGGCGATCCTGTAGGAGGACCAGTGGTTTCAATTAATCTGGACCCACGAGATCTCTCAAACTCTGGACCACCAAACAGACAGCACACAACAGCCGATATGAGGCCCCCAACAAGCATACAGTAAAGGACTTCCGGGTTTGTGTTCATTCAGAGATTATGTACCTAACCCTCAGGAGAATGGAGGCCCCATAAGAGATTATGTTCGTGAGTGTTTGAACAACTTATTATTGTTTTCATTTCTATCTTCTAGACATGGATGGCATTTGACAAAGGCAACCAAAAATTCTAAATCTGTGAGACTGGAATCAGTACAATATGCTCCTCATTTGTGTAATAGTTAGTTTTGTTCAATATTGCCTAAAAGAGGAAGAGCTGTGTTAGGTAGGAAGATTTTGTGGACAGAATACACATTCCCAAATTCATAGTTGAGCACTCTTCCACAGTTTCTACTTTCTTTTCATTTTGCTGGTTGTGGTAGAAGGCAGGCTACAGCCGTGCAGCCCACCGTGTTAGGAGTAGACTGCTGACACGCTGAGACTCCTGGTGCTTGCTCTTCTCTCCTGTGTGCCCTGTGAAAGACACAGCATCACGCTGTTTATTTCTATCACTTAATTCCCAACACCCCCAGCAGGTAGTTTTTTTAACACATGATGAAGTTAGCAGTCATTCTCAACCTTCCTATTGCTGCGACCCTCTACTACAGTTTCTCATGTTGCAGTGACCCCCCTCAACTATAAAGCTACCTTTGTGCTACTCCACAACTATAATTTAGCTACTGTTACGAATGATAAATATCTGTGTTTTCCAATGGTCTTAGGTGACCCCTGTGCAAGCTGCTGTAAGGACTTCCCAAAGATCACGACACCAGTAAGCAAGCAACTTGAGGCTTGAATCCAAACTATTATTATTTAAGTTGGCTTGTTTAAGTTGTAAAGAAATTAAATGAAAGGAAAATTAAAATAAAATCTCCTCTTATGAAAGAATTGCTGGTATCATCTGACAACTTCATAGAATGTTCCCCAACTGGAAATGGTTGGCTTGAGCAATTCTCAGTTTCACTGGGATGCAGGGGCCATGTGCTTGAAAAGAAACTGTGAGGAAAAAAACTGTGTGAGCCTGGTCTCCCTTGACTCCCGAAGGAGGCTGTCCTGATGTTCAGACTGAGGCAGACTACACTCACAGGTACACAGGTGCAGTAAGCTCAGGAGTTTTTTAATGTTCCACAAATAAATGCACAAAAAATGATGGAAACATTTAAGGGAAAAATCACTTTGAGAGCCTAACCAAAGGAAGCTACATCACACAGAACACAAGAGAAAGGAGACCCGTTATCCTCGAACAAGATACTGAACCAACTTCACACGCCACCTCTGTGGTTGAAGTGTCGCGGTGGTGGCTCAGGTTTCTCAATATCCACTCAAATCTGCTAAAATTAGTGTATTTTTGAAAAAGTATAGTTTGTTTACAAAGCCGTATATTGTCTTATAGAAATCTCAGAAAGGTTAAAACTAATTGTGAATTAACTTTCCTACTCATGTCAGAAAAGGTTTGGGTTTTGTGTTTTATCAACATTATTGAGATGTGTGCTGTGAGTATAACTTGCCCACTTAAGGAATGAAACTAAAAGACTTTTAGTACTTTCAGACAAGTACAGACATAACCAACACCAAGTTTAGGATACCCCCTCCATCCCCAAAAGCAAACATTGTTACCAACTAGCTGCCACTATCCACTTTGCCCAAGCCCCAAGCATCTACCCTTCTCTGAATAATTTTTCTCATTCTAAAGATTCTGTATAGGAGTCATAATGCTATAGGGGGTACTGGTGATTATCTTTGTTTATGTAACATAATGCTTTAAGAATCAATCATGCTACAGTATCAAATGTCTTCATTTTGGATGTATAATAGGAGATGTACTGACAAATGCTTTGTTTATTTATTCATCGCTACCCATGAACCCCAGATGGGGAAGATGTCTTCTGGGAGGTTTCCTCCCCTGACAGAGTCACCTGAGGGCAGCACAAGACCAGGCATGTCTCTTTAAAGAGCCCAATTCTTTCGTTTTCAATGCCCACCATCTACTTTAGTCCCAGGGTGAATGGATGCCCAGTCTCTATGCTATTAAGTTCTCCAAGATGAAAAGTAAGTTTGGAGACCACGACACACCTGGATTTCTGTTGACTGATTTTCTTAACGTGTCCTCTCCTGTGTCCAGCTTGGATCTGGGAGGACGGTTGGGCTTCTTCCCTGGCTCTGCTCTAGCCTGTCTTCCCCTCCTCCTACCTTGCTAGCATCTGTGGCCTTGAATAGTTTCACTCTTCTTATATATTTTTTTTTCCTCTGAAGTTTCTTTGCTGAGAGATCAGTGTGCTTTTAATTAAATAATGAACGAAGGACATCAAAATTCAGAGCACAGCCTGTCAGTAGGTGCTGCTTCTGTTACTGCCCACCCCTGTCCAGTGCTTCACTCTGCCCTCTGTCTATTCCTGTCTCCTCATTCTTACAGAAGCCGTGGCCTATCTCTCCTGAACTTTTCCACTTACTCTCTTGGAATGCACTTTCTACCAACATTCCAGGAAGGCCACCTTGAATGAATCTGAACTAAGTCTCTAGCTGCATATAACCTTCAATGCTGTCCCTTCACACTTAGCATGCACACCTACCTCCATGTTAAACTCCAGCATCCCACAGAGCCCACCCCTCCTCCTCTTGTTGTCCTCATTGGTGTCTCCCAGCCATACTGGCTTGTTTTGACTCCAAATGCTCCAAGATTTTTCAGAGAGAAGAATTTCATGACATGTCAATAATTATAATGCGCTGACATGTGTTTATTGTTGTTTGTTTTGTATTTTGATTTGTTTCCTGCATTTTCCTTATTACCTGTCTTAGTCAGGATTTCACTGCTGTAAACAGACACCATGACCGAGGCAAGTTTTATAAGGACAGCATTTAATTGGGGCTGGCTTACAGGTTCAGTCCATTATTATCATGGGGGAAGCAAGGCAGCATCCAGGCAGGCATGGTGTAGGCAGAACTGAATGTTCTAGATCTTGTTCTGAAGGCAAACAAGAGAAGACTGTCTCTCACGTGGTTAGGAGGAGGGTCTCATTGTCCATTCTGAGAGTGACACATTTCTTCCATACCTACTAATAGGGCCACTCCCTGGGCCAAGCATATTCAAACCACCACACTACCTGAGCCTCAACTTAAATACTTGCATTTTAAGAAAGCTTCCTCTGGACAGTAACAATCTCCAATCATCATTAGGCAGTTTGTCAAAATTCTAGTACAGAAGTTTGAATATTAAAGCTAATAACTTGTTTAATTGCTTTTACTCAATTTGTTCAAGCATGTTCCGTGTGGTGGCTTATATCTGATACTATATAAAAAGCCAGATATTGTTGGACACAGTAGCACATGTAGAGACAGACAGACCTATCTATAGCAGATCTATATGTGTTCAAGACCAGCCTGGTCTATACAGCAAGTTCCAGGCTATCCATCCAGGGACATAAACACATGTACACACACATCTATCTATCTATCTATCTATCTATCTATCTATCTATCTATCTATCTCTATATCTATCTCTCTATCTCTCTATCTCTCTATCTCTCTATCTCTCTATCTCTATACTATATCTATATCTATATCTATATCTATATCTATATCTATATCTATATCTATATACCCTCTCTCACAAGGGAAGGAGACCAATGTTCATTGCTCTCTTCCCTCTTCCCATCATGCAGGTGAAGGGCATGTACTAGATTCATCTTTGTAAAGACATTGCTTTCTAACATGAGCACATGCCTTCATTCTCTGTTCAGAGACTATCGTAATGCACAACTGTACTTTATGGATACTTATCAATACTCTACACTATCCCAGGAGTACAGATGCTATGAGAGTAAGACAGAAATAGTCATAGCCTCCTTTATGACACTTTTCTTTGCTTACTATATTCAAATTCTTTTAACTTTATGATGCTAGAAGAGCTGTTGTATTGTCTTTATTTTAAAAACAAATATTTAGGATACATAAGCTTGTTCTAGGTTGCCAGACATAAAGTTGCAAAGGCAGGGTGGCAGAGTTGGGTTGCAGAGTCAGGAACCACTCCACAAACCAGAGAAGCACAAGAAGGCTTTTCTCCCTTCAGCACTAGAGAGATGCATGTCTCCCTTATACAAGGGGGAAAAAAAAGATAACATAAGAAAAGAAAAGATTAAAAAAAGGAAAACAGGAAAACTATTGGGCTCACACCCACCCATGACAGTGAGGCAATTATAGTCACTATTTCTATTGTTTTTGTTAGGGAAAGCAGGGGATGGGGCTTAGAGAAAAATCTGAGTCTTACTGACTTGTAAGTAAAGATAGAGGATAAAAGCCAGGCATCACCTTTCATCCAGCCACTAAGTGTGAAGGTACACACTTAGAACCCCAACACTTAGCAGGAAATAAGAGAACAAGGAGCTCAAGGCCAGTCTATTCCATGTAGTGTGTTTAAAGCCAGCTCAGAATACATAGGCCCCTGTCTCAAGAAAATAAAACAAAAATTAGCCATCACTCTCACAATGTCTGTGTGTCTGTCTATCTGTCTGTCAGCCTGACTGTGTAGTTCATGTGGGGATATCAAACTGTGGGCCTTCCATGTTCTAAATGCTCCCTATTGACCCACCCCCAAAGCCAGGCCTTCATTTCATGTGAAAAGGCCCCTGAAAGTGCATGGTTAGGGTCATTATCAGTAAGATTGCATATGCTGTCTTAGGACAATGCCCTTTGGATGTTATGGGTCCAGGCTAGATCTATTCACATGGATGTGTGTGGTCTGGAAATGAGCAAGAACAGTAGATAGTAAATCAACTGCTGTGTGCCTGGTGGAGGGAAGAGAGGAGTGCTTCCCACTTGGATGTGGCCATTTTTTTTTTCTTTAGAGAGGAATTGTGGAAATCTGGCCAGCAGTTGAGAGAGTAACAGAATTTTGCTTCTCTGTCTAATGATATTTTGGTACATGGTTTTATAAAACTATAGTTCCCTTCTATCATCTAATGATGAAGGCAAAGACCAAAACCAAATGAAAAAAATCTTCTGCTCTGTATAACCAATAACCAGAGAAGGGTTATGGGAAAACGTGACAATGACCAAGAGCCTGTGGTTTTGTCTACCAAGGTTGAGGAGGAAGTGGAGAAGTCAATGGCTGGAATACATCCATCTGCCCTAAAAGATCCAGAACATTCGCCTGATTACCATACGACCTGAGGCATCTGGGAGGGAGACACCATCTGCTGCTCTTTGGCAGGACTTGGTCATCAGGGTGGAGAACGAGTCACTGTCCTCAACTCTCAGATATTGGGAGCTGCCCAAGCACATGCTTTCTACTGGAGGAGATAAATGTGTCTTGATCTGAGGCATTGTTGATGTCTCTGCTTTATCACACACCCTGGAAACTAGGAGAGAAAGAGAACGGGAAGTGTGGGAATAAGGACAAGAAATACTGACTCGTTTGGCACACAATTGATTCAGCTCAGTGGCAGAGTGGAGCAGGGAACCCGAATTAGCCAAATAACTGATTAATTGCTGTACATGTAAGCAAAGAGACTAAAACATATACATCTATGGATTTGGTGGGCACTTGGGTACATAGTGACCTAAGAATGGATACACATGCAAACTGAATTAATTTCTTAAATTCTGCAAGAGGCAACAAGGCATTAGGTAAGTTTTCATAATGACATTTGGGTAGATTCTTTAATTAATTTCAGCTTGTAGCAGTGGACACTGAGGTGGAATAAGAATGAGCGAGCTGCATTTCTGGGACCAGGCTTAGCCCTGCTCTGTGTGATCCTAGAGTGTGCAATGTTGTCTGGTCATGTCATCATTATAATGAGTTCTTTCAAGCCCTTTCCATGCCGCTTGCTGGATATCTATTTCTTGATCCTGGTACTAACCAGGTACAAGCCTGCTTTGCTCTGAACTCAGAAGAGATCAGTGCCTCTAGGGTGGTATACTGTAAACCATCTCATACAGTGCTTGGAGGGCAGAAATAGTGTTTTAATTTTGTTGTGTCTTCATCACTTATGAACAAATAGCCACCTTTGTGGCTTTTAAGCACGTTTCTTAAGCTTGTTAAAATATAGATAGTTATGGCAAAAAAAAATCTCTGAAATTCTTCATGGGACACCTAAATTAATAAAATGTTGTAAACCCCATGATTTAGATATTGCCTGAGACCATAGTCATGAGTAACTGCTGCTTATGTAGAGATCCAGTGCATGTTGGGGAATTCTGCACATCAATTAAAATGAGAGGTCCCTGAGCAATCATAAATGGTTTTAAAATCTAGGTTAATCAAGGAACAATTTGAAACAAAGGGCAGACAACAATGTAAATTGCAATATAAAGCCACCCAGGCTGAAAATACTACATCGTACCAGAACACATCTCTGCTAGTAAGAAATCTAATCATATTTGGCATTATACTTCAATCCCAGAGAGCCAAGTCACTAGCTTATGTGACTTAGAAAAGCTATTTGTTTGGCTTCAACTCTCATGCCCGCTGACTATATGAAATTTTTAGAATTCCAATTTTAATCTCAGTCATATCTTTACCTTGTCTGTGAATGGAATTGACAAAAGATAAGTCACATAAATAATAAAAATAATACTCCTAGAACCCAAATACAATAAGAATACATAGTTAGCTTATTAGTTGTTGAGTGACACTCTAATATTGTGAAAGAATGAGTTATTTGAAGCTGAATAGCTAATTGAGTGGCTGTTTTCACAACTCTTTGCCCCGGTTGTTAGGAGCAAACCCCATGATTGTTTGTGTCATTGACATACTTGACGAATGGAACATCAGAACAACGTGTAAGACAAGAGGTCTGCACGTGATGAATCCTAGTTACAGCGGTTCCAGGGTTCCCACTATCACTTAAAACTCTTCTCCCATTTAATGATGACCTCACCTTTCAGAGTACCTTTGTGGATGCACACCTCTATAAGCTTTAATTTAGATGTTTCTTTTTATTCATTATTTTGTTTATTTACATTTCAAATGTTGTCCACCTTCCCACTTTCCCTGCCACAACCCCCTTCTCCCATCCCCCTCCCCTTTACTTCTATGAGGGTGCTCCACCCACTCACCCACTCCTGCCTCACTGCTCTAGCACCTCCTTATGCTGGCTCCTGTCAGCAAGTGCTTCTTGCCATCATTAATAGTATCTGGGTTTGGTGTCTGCAGATGGGATGAATCCCCAGGTGGGGCAGTCTCTGGATGGCCTTTCCTTCAGTCTCTGATCCATTTTTTGTCCCTGCTTCTCCTTTAGACAGGAAAATTTCTGGGTTGATATTTTTGAGTAGTCCCATCCCTCAACTGGGATTTACCTATTTACTGGACATGGTTTCTACAGGTTCTTTCTTCCCTTTGTTGGGTACTTTGGCTTATGTCACCCCTGTTGGGTCCTGAGAACCTCTTGCTTTCCTGGTATCTGGGACTTTCTAGTGGCTACCCCAGTTCCTCATGCCCCACTGCTACATATTTTTGTTCAATTTCCTGACCCTCTGTACTTCTCTTTCATCTCTTCCCATACCTCATCTTGTTCCTTCCCCCCCCCTTCCTTCTCTTTCCCTCCTAGGTCCCTCCCTCCCTCTATGTCCCATGATTATTTTGCTACCCTTTCTAAGTAGGACTGAAGCATCCACACTGTGGTCTTCCTTCTTCTTAAGCTTCATATGGTCTGTGAATTGTATCATGGGTATTCTGAGCTGTGGGGCTAATATCCACTTATCAGTGAGTACATATCATGTGTGTTCTTTTGTGTCTGGGCTACCTCACTCAGGAAGATATTTTTCTTAATAAGTATAATAACCACCAGAAGAATTTGCCACCTGATACAGAATATCATATTTAAAGGTAACCATAAAGCAGCAGACAGGGAGTATTTTCCACCGTTAATTCCACACCATACTTAAATGTGGGTGTGAGTTTAAAATAAGGTACCATTTTGGTTAAAATAGCTGTCACGATCAACTAAAGTATCTCAGTGTCCAGTAAAGGGAGAAAAAGGAGAGAGGCTTAAAAATGTAAGTGTTTATTTGGTACCTGTTAGCATGCTACCTGATATGGAAACCATGAGAAGTGAATAAAACATAGCCGCTGTTGCCATGAATATCTGAATAACGATCTAGCTGGCCACAGAACACCAGTGTAAGTATAAAACATGCTGGGCTGTTCTCTGAAGCAGCATCCTGAAGGAGTAGTTTAGAAGGATATTTCCCATCAATTCCACAGCTTATCCCAATGCCCAGCCAGCTTCAAGGCTTGATGCTCTGATACTGACTTTCCCAAATGCAGATCCTTCCCTTGGAGACTGAGAATCTTAGAAAATCAACAAACCAACAAATGGACACAATTACATGCAAAGGACACATTGGCTTGCAAGCAAAACCTAGGGCAGTTTTGTGGGCTTGTTTTGTCTTCCTATTGTCTTGGAGATTTTCCAGGGTGGTTGAAAGGGTGCAGCTGGAGCAGTGATATAAGTGCTGTTGGGTTTGCACTGTGTATATTGCTCAAGTGGTCAAATGAGGGGATTAGCAACCAGGTGCCCAGTTTGCAGGAATAGACAGGCTCACCTAGAACACCCACTTTGTCAAAGAATTTTCCCTTCGTGATTCAGATCCTAATCTGTGTAATGCAGCCCCACACTCCCTATCTTCTATGCTTCAGATTCAGCCATCCATCCTGTAGACCCACTAATCAGTTCCTGAGCCATCCAGACATCCTGTAGACCCACTAATCAGTTCCTGAGCCATCCAGCCATCCTTTAGGCCCACTAATCAGTTCCTGAGCCATCCATCCTCTAGACCCACTAATCAGTTCCTGAGCCATCCATCCTCTAGACCCACTAATCAGTTCCTGAGCCATCCAGCCATCCTCTAGGCCCACTAATCAGTTCCTGAGCCATCCATCCTGTAGACCCACTAATCAGTTCCTGAGCCATCCATCCTCTAGACCCACGAATCAGTTCCCAAGCCATCCACACATCCTATAGACTCACTAATCAGTTCATGTGTCATCCATCCTATAGACCTACTGATCAGTTCTGAGCCATCCAGCCATCCTGTAGATCTACTAATAAATTCCTGAGACATCCAGCCATCCTGTAGACCCACTAATCAGTTCTCAAACCATCCTGTAGATCCATTAATCAATTCCTGAACCATTCAATTTCAAGAGCTGCATTTTTTCTTGTGATATTTGTTTTGACTGTTTTTCTTCATCCCTTATAAAACTTTATTTTTAAAAACTATCCATCTTGTGCCCTAACTTCTATCTGAACTGTAGAGTAGGTAAGCTATTCTCTGTTAGGAAGTGACCTGGTTTGGGACAGCACTCAGGTTGTTGGTCTGTTTCTTTGAAAATACAGAAATGATAGTCTTCACAAACCTTGTTTCCATCTGATCAGATCAAGGTTGCGCATCTTTGCCAGTGGGTACAAATGGCCATGTCACAGCTGCGGCTTCCCCTCACTTAAATCCACCCTGCTCAGCATTAGAAACTGTCCTTCTGCTTTCAATGACATGCCTGAAGCAACAAGCAAATCCACCTCTGATGTAAGCATTTTAACTTTGCTAGGTCTCACCACGAGTTTGAGTTTCACTTTGATCTCAAATCATGACACTATTAAATTTTTTCCAAGGACAATGGATCTAATGCACATCTCCTAAGAGAAAAATAAAATGTCTGAGAGGCAGTCTCAGCAACTACTTTTTGTACCGGGACTGAGAAAAGCAAAGCATTGAGGACACATCAAACAAAAAAGAAAAACAGAACCCGCTATGTCATGACCTTACAGTAGCCCAGGATTGAGCCATACTCAAAGCTGGAGTTTAGTTTAAAACAGAATCATTTTTAGTGGTTTTTAAAAAATCATCAGAATACAACAGTCTATAGAAACAGTGCTTGAAGGAGTAGAGAGGATGTTTGTTAAAGGAATGGTGTTGTAATATGTTGTGAGGTACTCAAAGGTAGGAACAATAAACTAGGTATCCTTACTAAGATAACTGGACTCACCGAGATGCTCCATTTCTTTGGATGCCTGGGTTGTGAGAATGTGGAACACAGTACAGAATGCACGTCAACACTGCCCTCTACAGGTCTCAGAAGCAGTTACTTGCCTTAGCCTCTAAATGGCTGGATTTAAAGGCATGCTTGCATGAAAAGACTCAAACTGATGAGTGTTTTAGCTGTTAGGTACCCCGGGCCATCTCTATATCTCTGCACTAAGACAGCAGTTACACAAATCCTCGATGCTTCTAGGAACATATGATGTTGAGAGTTCTTAAAAGAATTTTATCTTGTGGTCCACTAGGAATGAAGACATGCTTTGCTGGAGTGACAGTGACAGAGAAGCTATGGGATATGTGAGGTCTGCCTGGATGCTCTAACATAGATAGCAGCAGTGTGGCTCTGATGTTTTCCTGTTATAGAGAAAATATAGTAAGATTGCTGGCCCCATAATAAAATCTAGAGAGTAGAAGGATATGCCATCCAGCCTAGAAGAGTAGCCAAATATTAGGGCTTCTTAGATGGAAGATGGGTGTTTTTATAAATTGTGGGTGTCTGTGACAAGCAATAAGAAATGAAGGATCATATAATTTAAGGTAGGAAAACTTCAAAAATGACTGGCTTGAAAAGAAAAGTTTCTGGAGAAAGAAACTTGTTTGACCTCACAAGTGTGAGAGAAAAAGGCCAAAGCCTCCCAGTGCACACAGCAAAACCTAAATGGGGTCAAGGTCAGAACTGCACAATGGTGTGGAACTTGTTGGTACTCAAACTTGCTTAATCATGAAGAGGAAAGAGCAGCTGTGTAAACACTGTGTTAGTGTTTGCTGGTATTTGGCCGTAATCTGAGGAGCAAGGCCTCAGATGTATGTTGTTTGTGTGAACACGTGGGCTATGGAGAAACAGAGATGTCAACTCCTACCTACATTAGGATACTGGATATAAGTGGTACTGAGGAGAGTAGGGGGAGATGGCTCAGTCCCTAATGTGATTGTCACACAACCGTGTGGACCTGAGTTTGGATCCCACTACCTATGCTTAAAAAGCCAGGTGTGGAGGCACAGGACATGAACTCCAGTGTGGAAGGAGGGCTGTGTGGGTAGATGGGGGTAGGTAGAGGTAAGAGGGTTATGGGACTCAGGAGCTCATTGCCTACCCAGTCTAGGCAATCAGTGATCTCCAGGTTCAGTGATACACTCTGTCTCAAAAGTTAAGCTGAGGAAGACATACTGTTGATCTCTGACCTCCCTCTATGTACCTCTATGTGTGTCCACCATCAAGGACACTTATATACACTTACATTCACCACACACAATGCACACAGAGTAGTAGACTGTATTAGAGAGGCAGTTACAGAAGGAGGAAGTCCTTCTGAAGTGCTCAGTGAAGTTACCACCAAGTCTCAGGAGAAGACAGCCACTCGCCAACAGCTCCCTGGTGGTAGGAGATGTCTTGGTTTCTTTCCTCTATGTAGTCACCTGACTGTCTTAGTCAACAGGGTGTGGTATGGTAACCGACAGCACTGCAGACATCATAGCCCTCTGACCACAGACAGATACTGAAGATCTCTTAGTAGTAGCCAACGCTTCTTGAATGAGGAATGACACATAAATGAAATGCCATTCCTATAGCCAAACAGATGTAGCATCAGTTAAGAATCAAATAGTAAGAAAAAAAGATTTAATGTGCGGCTTCAGATTATGTTCTAAATGTGGATTTTGAGGAGGTTTCTTTAATTCTTGTTCTGTGGACAACTTCAGTTCAAGTTGGCATTAAAAATGTTAGTCATTGCTTGGAACTCAACAAAGTTTGTGTATGCCCAGTGTCATATGTGCCATAAATTTATGTCCTTCTGTGAGCCGCATTTACTTACTTCTAAGGGAAAATCAAGGGTTTGCAGGCTGGAAGCCATCTGTCCACTGCACATCTGTGAGCTGTAACTAAGGGCTCAGGAGATGGATCTGTGGGTGGATAAACTGCTTGCTGCACAAATGTGAAGACAGGAGCTCAGATTCCCAGAACCCAAGGAAACTGGATGTCATCGCACATGTCTGTAATCCCACTGCCTCTTCAGTGAGATGGAAGGCAGGGACAGGAGAATCCTATCCCGGGAAGCTCACAGGCTTCATGTATGCCACAGTAAACAAGACCATAGAAAGGAAGGTAAGGATTTATAACAGAGGCTACCCTCTAACTTCTACACGTGTGCCATAGAATGCCCATATACCCCCCACATGAACATATCCATTCTATAAGCACATCTCATGTGTATGTGTAATAAAATGGTAAAAATGCTTTAAAGGAAAATTACTACTAATGGTGGTGGCAGTCATGGAATAGAGATACTAAATGTTCTAGGTACTTTTCTGTCAATGTTATCAAATATGGTGACAAAAAGCACCTTGGGGGAGAAGGACTTTGTTTTAGTTTATAGCTCCACATGTATGGAGTCCATCATGGTTTGGGAGACATAGCAACAGGCAAGAAAAGCATAGTGACAGGCACAGGGAACTGGGTGATTGCAATTCATCCACATACAGGAAGGAGCAAGGGCAGGAATAGAAAGAGGGGGGCATATGGATGGATGGGCGGAGGGAAGGAGGAAAGGAGAGGGAGGAAGGGAGGGAAGGAGATGAGGGACTAGGCCCAAAACATTTAAAGTAAGTCTTTGACATACTTCCCCCAACAAAGACCCACCTCATAAAATACCAGAACCTTCCAAATCAGCACCGCTAACTGGGAGCAAGTATTCAAACACACGAGCCTGTGGAGGACATCTCTCATTCAAACCATCACAGTAAAGAGTGTTTGGATCTGCTGAACTTTTGAGAGACTTTCATCAGATTGTGAAACTATCCACTCCTCTAAATTGTTGTTTGATAAACCATTTCCCACAAATACAACTTTAGCACTGAGTTGGGGCGAGTGGTATTGAGAAGTGCATTCAGAGCAGACCACCTGAGGAGCAGCAGCAACAGCAATAACAACAGCAACAGCAACAGCAAAAACAGTAACAGTGGCAGCAAGAACAACAGCAGCAGCAACAGTAACAACAATAGACAGAACAGTAACAACAACAGCAAGACCAGTAACAGCAGCAACAGCAGCAGCAACAACAACAACAGCAGCAGCAGCAGAAACAGTAACAGTGGCAGCAAGAACAACAGCAGCAGCAACAGTAACAACAATAGACAGAACAGTAACAACAATAGCAAGAACAGTAACAGCAACAACAGCAGCAGCAGCAACAGCAGCAGCAGCAAGAACAGTAACAGAAGCAGCACTTTCCACTCTTCCCATGCCTCAGCTCACAGCTGTGTACAGATGTGCATAAACGTATCCATTTCTCCATCTCTATCAGACACCACCAGACATTATTCTGGATTCTAAAGGACACAACAAAGCAAGATGAAATATTGAATCTTCTAAAATTTGTTCAGAAAAAAAAAAAGAAAAAATAATTTAAAACAAAAATATAATTAAAAACAATTATGTACTGCAAATGACATTTCTGTCTGTGACAAACACATAATTATAGTCCCAAGATTGCCACGGGAATGACAAATTTCAGTCAGCTAGTGACATCACAACTACCAAAATGTCAAAGCAATTGCTCTCATGCATGGTGATGCTGGAATAAGCAAACTTATGTGCTGTCATACAACACACACACACACACACACACACACACACACACACACACACACACACAGAGTAATCAAAAAGAACAGTAACAGCAGCAGCTATAGCAACAGCCACAGCAAGAACAGTAATATATATATATATATATATATATATATATATATATATATATATATATATATGGTGAGAGACCACTCAGAAGTTAAACATGCATAATGTTCTTGCAGAAGACCCAAGTGTGGTTTGCAGCACCCAAGTCAGAAGCCTGTGTAATTCCAAATTCCAGGATTACCTGATGCCCTGTACCACAGGCACGTGCGCACTCACTTTTCCTCTCACGGCCACTGTTCTAGTGCTAAGAACCAAGGGACACCATGACTACAGCACCTCTTATAAAAGAAAGCATCAGTTGGGGATTGCTTACAATTTCAGACACTGACCTATTACCACCATGACGCAGTATAGCAGCATGCAGGAAGACATGGTGCTGGAGAAGTAGCCTGTGGAGGCTTAAAAGGGGCATCAGATCCATTAGGAATGGAGTTCCTGACAGTTTTGAGCCACAATGGGAATGCTGGGAATTGAATCTCTGTTCTCTGGAAGAGCAGACATTGTACCATATTTTTTTTTTCACAGCTGATAGTAGATATTTGTATTCTTTTAGTAGTGATTATCACAAGTAAAATACAATTTCTTACAAATATGCCTCAGTACAGTAACTGCCTCAAATATTATGTGCATGCAAGTGTGTATGCCTGTGGGTGTGTACCTGTGCATGTATGTGTACACCAACATGTGTGTGTGCATGAGCAATTGTGTGCATGTGTGTGTATGTGTATGTATATGTTTATGTGTGTGTGTGCCTGGGTGTGCATGTATGTGAGTGTGTGTACGTGGGTATTTATGTGTATGTGTACATGGGTATTTATGTGTATGTGTACATGTATATATGTGCATGCATTGCACGAATGAGTGTGTGTGTGCATATGTGTGTGCATGTTAAGTTTTCATTTTTAAGATGACCAAAAAATAATTCTGTGGATTAAGGCTTCCAAGTGTCCAAATGGTTTAACCATCTTTTTCCAACCTAATAGATAATGCCAAATTCCTCTCAGAAACTCTGCTTTAAAATTCTAACGACTGTTGACATAGACAGGAAATACAGATGCTGAGCTCAGCTGGCTAAAATGGAAAAATATGTGGATTGTTATCACCACAAATTTATGTTGTCCTAATTAGAGCCACATATCTACTCAGGAATGTTCCCAAGAAACACCCCTACCCCTTCTCCCCTAGCCAAAGCTTTGCTGCAGGAACTCAGTGGTTGAATGGGGAGGGACGATGTGGGCAGGGACTGGATGGTGGCTTTTGGTAGAATGGTGCTGGGGACTTTATTCAGCCTCTCTAGTGTGATTTAGGTAATGATCGCTGATAGCCTTTACCTTAAGCAATAAATGAGACAACACCTATGGTGCTGACTGGCCCAATATTTAGTTGCCACCTGCTTCTCACATTTATAAATCAACCTCCCCCCATTTCCCTCCTCTACCCACTATAGAATATGGTGAGGAAATGTGTGCCTCTCTGGTCATAGCCACAAACCCATAAACAGGAATCTGGAAACCATTTCTGCCCAGAGACAGGCACTATGCTGTTTCTGTTATTCAATAACCAGTCTTTTCTACTCTATCAACCAAGGGTGTAGGGCAGGCCCTTGGTGATCACTGACCTGAATTCAGCTTAGTCATGAACAGTTACAGCAGAGCCCAATGGACAAGTCTGACTTGTTCTGATGTCACTGCCCACCACCTGCAGAGCATCCTGTGCCCGGGGAAGTACCCCTCTCTGTTCAGAATCACCACTGAATGTGTTTCCAGCCACCTTTGCACAATCATTCTTATTTTTATTTTTAAATAAAAAGGCCAAATGCTTTGCTTTCTCGCCTTGGTTGCTCGCTCATCAAATGGTATGTGATATGTTTACATACTGCATTGTTGCAGACAAGCAGAGCAAGGGTCATGGTGTTCTGCACATTTTGGAGTGGTGGAGGGGACACCATAGAAGTTGCGAAGGTCTGGCTCTGTAAGCACATTGTATCTCTTTTCTGATCATCTGTTGCCTTTTCTACAAAACACGGTTAATAATGCTCATTAAAACCATTGGGTTTTGTTTCCTGCACAGCGCAAGAGAAAAATCAATGTAATATGGCTAATACCTTTCCTAGCAGAGAAGATGTCCTAAATAGATGCAAATTTCCACCATGCATGATCGCTTTGGCTCATAGCTGCAGGGATTGGCTACTGAACACGGGAGAATTTCAGGAGGTGGGTGTTGGGATGGTCTACAGCCAGGAGGGAGGCAGCATCAGTTTTCACAGCTCTGATGAAAGCAGCCTTTTCTGGAACTGAGCTTTCCTTGCTTATCTGGTTTAATTAGATAAGTTTAATTTAGGAACTGTTTTTAAATAGATGTAAGAGGATGGAGTATTCGATGATAAGACATCTCCCGACACCTCCTTATGACTGGTAGAGAAGGGAACAGATGTGTCTTTGTAACACCATTGCTATTCCTGTTAGAAATCTCATCACGAAATAAAACATTCGAAGACTCTGTCTAATAGACTCAGGGGCTTCCCTGTGGTAAGACCTTGTTTCAGTAACTATGGGGTTTGTTGGTTTGGGTTTTGTTTTGTTTTTCCAGTCTCTATAGAGTTTTTCAGTTCTGAGCATTGTAGACTTGGCATCATTAGCAATGTGGCCACTGGGACTGGAGACATGCCCAGTGGTTGAAAGCACGGGCTGTTCTTCCAGAGTACCTGGGCTCAGTTTCCAGTACCCACATGGCTGCTCACAACCAGTAACTCCTGTGCCAGGGGACCTGACACCCTCTTCTGACTTCCACAGTCAGCAGACACATACATTGTGCACAGACATAAATACAGGCCAAACACTCCCACACATGAAATAACACAATTTTTAAACGATGACTGTACTGGCTAGTTTTGTGTCAACTTGACACAGCTGGAGTTACCACAGAGAAAGGAGCTTCAGTTGAGGAAATGCCTCCATGAGATCCAACTGTAAGGCATTTTCTCAATTAGTGACCAAGGGGGAAAGGCCCCTTGTGGGTGGAACCATCTCTGGGCTGGTAGTCTTGGGTTCTATAAGAGAGCAAGCTGAGCAAGCCAGATGAGGCAAGCCAGTAAAGAACATCCCTCCATGGCCTCTGCATCAGCTCCTGCTTTCTGACCTGCTTGAGTTCCAGTCCTGCATCCTTTGGTGATCAACAGCAGTATGGAAATGTAAGCCGAATAAACCCTTTCCTCCCCAACTTGCTTCTTGGTCATGATGTTTGTGCAGGAATAGAAACCCTGACTAAGACAAATTGGTACCAGCAGAGTGGGGTATTCCTGTGACAATTTGACCATGTTTTGGGGAGGACTGTGGAAGGACTTTGGAACTTTGGGCTTGAAGATCCATCCGTTGTTAAGAGCTCTGTCGGATGTCGTGTAGGAGCTTGGAAGATAATGTTGAGAACACTGCAGAAGATGGAGCTCTGGTTTGTGAAATTTCAGAGGGAAAATTAAAGACTCTTTTCAGGGCCATTGCTGTTTTGATTGTGAAGATTCTGTAGTTCTGGTTAGTTGGGGCTGAAGAATCAGCTGTGATTAACAAGATACCAGAACTACCAAAGCAAAAACTTTGCATTACTGGGACTATTGATGCTGGTTAGCTGGAGCTAAGAAATTAGCGGTGATTAAGAAGAGACCAGCATCATTGAGGTGACATCTTCTGGGAAGTGTTTTCTGAAAGCACAAAGAGGCTGTGTTCCAGAGATGGCCAAGGTTGTACTCCTGCTGCAGCGGGACTTGGTAATATGTAAGGGTCACCCAGGTGGTACTGGTTTTGAAGGCATGAAGGGGTCACACAAAGCAGCTGAGGCTTGGCACTGTGAGAGGCCATGGAAGGCCATTGGTGAAGGTGCAGCCTCAGTTGCAATTGAAGGCCCAGGACTGAAGGGGTCATGCAGTGTTTTGGAGATGCCAGTACTATGAGATGACCACCAAGAGCAGCAGCAGCAGTGGAGTACAGGCATCTGGAGCCTAGAGGATGACCTGTGTGCTACAAAGGGCCTGGCTGGAGAAGTGACCCAAGCCCTTGGAGGAGCCCAGAAGATCGTGAGTTGGATCCCAGACATTGGACGGTTAGAGATTGACTTTTGCTTTTGATTGTGACTGTGCCCTGATATTTTCCCTCTTGAAGGAAGAAACTGTTTTAGTGGAGCCCACAGTTAAGAGACTTTTAATTGTAAAAAGACTTTGGATTTTAAAAGAGATGGACATTTTAAAGAGTTTGAAATTTTAAGAATATGTAAAGACTGTGGGACTTTTAAAGTTATTTAGATCTTGGGGATGAATAAGATTGTAAGGGTTGAGGCTTACTAGTGATGTGTTTGTGTGTCAAGTTGACAAGGGGTCAATTGTACTGGCTAGTTTTGTGTCAACTTGACACAGCTGGAGTTACCACAGAGAAAGGAGCTTCAGTTGAGGAAATGCCTCCATGAGATCCAACTGTAAGGCATTTTCTCAATTAGTGACCAAGGGGGAAAGGCCCCTTGTGGGTGGAACCATCTCTGGGCTGGTAGTCTTGGGTTCTATAAGAGAGCAAGCTGAGCAAGCCAGATGAGGCAAGCCAGTAAAGAACATCCCTCCATGGCCTCTGCATCAGCTCCTGCTTTCTGACCTGCTTGAGTTCCAGTCCTGCATCCTTTGGTGATCAACAGCAGTATGGAAATGTAAGCCGAATAAACCCTTTCCTCCCCAACTTGCTTCTTGGTCATGATGTTTGTGCAGGAATAGAAACCCTGACTAAGACAAATTGGTACCAGCAGAGTGGGGTATTCCTGTGACAATTTGACCATGTTTTGGGGAGGACTGTGGAAGGACTTTGGAACTTTGGGCTTGAAGATCCATCCGTTGTTAAGAGCTCTGTCGGATGTCGTGTAGGAGCTTGGAAGATAATGTTGAGAACACTGCAGAAGATGGAGCTCTGGTTTGTGAAATTTCAGAGGGAAAATTAAAGACTCTTTTCAGGGCCATTGCTGTTTTGATTGTGAAGATTCTGTAGTTCTGGTTAGTTGGGGCTGAAGAATCAGCTGTGATTAACAAGATACCAGAACTACCAAAGCAAAAACTTTGCATTACTGGGACTATTGATGCTGGTTAGCTGGAGCTAAGAAATTAGCGGTGATTAAGAAGAGACCAGCATCATTGAGGTGACATCTTCTGGGAAGTGTTTTCTGAAAGCACAAAGAGGCTGTGTTCCAGAGATGGCCAAGGTTGTACTCCTGCTGCAGCGGGACTTGGTAATATGTAAGGGTCACCCAGGTGGTACTGGTTTTGAAGGCATGAAGGGGTCACACAAAGCAGCTGAGGCTTGGCACTGTGAGAGGCCATGGAAGGCCATTGGTGAAGGTGCAGCCTCAGTTGCAATTGAAGGCCCAGGACTCAAGGGGTCATGCAGTGTTTTGGAGATGCCAGTACTATGAGATGACCACCAAGAGCAGCAGCAGCAGTGGAGTACAGGCATCTGGAGCCTAGAGGATGACCTGTGTGCTACAAAGGGCCTGGCTGGAGAAGTGACCCAAGCCCTTGGAGGAGCCCAGAAGATCGTGAGTTGGATCCCAGACATTGGACGGTTAGAGATTGACTTTTGCTTTTGATTGTGACTGTGCCCTGATATTTTCCCTCTTGAAGGAAGAAACTGTTTTAGTGGAGCCCACAGTTAAGAGACTTTTAATTGTAAAAAGACTTTGGATTTTAAAAGAGATGGACATTTTAAAGAGTTTGAAATTTTAAGAATATGTAAAGACTGTGGGACTTTTAAAGTTATTTAGATCTTGGGGATGAATAAGATTGTAAGGGTTGAGGCTTACTAGTGATGTGTTTGTGTGTCAAGTTGACAAGGGGTCAATTGTACTGGCTAGTTTTGTGTCAACTTGACACAGCTGGAGTTACCACAGAGAAAGGAGCTTCAGTTGAGGAAATGCCTCCATGAGATCCAACTGTAAGGCATTTTCTCAATTAGTGACCAAGGGGGAAAGGCCCCTTGTGGGTGGAACCATCTCTGGGCTGGTAGTCTTGGGTTCTATAAGAGAGCAAGCTGAGCAAGCCAGATGAGGCAAGCCAGTAAAGAACATCCCTCCATGGCCTCTGCATCAGCTCCTGCTTTCTGACCTGCTTGAGTTCCAGTCCTGCATCCTTTGGTGATCAACAGCAGTATGGAAATGTAAGCCGAATAAACCCTTTCCTCCCCAACTTGCTTCTTGGTCATGATGTTTGTGCAGGAATAGAAACCCTGACTAAGACAGATGACTACACTTATTAAGGAGGGAATTATACCAATGTACTTAAGGTTCTCAGATAGCGAGGCACACCGAAGTCTCCTAAGCCTCCCTGATCTTTAAATACTTCATGTAACACCAGAGCAGCACCCGAGCCTTTGAACTGGTGCCTGTTTCTGAGTCCTGTTTGGAAGCCAGCACTTCCACAGAGCAACCTGTGACCCTTACGCACAATCTTTATGTGCCGGCTGATGAGTGTTCCAGTGCCTGTCGGCTAAACTACCTTTGAAAAGAGCAATGTCCTGCCTCCTGGCTTATTTTTAGAGCATCATTCATCCTGTGTAGTGACAGGTTCTCTAGAGATGGTCTTACTAAGCAAGCCTTCTCATTACTACCTTTTACTTAGTTTTAACCTTCAATAGGTAACATTTTTTTTTTGAGAGCATGAGCAGAGACCTCCCGTGCATCAGTCCTACCAGAGTAGTACCTCTGGTGTTTCACATTTCCGCCCAGGCCCCTTGAAGGCACAGCATGAGATAATCCTCGAGAGGCAGCTATCATTTGCATTGTGTGAACATCGTTTCTTTCTGTAGAGAATCTTTAAACTCCTCTCCTAGGAGTTTCTTTTACTATTTTGTATAGTTAACTGCTGTAAGTCTGTAAGCTTCTGTAAGCTTCAGCCAGCCTCCTTGACGCAGACAAGTTACTGCCAGTCTTCTCTCTGTTTTCTTTCTTTTCATCTCCCACATATGAGGGAGAACTTATGGTAACTGGCTTTTCAAATTGTTTTTGTTTTTACTGACCCCCATAACACAGTTATCTTTGGAACTCAATGGATTAGAGCTTCTACCTAGCAGTCTATACTTCTTTCCTTCTACTAGGGGATATACCAGCTGCCCGCTAGAGGGCAGCAAGGGGTCAATGGAACCAATTCTTGAGCCAGTCACTGGCCTTTATAGCATTGGAGAAAATATGCTTAACTTTTTTTTTTTTTTAAACTCTTACATAGTGTTGCTTCTGTCACAAAAAAAAAAAAAAAAAAAAAAAAAACCCACAGGGCCAGTAACCTATGCAAATGAGTATGTGCAGGTCACATCCATTTACATAAAATGCCAAGAATATATCAGTGCTCTAAGAAGGAAGTCTGTCAACATGAAAGGATGAATCAATTCAACTTTCTAAAGACTGCTGACTTACTGAAGACAGCGAGATTCTCCAGAAGGCACCTCCTCTCCAGAAGTGGCCCCTTTCCCCCTTTACTCTGCCAGGAACGAAGCTGCCTCTGGGTGAATGATGGAGAAGGGAACCTGGAGGCTGGAGGGGAGATGAGGAACAAAGCCAAGGTGTGTTCACTAAGCTGGAGCAGCATAGAGGAGTTCAGCAGGAGATGAAGAGCTGAAGTGCCCAGAGCCTTCACGGGCTGTATCTCTGCATCATGAGAGCACGCTTCCCTGAAGATGTCTGGACAGGAGTGTGAGCCTCCTGGATTACAGTTTTAGCCTATGAGTGAGGGAGCTTTGCTTCATTGCAGACTTCCTGGAAAAAGGAAAGTAATCCAACTGGGGGGGGGGGGTTTGTTACTTTCTGCGACTCCTTAAGGTACAACAGCTCCGCAGAAAGCAAGAAGACAGAGTGGAACAAAGAGGGATAAAGACTTGTTTCGTAAGTGTCCACACTGTGAGCATCACAGTGCTCTGAGACCAGAGTCAGAGGAAGAGAAGGCATTAAGGAAAGGATGTCAGAAAAGGTGAACCCCCGGCAGACACAAAGATTCAGCAATGCTGGCGGCTCTTCCAGAGGATCCGGGTTTGATTCTTAGCATCTACTTGGTGGCACGTAACCATCTATAAATCAACTTTCTGGGGATCTAACATCCTCTTCTGGAATCTGTGGGCGCCATGCATGCATATGGACACAGACTCACATGCATGCAAGATGCTCATAATCATAAAGTAATATTTTTTTTAATGATGCAAACCTCTCCAGGAGTCTCTGAAGGAAGAACATTTTAGTTACAAGAACTGCTGTGCTTTGGTGAGACATGAGAATGCAAAGTATTTTTATTTATTTATTTGCTTACTTATTTATTAGTAGCATACCACACACACACACATACACACACACACACACACACACACACACACACACATCCTTTAGGATCATAGAAACTATACAACTTAACTTACAGCTAACAGACCCTATAATTTAACAATTGGAGGCTCAGGGAAGGTAAACACAGAACACCACCATGGGAATCTTGCCTTGACTCCACGCTGCTGGAAAAACCATTCATCTTAATCTCAGAATTTGAGTATCATGTGAGCCCTTGCATAAGAATCACACAGAGAGGCCATTCACAAGTAACTCCAAGAAGTTAATAAGGACGACAGGGAAAAGATATAATCAAATGTTAGGAGGAGAGACAGGGAAAATAATTTTCTCCCGTAAGAGCCTGGGAAGATTAAATGGAGAAAATGGCAGTTTGACCTGGTTCTCACACATAAGCAGGGGTTTTACAAGAAACTTTGGGGAGACCATTGCAGCAAAAGGAAACAAAAGGAAACACAGTATCAACTGGTAACACTTCAGTTTGAGAAGCTTGATTGCTGGCTGGAACACAAAGAGGTAGCTATGGTTTGGATACAAAGTTTCTCAAAGGCCTGCATGGTAAAGGATTGGTCTCTATACTCCTGCCTGCTTCCTATCCTTTTGTTTCATAGCTGACTTCAAGTGAGCAACTTCCTCTGCTATGGCCCTGGCCAGAAGCCACAAAGCCAACTGCCCTGGACTAACTCCTCTGAAACAGTCAAAGGAGTCCTTTCCTCTCTTAACCTCATCGTTTCTGGCACTTAGTTACAGCAATAGGAAGGAGATCCCAGAGGTAAGAGACCGAGCTGGAAAAGACTTCCTGCAGAGTACAAAGGAGTTTGAAATCCATGCTGAGGTGACTCTGACAGGTGTCTGCATAGAGGAATGTGATCAGACCTGCACTTAAGCGCAATTTCTGTGTCTACAGACCTAAGGCTGGTGGGTAAAGGCTTGTTAGAGAGCAATTAACACTGCCCAGAAGGGAGGGGAAAATCTGTGAGGCAGGGCCATGGGCTGTGGAAATGGATGAGGGGAGATGAGAGACAGATGATGAATAGGCAAGAGGTCAACTGTTAGCATGATACTTTTAAAGCAAGCTTTCTGGGTCCTCGAGATGAGGGATAAAGTATTTTCAAGATCCTGACTTATTACAACAATGGGCTACTCAGGGTGCCACCTTCATGGGAAGGCCCATAGTCTGAGAAACAGGCAGGCAACTAAAAAAGACGAGGCCATGTCTGTATTGTTAGTTCAGAGCCCCGAGGGCTTGGTTACACATTGCTGGGAGAGCTTTGGCTTCATTGGCTCAAGCTAAAATAAACTTCCTTATTTCTTCTGAAAAACTTGGATTTACTGACTTACGTGATGACATGTTTAATTGAATTGAATTTCTAAGTGGAATGTCACAGCGCTTTGCTGATGAGGAAGGCATCTGATCTTAATCCAAAAAAATAAATAACAAAACTTAAACCTTGGATGAACTGAGATAGAGTCAATACTCTGGTTTGGGATTGTGTTCTCTGTACAGTCTGCAATGAAAGCACACCCCTTATGGAGTGACCTGAGATCTATGAGTTTAGATACAAAGTTTGGGGAACACTTTATATGATTAAACTATAAATTTAATTTTATGCTCCCTGTTGGTAAATGTTTCAATTGTATGAAATATCATTCTGTTCCACCATAATGGAAACAAAATTTCAGATTTCAGGAAAAAAAATCGATATTTTTACATGAGTTTTTATTTTCCTGTGATAATAGACATCTCATAGGGTGACAGAGATGCCATTTCATATAACTAGAGTATACTACTTCCAAACAGGAATAGGACCAAATTCTCTGTGAGACTTACCTCTGGAACAGGGCTTGGGCTTGTGGTTTCTGTTTAGATGGTAATTGCTATCTTTTTGTTTTAATTTTTATTTCTCTTATTTTTCACAGGATACATTAGACTTAAAACTAATGAGTACTATTTAGCCATTTCTGGATTTGCTTTGAATTTATTGAGATTAGGAATGGTTGCTATTCTTCAAATAAAAAGTATTTTCAGTGTTCAAAAATGTATGGATTTCACCTAAAAGCCAGAGCCAAAAAATATTAAATGTTTGGTATCTTTGTTATGTTACAAAGAATGCAGGGAGAAGGGAAAGTCCCAGCGCCGAGAAGGTCAGAGCTTGGAGAGTGGGGCTCCATCACTCTAGCTGTCCTTTCACGCCCCTCCAAGCAGCTCACAGACTGAGCAGCCCAACTGTGCCATACACATGTCTTCTCTTCCAACTTAGAAACGCGTGTATCTTCTTGAGTTTCATGTAGTTTGTGAATTGTATCTAGGGTATTCCAAGTTTCTGGGCTCCTGGACTAATATTCACTTATCAGTGAGTACATATCATGTGTGTTCTTCTGTGATTAAATTATCTTACTCAGAATGATATTCTCCAAATGCATCCATTTGCCTATGAATTTCATAAATTCATTGTTTTTAATAGCTGAGTAGTACTCCATTGTGTAAATGTACCACATTTTCTGTATCCATTCTTCTGTTGAGGGACATTGGGTTCTTTCCAGCTTCTGGCTGTTATAAATAAGGCTGCTATAGTGTGGATACGTCTATCCATCTTAGAAGGGGGAACAAAACACCCATCAAAGGAGGTACAGAGACAAAGTGTGTAGTAGAGACTGAAGAAATGACTACCTAGAGACTGACTCACCTGGGGACACTACCCATTTACAATCACAAAACCCATACACTGTTGTGGATGCCAATAAGTGCTTGCTGACAGGAGCCTGATATAGCTCTTTCCTGAGAGGCTCTGCCAGTGCCTCACAAATACAGAAGTGGATGCTCACAGCCATCCATTGGACTGAGCACAGAATCCCCAATGAAGGAGCTAGAAAAAGGACCCAAGGAGCTGAGGGGTTTGCAGCCCCATAGGAGGAACAACAATATGAACTAGCCAGTACCCCCCAGAGCTTCCAGGGACTAAATCACCTGCCAAAGAGCACACATGGTGAGACTCATGGTTCTAGCTGCGTATGCAGCAGTGGAGGCCTAGTCGGACATCAATGGGAGGAGAGACCCTTTGTCCTATGAAGGCTCTATGCCCCAGTGTGAAGGAATGCCAGGGCCAGGAAGCAGGAGTGGGTGGGTTGGTGAGCAGAGGGAGGTGGGAGGGGGAGGGGGCTTTTCGGAGAGGAGACCAGGTAAGGGGATAACATTTGAAATGTAAATAAAGAAAATGTCCAATAAAAGAGAGAAAGAAAGAAAGAAAGAAAGAAAGAAATAAAGAAAGAAAGAAAGAAAGAAGGAAACAAAGAAAGAAAGAGAAGCACGTGTATCTGTTGTATCCCAGTTGTTATCTGACTTACCTGTGGCTGTCCATTTCCTGCTGTAAGTTAGTCTTCTCTATACAGCTTATCCATAATTTAAAAAACAAGCAAACATGAAAACGAAGAATGAGAAGACCTCTGCACTGTCAGTGACAATAAGGAAGAAATGAGGATAGCAGCCTGGCTCTTCAGCAGACGCAAGTCCTTGTGCTTATGGCTGCTACGGAAGCCTTCCTTAGTCGGCTGCAGATCACAAACACTGTGTAGACTTGGAGCGTCCTCATTTGCTTTGCTAGGCTCCCCATGTTACACCAAATGTAGAGAAACATACAGCCCGCTCTTATGAGTACAGTGAAGACACCCCTAGAAATAGAGTCTTTGGGCCTTGAAATGTCTTCTCCTGATCCTCTGCTGGGCTGACTCCTTCAGTAGCTGGGAACACACAACTCTCCCAGCCTCGTTTATCCTCGGTCAATCACTTGTATCTACATAAAAGGGTCCAGGCCTCCCTGAAGCATGTGGGTCCATACTGGATCAGCCCTTCATTTATGGGAATGAATTCTTCTGGTATTTTGCTAAGCTGTGAGTTGGGACTGAGAGAAGGTGATGGTGAGAGGAAGAAATGAAAAATGAACCAATGGCAAAGGAGTGGAAGTCTCAATAGTTACGTGGAGGCTGGAGCCGAAGTCTCAGTAGACAAGTGGAGGCTGGAGCAGAAGTCTCAATAGTCACGTGGAGGCTGCCTTGCCTTTCTATTATTTCTGATCACACATAATGGTATGCTTGTGATGCTTCAGCACATATAGACCCTGTGGCAGTCCAGTCAAGGTGAGAAGAATCTTCATTATTGGCAACATTTACTGTTTCTCAGTGGTGTCAACAGACAAGAGCCTTTCCCAGTTATGTTAAAATACACGATGGACCGTCATTAGTTACCTCACTCAGCACTTCAGATTTTAAACCTTCTGGAGCTGGCTATTTTTCATTAAACCAGAGCCTGCCTCTAAGGTGTTTGAAGAGAGAAGGGACATTCGGTCCATAGTAACCCTTGTATTATGATCAACAAGTGCTATTTTTTGTTTTGTTTTGTTTTCATAGTTCCTGTTTATGCCTCTCAGCCCTTATATTGTCTTTTCAAGTCCGGAGCCAGTTGACTTCTGGCCAGGGATACATTTTACAGCTAGTACAGATAAATACATCCTATTCATATTTATTATCCCTATTTCGAGATCCTGCCTGAGTTCAGCACTCCATCTGAGGGGCTGGAAGAGAATATTCTTTAAAGAAAGATGATTGCTCCAAACCATGTCCAAATACTTAACCATATGCAATAAAATCTTTGGTCTCATTAAGAAGCTTCAGTCCACTTTCATGCAAGAATAGGCAGGATGCTCTATTGTTTAAAATGCATTTGACATGGCCTGAGCATTTGCCTCAAGCCCACGGGATATCAGATAGATATCAGATCTCAAACTTTATGTTTGAGAATGATAAGGAAAGAAAGTGGTCAAAAGAAAGATCCAAGAAAGACAAACATGGCCTGCTGCCAGCTTCCCATATTTTTATTCTTCTGTGTATCAGACCCAATTCCCATAATGATATCTGCTCTTCTTAATAACGGATAGTATTGTCCGTAGAAATGTTGCTTCTTGAAGGACAGATCTATAAGACAGATCTTACTGCTGTTTGTAAAATGAAGGAAATGATAAAACCCAAAGATTAAAACAAATTTGCCCAAAGTCCTAGAGCTCATGGGTAAAGAGCTGGATTCTTTGTGTCTCTCCTGTCCCAAAGCCTGAGCTTTATACACCAGGCTCTGCTCCCTCATTCATGATCACAGCCCCTTCCCTGGGAGACAGGGATGCAGGTTCTTAAGGAACAATGCAAAGAACCCATAAGTACCTATAAGAAAGAGATCTACTCTGTCATTGTGGAACTGTGACAATCAAGAGGTTCCGATTTTTTTAAGAAGAAAAAAAAATCCAGAAATCCTGTATGTTAAGGTCCAAAGCACAGAGCATTTCTGTTGTTTGTTTTGAATCATACTTAAAATTTAATGGCAGAATGACTTAAGTCTTCATTGAGACCACTGAATTCCCTGTTAATATTTAAAATAAAAGCGTTTTAATGACCAGTTTTTGCATCTTCCAGACATTATATCAATATTTTAAATGCATATGAGCTCAAATTCTTGCCTTTTATAGCAACTTGCTGTTTACCCAGTACAGCGATTTGGTGTCGCTATACAACACATAAGATGTGCAAAGCAGAGAGCACCACTTCAGATGCATTGTGGGCATTCAGCTACATTTGCCAAGCCGCTGTTCTCTTACATTATGCAGAAAGCTGAATGCAGCAAACCAGACTGGTATTCATCCCATTTGATAGTATTTTTAAGGATGATTAACTAGGGTACCCGGGGCACTTGCATAAACTGCTGTTGCTTGTATTTTCCAGGTGATAAAACTTGTTGGTTTGGCATCTTAGAGAGAAGACATTAGACCCGCTTGATTGCCCATTGGCGTAGGCACAAACCTTTAGGCAGGGCACAGGTCCCGGGGGTGGGAGACACAGGTGGATAGAGCTGTGTCAGAGAGCAGGCCTAAGTGGCAGGTCCTGAATGAGCCACGGTGGGGAGGAGCATAGAGAATCTGGAGCTCTCAATGGCAGATTATCATCCAGATTATCCTTGCCTCGTGGCCTGCGGACTAGTTTATTTCCTTGTTTGGGAGGTTAAGCGTATCTCAAATACTTCTCTCTTACACACCCGAAATACTGTTGGTGGTGCTGGAATGGCCTTTAAATGTTTATAACTCTGGTGTGTTTTATTAAAGTACTATAAAAATTATCATTTTAGACTTTCTTGCCGGGAATAAGGCATTTTCCATATCTAACACATTTATGAAATGTAAACAGAGGAATGAGCAGCCCTGGAATTTATAATACCACCTCACCTGTGACTGAGAGAAGCAAGCAGCCATCTAAATTGTCTATATCAGTACACATCACATTGTATCTGGTAACGTGAACTTTTTACTCCTAGTAAGTTTGAAGAATTGTGACGAAACAGACTCACAAATTAAACAGAAATGACAGAATTCAGCATTTTCTATCCCCCCAAATGCCAAGAAGTTTACTAACACCACTGTCAACAGTTCCTTTTCCTGCCATGGAGAAATCTCTAGGTCAGATGCTCACGTCTTCAGTAGCTTGAGTTCACTTCACAAGGAGATTCTGAAGGAATCCACCATTCTGTCCTGTGGTTCAGGGCTGGGGATGCACCCTTTAGCTCAGATCTGAGGGTTTCTATTTTAGGGCAGAGCTGTGTACAGAAATGAGGAGGAGGTCCCTCCTTCCCCAGCCTTTGCGGAACCTTATAGAAATCAGTGAACACTGAGGAGAAGTCAAGGATGCTTTCTTACTTTTGTTCTCTATCTCTCTGAACAATGGCCCCCCAGGAGGAAAAGCACCTGTGAATGAGTGCTTACAGGGAGCACCCGTGAATGGAGCACCCGAGAATGCGTGTTCACAGGGAGCACCCTGTGAGTGTAGGCTCACAGAGTGCAGGCATTTGACACCAGCCATTCTCATTTGACCGGGTGGATTTCTCTTGCTGTAATTGTCTTTTTGAAAGTACAGTTCCATCCTTGATTCTGGGAACAGAACCCAGGCCTTTTGCAGACTATGCAAGCCGTCTACCCCTGAGTAAAATCCCAAGTCCCTCACTTACAGTCCTCAAAGATATCTTATTATCTAGATTCTCATTGATCGTTCCCATGCATGCTACATCAGCCTCTGTGTGTGCATAAAACAACCAGTTCATGTGATGTTTTTACTTCCTTTATCCATTCCATAAAGTCTGCAGTGTAACTGAAATTTGGGGGGAAGAAGACATTTGTCTCTAGGCAAAAAAATTCCTGTGTATTTTAGCAAAGAGTCCCATACAGCATAAAAATAATCTCTACAAAGGCAACGTGAGTAACCAGAGAAGGGAAATGGGGTCTGTTCTTTGCTGTGTAGAGAGCCACGAAAGAGCTAAAGTGTGAAGAAAGTGGAGAAGTCCCTTCCTTCCTCCCTCCCTCCCTTCTTTCCTTCCTTCCTTCCTCCCTCCCTCCCTTACTTCCTCTCTCTTTCTGTCTCCCACTCTCTCTCTCTCTCTTTATTTATTTATTTATTTATTTTTAAATTTCTTTCTTAATTTTATCTGCATAATTATTTTGCATGGATGCATGTCTGTTACCTACACCTGGAATTACAGACAGTTGTGAACTGCATGTGGTTGCTGGGAATTGAACCTAGGTCCTCTGGAAGAGCAGCCAGTGCTCTAACTTCTGAACAATGTCTCCAGCCCAAGAAGTCTTATAATATTTCAGAAACCTATTTTGTAACAGTAAATCTTTTCTCTCGGATGGTACCATGTTCAGTGTGATGCCAGACACCAAGTAGCCGTTATGGGATTATGATGTCTTCTATCCTTGTTTAGTAAAGGATTCTCTGGTACGAGATCTGGTAACTACAGTATACATTTGTATACAAGAGACTGCAGCACTCATATTAAAATTTGTTTTTAACTTTGCTCTTTGAAATGATTATTTAGAGGGGAAATTGCCCTAAACTTGAAACTATTGAGAGGTACTCCCAGTGTATAGCCAAAGAAACATGCCAGCTCCTAAAGAGTCATCATTGCTCTGAATAAAACCTAAGCAGGGCTCTTCTAAGGTGAGAGGATGTCAGCCACATTTAGCCTCAGCAGCCCAGGGAACACAGACAGCGTAAGTGGCCCTGACATGTTAAGTGTGCATGAAGTGGAGGTGAATCAACGTGGCAGTTTGCAAACATCCTACAGCCAGAGATGCACCCTCAAAAAAAAAAAAAAGGAACAGCTAAAGCAAAGAAAGAGAGATGAGAACACAGGTATAGAGCACACACACAGGAGCATGGTACAGAGAAGGCCGACTGACAAACATCTAAGATTGGGGGAAAACAAGATAGCAATCTGAATGACCCAACAGGCACCCACTGCTCACCATTAGGTAGGAACAAAAAGAATGTGAGTTCAAGCCCTTGAGCTCCAAGCCAGGATGGTGCAACTGCAGAAATACACGCATCTGCATTGTAACTGACCAAGTCAACTGCAGATTCCCGACCCTTATAAAGCCAAAAGAAAAATGTGAGTCAGGAAGACAAGTCAACTAAAGTTAAAATCACTGGTCTACCAGGAGAGAAACTTTATTCTTCCCCTACAGAATCCTGCAGAGTCAATGAATCACACTGAAATAAAACAAGTTACCCTCTCTGTGCTGCAAAGTCAACAAAGGTTTTGGTACTGATTGTTATGTAATCGTTACAAATGTATGCAAGCATGTTACATATGTAACAAATGGCCATTCTTAAACGAAACGGACACTAGATAGGGTAGAGTCTAGGGTATGAAAGAGGAGGGGGGGATGTTCAAGTCAGACTTTTACTACTCCTCTATGGGAAAAATACACTCTCTACCTATTCAGCAGACATAAGTGTACATAAAACATAATGGTCAAGGTGTTCAAATAAGTCACTCTTAAACACCTGATTTCTAAAAATGGATGCAAGAGAGGATGTGACTGGCGTGTGGTGCCTGGTGGCTTCTCCCATATTGCTAACATGAGACTCATCATGTGATCCATCTGTTCTTTCAAATCAGTAATTTCTATTTTCATTTTTAAGATTTTTAATTAATTAATTAACTAATCAATTACTTTTATTACTTTTTTTTTTACAGTCCAGTAGTTGTCCCCCTCCTGGCCCACCCTTCCGCAGTTTCTTATTCCATTCCTCCTCCCTTCTCCCTCCTCCCGCCTGTCTCCCAGATGTTCCCCACATCTGCCGGGCCTCTCCACTCTCTGGGGCCTCAACTCTCTCTCTCTCTCTCTCTCTCTCTCTCTCTCTCTCTCTCTCTCTCTCTCTCTCTCTCTCTCTTCCTGGTTAGGTGCATCCTTGCTCACTGAGGTCAGGCCAGGCAGTCCGCTGCTGTATATGTGTGTCAGGGCCTTGTATCAGCTGGTGTATGCTGCCTGGTTGGTGGCTCAGTGTCTGAGAGATCTCACTGGTTTAGATTAGTTGAGACTGCTGGTCTTCCTACAGGGTCACCTTCCTCTAGCCCTGCACTGATTTTTCTTGGCCACCTAATAATTTGTACAAACAAGTTCAATGGGTCAGAATTTTGTTGAGAGAGATTTTGTTGAAAGAAAACTTGTTGGTTTTTTTGCTGATCTTCAAAGGCCGTAAGTTGAACCATTTTCCAAAATTTGGGGACTAAAGAAGAGAATTCTTTTTAAAAATTTATTTATTATTATAAGTGCACTGTAGCTGACTTCAGACACACCAGAAGAGGGTGTCAGATCTCATTATGGGTGGTTGTGAGCCACCATGTGGTTGCTGGAATTGGAACTCAGGACCTTTAGAAGAGTAGTCAGTGTTTAACCACTGAGCCATCTCACCAGCCCCTAAAGAAGAGAATTTTATTTTCTAAAACCACATTTCTGGGTATGCATATGTGTGTTAAGTGTATATGAACATGGACAGGGATCAGTGGAGATTAAGAAGACAGATGATAGAGAGGTGGGCAGGTCATGCTTTATTGGCAGAGGCTAATCGTTGAGAATCACATTGGTGAGGACAAGAGAGGAAACCGTTTTTACATTATATAGTGATATTCTTTTATATTGCTTCTCTGGTGGAAAGGAACCAAAATAATATTCCTGGCAGCTGAGTGCGCTGACGGACTGCCCGTTGGTGGGCAATTTATTCTGACTGCTCTGAGCCATGCTAGTTCACGGACAAATGTGTCAGAGAACTTACCAAAGATGAAAACCTCACAGAAGCTCCCTTTGTTCTTCTTGCACATTATGTCTTGGAAATGTGGAGTCTATCTTTCATTATGAAAAATTAAAATGCAGGAGGAGAAAACCTTACCCTGCTGGAGAAAATATTTTCTCCTGTGTAGACTCAGCAAAGCATCCTCGATATGTTTGGGGACTTTACATAAACTTAATACTTAAGAATTATTAATCTCAATAAAGTTTGGCATTTTATGTCTGCTGTTTTGTCCCCTAAGAACTTCTAATAGACATATTTTACACTAAAAAGATGAAATGCCTCCCCATTCACTGATGTTTATAATCCTGGGAGCCTCAAAAATCATTCTTACTGTTACCGTCAGAGCTGTTCTGTCAATAACTGGCTGCTCTAATTTCTTTGTGATACAGCAAGTGTGCTCTCAGTCTTCAAGTACAAATGAAGCTTAAGCAAATGTAAAACATATGGGAGACAATTATTTCAGACAATCATCGAATTTCACATCCGAGAGAACCTTCAGAGTAATCTTATTAAATCCCCGAATTTTATGCAAGCAAAACTAAGCCCCAGTGAAGTGCAGTGTTCTACCCAAGGTCATGCTGCTAGCTGCTGACTTAACTAAGGCTAGAAACCTAATTAAATTTGGCCGAGATGCTTTCTGTAGCTGGGAGTGCTTGTTCTCCAGGCTTGCCCACCCTCCCCTTGTCTAGCCTGGCAGGAGAAGCTTGCTGTCGTCCTAAGAATGGAATCGGGAAGGTACCAGAAGACAGTGCTGGCATTTCAATCATTTTGAATTGTTGATTTTGACTCATTGGCAGGTAACTCAGTGGAAACAGTAAGCCTGTACTTGTGTCAGAGAAAATATTCCAAGGAATCCCATCTGCCATCACTGTCTTCGTATCTTATAGCCCAAGTGTTTATACAAATATTTTATGAGGCAGTTGGCACTATATATCTCTGCATTAGGGTTTCTCAGAGGAACCAGTATGAGATGCACAGACACACAGGCCTATTTAAAGACATTCATTTTAAAGACTGGTCTACCCAAGTTTGGAAACTAAGAATCCCCGTGACTCTGCCTGTACAGTGGAAGTTCAGGGAAGATGGTTGCAAAGCCCAGACCTCAAGGCTAAGAAACAGGAAATCAGCCATGTGCTGGTGTGAGTCCAGAGTCTGAGAGCTAGAAGCAGCAGTGTGTGGGAGCAGGAGAAAATGATGTCCTAGAGCAAACAGGGAGGGAGGGCGCAGCTTTCTCTCTGTTTATGTCTTCCCGTGCCCCGTAGCATGGTCGGTGGAGACAAGTGTCTCATCATCAGCTGGCATACGACTAATACTTGCTGAAAGTTCTGTCATGGCACTCCCAGAAATAACCTGTAGTAGCCATCTGGGTCTTGCTTGGTCCAGTCACATTGACAGATAAAGCTATGATATCCGGGACTCTAGTGTGACAAAGAAGCATCATCCTTTTGTAAGGAAGTAAATTATGACACTAAATAATGAATACTTCACATAATTTGGTTGCTGTGGCCTTTGCTGGAGACTTGTGAGCAACTAGTGTGAGAATTCACAGATGTCCACTTTGACTTGCCTTGCTTCTTAAGCCAGTTCGTCTAAATCCTACGACCTCATGATGATGGTGATAATGATTTGGATGGTGGAGGTAGTGATGGTGATGGTGGTGGTAGTGATGATAAGATGATGATAATGGTGATGATGATGAGAAGGATTCAGTGGTAGGAAATGAACTCCAGCCCTCACGTTTGGTGGATTCACACTCTACCACTAAGCCACACCCTAAGTCCATGACCTCATTATTGAAACTGGAATCTGAAGGTCAGCTTTCATGTCTATCTCCTAAATAGAGACTTGCCCATCACAGGCCTGGCTTTTACTTGGATCCCACTATAATCAAAGTGGACCCTCTTCTTACTTCCTCTGAGTGGTGGTTTGGACAGTATGTCCTATAACACGCACAGTGGGCTTAAAACAAACTGGAGAAGGAATATGCCCATTCACCTTTAAGAAACAATTCAGTGTTTTGTCCTGTGCGGCCATATCTGCCTTGTCCTATTTTCAAAGTCTGAGATTTTTTACCTTTGCCTTCCTCGGTTCATTGAAACTGAATTATCCTTCAAACTCCATGAAACTCAAAACAATATCTGACTTGACTGAACTAGGCTGCCCGCCCTGGCCACGTTCACTCCGCTTCAATCCCCTTCCTGCTAGAGTGCGTGGCGAAGGCCTCCGGGCTCAAGAAATAATTAGATTACCAAGTTGGATGCGATGAAGGATTTGTGCTTTGCAGGGCAGATAAACACGGAGTTGCAGCGTAGAAACTGCAACTGCAGTTGTTTGTGCGTTGAGCCTCCATATGGACAAGGTCATGCTGTGGAAACCTGATGAGCTCTGCTTGGGGGACCTTAGGGCTTCAGCAAGTTACATCCCAAATAGTAATGACCAGTCCAAGTTTGGAAACATGTTCAAAAATGATGTCAGAGAGACAGGGAATATAATGTAAAGAATAAGATCTTTTTAAAATTATTTCACCTTTTGAGATATAATTACACCATTTCCCCCTCCCCTAAGCTCCTCTTGTTCTTTTTCAAATTCACAGCCTCTTTTTGCTTAGTTGTTGTTGTTGTTGTTTTTGTGCATATGCATATATATGTATCTATATCTATATGTATATGATATATGTTTTGCATACATATTTATAGTCAGATGAATGTAAGTTCAGAGTCTGTTTTTCCCCTTTTCAAGCTGCTTACCTGTCTTCTTTTCTGTGCATAAAGAAAACATGTGAAAATGTCTCCTATGTAATAAAGATTTATTAAATATTACCTTCATCTCATTTGTTACTAGGTTTATTACTCACTAATGAACCACAGGGACTTTGGAATATGCTTGTTTTCCTAGTACATTTCTACCTGAGGAAAATTCAAAATGTCCTTCCAGACTTTTATCTGTTACTCTGACTCTCCTGCCTAGCTTCGGATTATCTAAATTTCCTAGTTGGGGCAGAGATAACATCCTAGCTTGCCTCTTAAACTTCCACCTCCTGAACTATTTGCCAGTCAGCATTTAAAAATGAAATATCCTCTTATGAAAATCCTTCAGTGGCTTAAAGAGAACTCTACTATCACTGACTCTGGGGGAAGCAGGTGCTGGGGAGACAGGGAGAGGCTGAAGCGCCTGCCTAGCATCCCTGACACCTGGATTTAATCCCAGCCCTGCACATCTGTAATCTCAGCCCTTGGCAGGAAGAGTCACAAGAGTCTATGAGCTATTTTGAGGTTAGCCTGGCCTACATGAGACTCTGTCACATAAATAAATTGTAAAATAAGTAGACAGTAAGATAAAAAACAGTAGCTTTTGTCCATTTTCTCATTATACACTTTATTGCATCCTTTATGTCATATTTCAGTTTTATGGAACTACTTAAAGTGACCGGAGTGTGTCCCACACACTGTCTGAGATGTCAGTCCTCTCCTGCACTCAGAGCACACTTTCATTTCATCCCTCACAGACGCCTTCTCTGGCTACTTCCAATCGTGTTTCATGCCACGTATATGTCCCCATTAACAGCGGTTCTCTCCCTTTCAGTTTACAAACTGTTCCCATCTCTACAGTTTTAGCAGGAACTCTGAGTGAACACCCACTCACACCCAAACATGCATACACACACACTCATAAATACACACATATACACATATGCACGCATACTCACACACACACACATTTGCACACACTCTCTCACACACACACACATACACTAATGCACACATACACTCACACATATATATGTGCACACATACTTTCACACACTCACACATATGTGCATACATGCACACACACACATGGCCATATGCAGACACACACACTCATAGACACACATGCTCACACACATGGACACACCCTCATACACACCCACATGCTCAAACACATACATGTCCACACACATACACACACACACACACACACACACACACACACACACACACACAATGTCCGCATGCACACATACTCAAGCATACACACATGCTCACACACAGGCATGCACAGGGGAGGGACATTTTTTAACTTATGTAACATATAATTATAATATATTATGTATAATTTTTATTACGTATTTTCTTTATTTACATTTCAAATGTTATCCCCTTTCCTTGTTTCCCCTCCGAAAACTCCCTTTCCGATTCCCCCTCCTCCTGCTCACTAACCTACATCCACTTCCACTTCCCTGTCCTGGCATTCCCCTACACTGGGGCATCGAGCACAGGGGACCTTTTACTGGCTCCTTATATTTGAGATCAGTGCATCCCGGTCCAGAAAGGAAGAACTTGCACAATCATCTGAACAGAGAAAAATATGATCAGTTATGAAATATGAAAGAAAAATTGTTAACTCCAAAATCTGTTCAAGTTTTTGTCCAAGGAGATAATCAATAAATTCATTTTGAGTCACTGAACAAATAAATGCCATTTATAAACATATAGTAATACACAGTAAATACACACACTAAAGGACACAATGTTTTTATATAGTAAATGAGGTTACTTTCCTGAGTGGCATCATATGTAAGGGAAGCCATTTCCTCTCCCTGAGGCCGCTGGGAGGAGGCTCAGTGCATGGGGAAAGTAATTTTCCCACAGCAAAGAGTTATCCTCACTCTGCACCGCCACAACACAACCACCTTCCTTACGGGACTAGGTCCAGGTGCTCTGAGCCGGTGACATCATCCCACAATGAACCTGAGACCCAGGACCCAGAGGAGCTGACTCACTACAAGAGGTAATTAGGAAGCCGTGGGACAGGAGACTGGAAAGGAAATGTAATTTACAGCTCACCAGAAAGCTTGAAATCCGTGTGGATCCAAGTTGAGATGGGAGATTAAACGGCCTGTGAGTTCACTGCTCCAGCATCTCCTCCCACATCACTTAGAACACACATGGCTCAAGAGCAAGGACTTTGCTTTTGCCCCTGAAGCGTTGCCAGGCAACAGCAGCATGTTGAAACCACATGAACAGGATAGAACTGTTCCCAGGCTACCTTCTGCTTCAGTATTAGAACCTGCTGTAGAGCTCAGGTGATTCAGGGGGGATGTCTTGAAGCTTGAAGACACCCTAGGAAACACAGTCAATCATCTAGTTAGGTGTATGCTGTGTATCGATAGAGGATATGCTGGCAAGGCTGGGATGTTATCTGGCTTGGCTCAAGTTCAAGAGTTTTGGGATAGCTTGTTTAGAGAGGGCAACTCTCTGGAGCCCTGTGGGACTCTACCTCCATTTCCCATGACTGCTCGTGGCTGAGCTACAGGAGGATGTGTAGTGAGTTGTTCTCGGAAGTGGGTTATCCCTTGCTTCATGCTCTTGGGTGTCTGCTATTGGAAGAGTAGGATCCCGGGATCCCAGGATCCTAGGAAAGTTAATCTCACTAATGAATTAAAGAAACACTTTCCAAATGTCTGTTTTATATTATACTGTTCTCAACCCTGGCAATGTGACTTTTAAAACAGATCTGCTCTCACTTACCTATTCTGATGCAGTTCTAAACTCATTTCTGAAAAGCAATAGTCCTCAAATGAACAAGTGTGTTCAAAAAGCACAAAAGATAATTAGGGTAATTAGGTAATTGGGGGGGGAAGTGATAAAAACAGGAAAAGGAGTTTCCACATAGAAGGAAGATGTTAGCTAGAGCGGCCATTTTTCACTGAGGGGGTCGTATACAAGATGAATCCTGGCCATTGAAAAGGTCTGGGAAACAAGAAGAAGGACTGTTCTAGACACATGGAGCAGAAGGTTGAGAAATTCAGAAAGATGAGCAGGTACTAAATCTCGCAGGAGTCTTTGACACGTGTTACGCTCAGAAGCACCAAAGGAACGAAGTAGAGACATCGGAGACATCCCAGGACTCACTGGGCAGCAGGAGATGAAAGAGTGACAGAAACACTGGAAGGGATGAGGCAGAGGAAGGTGGGATGCCAGGGAGCAGGGAAGGGAACGATAAGAAACCACCGGCAGTTATAGAGGGGCAGTGAGTCCTCCAAGGTGGCAGGATGGATGGTGAGGGGGGTGACAGAGAGAGAAAGCTTAAGTGTGACTCACCAGAGGAGGCTGAGGCTTGAGGTTATGCATCAGCCTAAGGTGTGAGAGGCTCCACGCATGAGATCTCCCCCAAGCCTAGAGTGGTGTGACCTAGGAGCTCTGAGGTCTCCTTTGCCATCAGCTGAGAGCCCCGCAGCACAAAGCATACACTTCCATGTGGCGTTCCTGTAAACCCAATAGCTGAGAGACGAAGAGTGGATGAGTCCACACTGCTCGCTCTGTGCACACAGCCTGACCCAGGGCTCAGCTCTGCAGCAAGAACCTGTCAGAGTCAGCGCCATGTGTCTGGACTTCAAGGAGTAGGAACTCTTCCAGGACAGCCTGGAGTAAGCCCGAGACCTAATTTTTGCACAAAAACGTTTACTAAAATGGTAGGGAGACCTGCGCTATCTCAGATAGTGTAGAATTTACATATAGACCACCCGTGTTCCCTTCCCATGTCATGAGTGAAAAGGTAGGCTTGAAGGCCAATATCGTGTTGCTTGTTCTGGTCACCAAAAACTGGTCCTTGGGCATTGCTTTCACCTACTGGGAGAGCTCCTGGCTCTTGGATTCAGTGTAATCTGTTACTACATAATCGGTGGCTCAGTCTACTCCGGCTCTAAATGGCTTGCTGTGCAAGCCTCTCATCACAGTTACTTCTGTCCCTGTGCAAAACACCTGACTCACTTGGCCTCACTCCACCCAGGTCTTAATGTCACCTCACAGTCTACTTCCCTCACAAAGTTTGACTCCTTTTGCTTCGGCTGCTTCTGTCACACATAAGGTAGCTCTCAACATGACAAGCAAAACTTGGGAAATACAGACAAAAGAAGGACTATCCTCAGTAAACACAATTAGTACATATATATATATATTTGTGTGTGTATGTGGTATATGTGTGTGGTGTGTGTATATGTGTATATGTGTGTGTGGTTGTGTGGTGTGTGTGTGGTGTATGTATATGTGTGTGTGTATGGTGTGTATATGTGTGTGTGTATTATGTGCATGTTGTGGTGCGTGTATATGTGTGTATGTGTATATTATGTGCATGTTGTGGTGTGTGTATATGTGTGTGTGTATCTGTGTGGTGTGTGTATATTGTGTGCATGTATGTGGTGTGTGTATATGTGTGTGTGTGTGTGTGTGTGTGTTGGACTCTCCTTACTTGGCCTGTAAACCAGTGGTAATGTCTTTGGAATTTACCTCTGCATAGCTCTTAATTAGACATAATCAGGAATTAAGAAAGAAGAATGGAATTCTCCCACTGCGTCAAAAAAAATGCAGTGTATTTTTCCAAGATTTCTTTCTCAAGGCTCATGGTTTAAATCTCAATTTCTTAATTTTCAAGGATGGAGAATCTGGAGAATTGCTAACATAGCTATTCACTTCTCACTTTGAAAAATATGTTCCAAAAATTTTAATTGTCACTGAAGCATTACATTTTTCTAGTTATTGTCCATACGGGCATTATTTTCTGTCCAAATCTAATGCAACAACAGATGACTTGAGGGTAAATGGGAGTTATAAAACCCAAAGAGTAACTTCAGAGTTTAGGAATGAGTAATGCCTGAGGCTGTTGGTATATACTTGTAATCCTTAGGCTTGGGAGCTGAGGCAGGTGGTCTGCTCTAAGTGTGAGGCTGATGTGACCTATGTAACAAGTCCCAGCACCCCCCCCCCAAAAAAAGAGAGAGAAAATGTAGCAGTTTAAAGATGGCCCCCGAGTTACCTGAGTGTTTGCTTGTCTCTCTTTTTGTTTGCTGGTTTCTTGAGGTGGTTTCATTATCCTCAAACTCATGATCTTCCTGCCTCTGCTTCCCCAGTGTGGGGTATAGACAAGGACCACCGCAGCCAGATCCAGGCATGTTTAAATTTCAGGATGCCAGATAGAGGTTGCATGCCAGATAGAAGTTGCTGTTGTGTTTCAGAACAAAATCAGATGGAACAATAATGAAGACTAGGCTGATTTCAGAGGGGCCCCTTTTGTAGGTTGGCTCATCTCAAAAAGGTAGGGGGTTGTTGGGCTTTTGTGCAACACAGTGCTACTGTGTAAAAGGAACACATTTGAAGTGCAAAAGTGAATTTAAAAATTGGTATAGAAAATTGATCTCATGTTCCGTACAGACCGTTTGCTTTTCGTTGAAAGTTACTCACTTTTAGAAGAAGCTCTTGTTTGTCAGTGTTACTCCACTCTACATGGAAAGGGTGTTGTGGCTTCATGAATATCCAATAAATATTTGTCAAATAAATTTTGATGGATATAGTACCGAGAGTAGTTTTAAAACTATTGTAAGAATATTACACTTTCAATTTGAGGAAAATAACTTCTTTACGTATTACTAGAAAATGTTGCATGAGATATTCGTAATATAATTATTACATCAATCACCTGTATGTTATTTAACAAAACTGATGGATCTGGGCAAGATGTCACCCACTTATATATCATCCCAGCACTCAAGAGCAGAGGCGAGAGGCTTGCCATGACCTTGGTCCACATGGCAAAACCCTGTGTTATAAAAATAGGATGGGTTGGGGTGTAGCTTAATTGTTGAGTACTGCATGTGCCATATCCTGGAATTGGTCCCCAGAATCACACATACAAAGTCATGGTAACGATTACCACGAATAAGTGTGAGGCTAGAGAGGTGGGCTCAGCTGGCTATGTCCCTGTTATCACACAAGCACAGAGACTCAAGTCTGAGCACCTAGAGCTCTTGTAAAAGTCTGGCCCTTGATCACATATCTGTAGTCCCAGAACTTGAGGGAGAAAAAAAAAAAATCAATCCATGGAGCTCATTGGTCAGGCCGCCTAGCCAACCAGTGAGCTTCAAGCTCATTGGTCAGGTCGCCCAGCCAATCAGTGAGCTTCCAGTTCAGTGAGCTAGAAGGGCTTGAAACAACATGCAAAGATGTGTGTAATCAATAAAGAAAAACACCACACTTCAACTTCTGGCTTCTGAGTTTTGTTCACACAAGTGTACACACGTGTACTACACACACAGATCACAAATTATTAGACAAATGTGCGTGGATGGTGAGAAATGTCTGGACAAACTGCAGGTTGAAGAGTCAGCCTGTTGGGGTGGGACACTAGCTCCATCAGTAAGGCCCTTGCATTGTAAACAGGTCTGTTCTCCATCTCCAGAAGCCACGATTTAAAGGCCTAGCATTGTGCCTTCAGCCTGTAACCCCAGCCCTGGGGAGGCAGAGACGAATTTATCAGTGGCGTTTACTGGTTCATGTAAGAAAGCTCTAAGCCAGATGCTGTCTCAAGACCACGTTGCCCTCTGCCTTCCATACAGACACCATGTACACGTGCATCTGTGCATACATTACAGACAAGCACACACATAGGACCTCTGATGTTTCTAGTTCAGTAGCCATAGAACTGCATCTCTCTTTCTCTGATGTGAGCACAAGTTTTACAGATGAAATCTAGCCCCTCTTCTATGAGGGTCCGTGCCTGGAGTGGGTTCTGTAGAAGATAAAGGTAATAACAGCCATCAAAAGGAAGACTTTCGTGGAAAAAACACAATTCCCTAGGTATACAGAGAGAGCAGAAATTTGGGGGGGGGGGGGGCTTTCAGTATTCAAGGTTTTAAAGCAAAGGGAGATGCTGTCTCTGAGACAGATGGCTCTCACATCTTAATTGTCTTCCTGCTCCTGCCAATGCCATTAAAGGCGTGGTTTATAATGATGCAGAGGAAAACGAGATCATTTCTTCACAGGTGCCCAGAGTGAAGAATCTGCAATCGTTGAACTGGTAGTTTTGAAACCTTTACCGATTAGTGGAGCCACAGACAACGGAGCTGCCTGGCAGCGTTCAATCCAAACTTTCTGCTTTCTCTGGACTTCAGTTTCCTTATTAGCAGACCAAAACTCTGAGCTTCAGGGTCCTGGTGAGCCACAGTTCATTCATGTTCTTTGTGCTCTGCTGTTTTTCCAAATGCTCAAATACTACATTATTTAAGGTATATTTCCTTGCAGAAGTTCTCCCCCCCCCCCCCCCCGCCCGTTCTCTGTCTCTTACTTCAATATATGGGATGGGAGGATACTGACTAAGTCTGAGGGGAAGGAGGAGGAAGAAAATTAGCGGCAGGAAGAGTTTATAGCCCTGTCTATAAGAAAGCTTAAATATAGCTACCAGTGCTTTGAAAGGAACGGTTTATGTCCAAACAATATTTTCCAGACGAGCTCTGTACTTTCTTGCCAACAGAGTTAACTTTAAAGTGAAGGCAGTAGACAGTTAAACGAGTCGACTCTGGGACCAGCTGTGTGTAGAGAAGACCAATTACTTATAAGGTACTGTTTTTCCTCATTGAAATCTTGAGGGTCTGCTTGTTTCGGGTACAAGTGTTCTGTGGGCATTTGATCTTCCTTTTTCCTTCTACTTTATCTCCTTTCTTCGAGGAAATGGCAATCTTGAAAATAGACTGGGTTTTAGCCGTACGTTTTGTGACTGTTGATTGTTGAAGCTGCCAGAATTGTTTTGTTTTCTGGAACCGAATGATCTTTGTCAGTTTATCCGAAAGCATTCTTCAGCCTTGTCCAGCCTGGCCATGTATGATCTTCGACTTTTATTGTATATGTTGTAGAGGTGGCATAATATGCTGACTTCCTTAACTGAGGGGGAGGGACTAACAACTTCAACTATAGAATGCATCCAGAGCCCCTCCCCGAAGAAGAGGAGGAGGTGGCATGTCTGGACAATACTCTTACTTCACTCAGACTGGGATCTTAGAAGATTTAATCTGTAAAACAGACTTTTCTAAATTAGGGATCTACCACTAGTTTGCACCTCTACTTAACTGGTAATTTTAACTCTAACTTCTCTTTACTGCCATTTCTTTTTGCAAATTATAGCAAGTCTGTTAATTCACTTAGAGTAATTCTGCTCCTTTGCTCGAGTGCCCAACTGTAGGAGCTGCGTAAGTTAGGTGTTGGGGTGAAAGGCTCTATTCCTGGCTCTCTGGCAGGGGAAGCCAAAGGACCAGAAGTTCAGGGTCACGCATACGTAGGAAGTCAGTGGAGCTCTGTAACACAAATCAAATCAACTTTATAAAAGTTTAATCTTCTCCACCTTAGGGAGCAGTATCCGCCCGAGCCTCACACAAGCCACTTAGTTTCTGGTTACTGACCCATGCTGGTTCTTCCAGAACAAGTGAAGGAAACCGTCGAGCCTAGACAGGAGGTTGACAGAAAGGGCCATGAGCGCCTCTGTCATTTGAAGTGCTACTGCTATCCCTGAGGCCTGGTCAGTCAACTAGAAATATTTGCTGCTGACTTGGAAACAGGAAATGGAGCCATGGGCTTCTGAGAATTGAAATTTTCACATTGGCCTCTAAAGATGCCATATGGTTTTGAAAGCATCAGCCATTGGTAGATATTTCCCTCTCTGAAATCCTCTGTATATCTTCCTGGAGGGAACTAAAAACAATCTTATGTTTTCCATATCACTCAGCATTAGTATGTAAGACACATGCTAATGAACATGGATGTACACACATGACCACACTTATCAGTAATGCAGTGATGCTTTGTGCAGTGGGAAGCCCTGTGCGGTGATGCTCTGTGCAGTGATGCAGTGTGATGCCCTATTCAGTGTGATGCTTTGTGCAGTGTTATACTCACACTGTGTGTGACGATTTTACTTCTCTTGAAAGTTCACATAATCAGTTCACCTTTTGAATGCCTTTTTAAAATTTTTATTAGTTTTTTCTTTCTATGTTCATTCTTCATCTAGCTTGCATATCTCCATCAGCTCTTTTCAATCTCAATTGTTCTTTCAAAATTATTAGTGATTGGTTAATGCAATCCAAGAGAACAAAACAGAACAAGCAAACTTATAAAAGTATGGATGGACTAAGAGGCAGTACATAGCTGGGTGGTGGTGGCACATGCCTTTAATCCCAGCACTTGGGAGGCAGAGGCAGATGGATTTCTGAGTTGAAGGCCAGAGTGAGTTCCAGGACAGCCAGGGCTATACAGAGAAACCCTGTCTTGAAAAAAAAAAAAAAAAAAAAAAAAAACCAAACAAAAAAAAAAAACAAAAACAAAAACAAAAAAAAAAAAACAAAAAAACAAAAAAACAAAAAACCAGGCAGTCCATTTCTGTTCTGAGGAAAGGGCATAGGCACAGTGACATCTATTTTGGGTGCTTTGGAGATGTTTGGCTCAAGCCCAAGTTCTTAGTTGTGGTTTGTAGTAGAGGTTGCCATGGAGGCTGGTCTGGAATACATAACACATCCCTGAATCTGATACAAAAAGAACGGTTTGGTTTTCTTCCTATAAAGTTCCTGGAGGTATGTGTCAAGAAATCCATAAGTAATTAATCCCCAGGGACCGACCTAACATTAATCAAGCTCAAGTGTGTTACTCAGACTCATTCACAGGCGTGCTGTTCGCATGCCTGTATAGCTGGGAAGGGCATAATGATACTTTGTAGGGAAGACTAAGGACAGAGCACAATGATACTTTGTAGTAATGCCTAAGAACAGAAAGTACTCAGGGTGTGTGCTATTCTGTATGGACACCATAGTTTCAGGGGAAAGTAATAGTTAATATAGGCTAATTGTGTGGATGATGCTTTGGGTTTCTTGAGCGAACTCTAACTTATTTGTAAATTCTATTAACTGAAAAATGTCAAAAAATAATTTTACAAACCAAATGTGTTGAATATATGACAATATGGGTTTTCTGATCTTCAGACATTTTCATGTTAAATTCCAGAACTAAGATGAGTCACTGATTTTTCAATGATATTGAGAATGATAATAGCCACTTTCATTAATCCAGTTTTATACACACACATACACACAAGCACACACACACATCTAACACACACGCACACAACACACACACACACACACACGCACACACACAAAACCAAATAAGCAAGCAAGCAGAGCCATCGGCAGACAAGCTATATAAATGGGAGACAGTTGTTAACTCATGTTCAACTGAGTCCTTGCCCAGTTACTTGGTTATACCTCCTTCAGGACCATGTCAATGGCAAACTCTTACATCCCCACTCCATTCCATTCCTGGGCAAAGCTCCTTGCTTGTAACAGTGACTTTGGATCTGCATGTGTTTGGAACTGTCCAGACACTTTGTAAGCTTTTGCTCTCTCATGGTGTTTGACAATAGAAAGACTTCTCTTGTAAGAAAAGGCTATTCCAGTTGAAACATAGGCTTTCAACATTGGAAATCTTACTCAAAGCTGGACTTCCTATCGTGGGCTCATTTTCATTGAAATTTAATTTTCGCATTCATACCTTTATAGAAAAATGGCCATACAAAATGATACTCATTTGGCAACAAGGACTTCAGTGCCACAAGGTGAAAATCCTAAAAATCCAAAGCAATTGTGAATAAATATGTACCTGGGAGGATTAATTTAGACTGACCAGTTTTTAGACTAGAAAGGAAAGAAGCCACTTTAAATAAACTAAAGCATCTTTGTACTCATAGATAACGTCTTACACAGCCCTTTCCAGCATAAATTTAGGAGGGTTCTCCAGAAATATTAGGATCTGTCTCCCCCAAAACTAGAATTCAGGGAACAATTCATAAGGAGCAGTCATGCTCAATGCTGTGGGTTTCTCAAGACATTAAACAGGGAAGAAATCACTGTTATGTTCTCATTAAAAAAACAAAAACAAAACAAAAAAAAACCTGCATTGAATTACAACCCTTTAGAAAGAATGCTTAAGTTAACTTAAGTACATCCTTGTAGACTGGCCTTGGTGTAATATAAATAAGGACTTTTGGATAATTTAAGAGGTGATGTGGTCAAAGATCATAGTTCATTTTGTGGTTATGCAAGAAACATCTGTTGAACAAATATGCAATTCAAGTCTTTAAAGGTATCAACAAATAAGACAGCCACCAACACTCCTGTGGTTCCCTGTGTATTTCATTATGTGAGATTCACAAGTGATTCACACTAAAATGCCAACACTCCATTACTTTTTGCTATAAACTCATAAAACTGCTATTAGCCAACAGTAATTAGGAATTTTAAACTTTCTGTGAAGAAAAGGCACCACAAAGTCTATAAGAATTTGAAAGCAGAAGTACACGAGGAAGACCTCTATGAGGCCTGGGTTTGGGGGAATTTTGTTTTGTTTTGTTTACTTTGTGGGAAACTTTGTATCATTTTACTTTGTATCATTGCACTTTACAAAGTGAAACTTTGTATCCCTTTGGAGAACCACAAAGTAGGTCAAGGCTGTGTGTTGTTCTGTGCTGTGCTTGTCTGCCTGTCTATAGACAGCAGAACACATTTCCTGTGACTACAATCTATATTGTTTCGTGCTCTGTTGGGAATGAAGTTGAGCTCAGTGTGTTCTTTCCCGCAGGAGTTTTGTTGATTTGGTTATGTTGAAGAAGTAGCTGAAATGAAAAAGTCCTTCAAAAAAAAAAAAAAACCAACATGGGGGAACAAAATCTGTAACCATGTGACTTGCTTAGGTCCTGTGTTTCTGTGCGCTCTCTCCCTCTCCCTCTCCCTCTCCCTCTCCCTCTCCCTCTCCCTCTCCCTCTCCCTCTCTCTCTCTTACCATCTCCATCCAGAAAAGAGGCAAACAATCTGAGGGATACATTTACAGGACAAGGAAAGACAGCACAACTTCCTCCACTCTGAGTAAGAAGTCATCCATGTCCTCTCTTCCCTGAAAATCCCCAGGGGGAGGACGGCTTCTTTCTCTCCTCCAAAGAAGGGGTCAAGAGTCTATGCCAGAAGTCTCTCTTACACAAGGAGCAATAAACATGTAAAGCTATGGGAACTTTGTAAAATAGCTGTCATTCTGTTAATGAATATTTGCTAAGGAATTTCCTGGGCCACTGGTGTTTATGGAACTTTTAAACAAAATGTTTTTGAAGACAGAACTAAGACTCGACTCACAAATTAAAACCCCTCTACTCGCAACAATGCTTTTCCTCGGTGTGCAATTGATGTTCTGGCCTCTGTTGCACTAAAACGCCGAACACTCAACTCAGCCACTCACTCTCTCCTCTGTGCCAGCAAAAATGTCTGTGTTCTGCCTGTGCTTCCTTGCTTCCCTCTTATGCCAGTGTTCAACTTTACCACAAAGGCCAAGATTACCTGAAGAAGGGTGCGGAGGATGGCTGGCTTAGTGACCAGTCTTAACTGGGTTTCGTCTTTGTCCTTACTTTCTGTTTTCTCCATTCACACTGTCCTCTCAGGTCAGGCACCTTGCCATCAATTCTGCCTCTTGATGTGAGAGATTTTGTCTCTGCTTCTATTTGTGCCCAGGGATTCCTTCTGTGCCTCCTCTGCAGCAATCAGTGGTTTTCTTCCTATGTTCTTGATTTGAATTCTGCATCTGTCTTATTTTCTTCCACAGCTTTTCTTCCTCTGAAAATGTCATCTAGTCTCATGGCTTCAGTCCCAAGCCAGCTTAGGTATCTGCTCAACAAATCTGTCCTAAGCTTTATATGAGTTTTCATGAAGGGTGACATGATTGGGTGTGTGCCTTCCTGGTATCTGGATGCCCAGCTCTGCAGAAAACTAGATGTCACCCACACTGCACAGCCTTGGATAGTTTCCTCACTAACATAGGCTCTGAAGTCCCAGAATTCAGCTGCCTCACTCTCCATAGCTTCCCTCACTAAAACTGCCCCTCACTGTGTGTGTCTCTTTCTCACTAGAGATCAGACACAAATCTCCCTAGGCTGTTTTATTTTCACACATGGTTCCCCTGTAGCCTATGACTAGCTCACTCTGTGGGACAAGAGCTTCACACTTAGAGATCTGCCTGCCTCTGCCTTCCAAGCTTTGGTATTCAGGGAGTGAACATCCACGTGCAGGTTATCACGGGTTAAAAACTCTGTTCTTGACATATTTCTCTCTCTATTCTCATGGCCACCATGTTGCCGAACATTTAATTATCTTATCCCTTGGTAGGCTTTTGCCTCATCACTGCTATTTCTCTAAGGTCTTCTACACCACTCACCATCTATCTAGCTGTGTGGCAACTTAAAACCAAAGATAGAAAACAGATGATTGATGGATGGATGGATAGATAGATAGATCACCAAAGGCTTCAATACCCTTTCAATAGATGAGCAAGAACAGTGTCTGCTGAGTTGAATCTCAGGGTTAGAGCTCTTGATAGAGCATTTCTACGTGTCAGCATTTTGAGATCCTAGTCCTTATAAGGCTCAGCATCATCACCTAGAAGTAGGAGTATCCGTGGATGGGAAGGTCACTGTATGTCCAGCCTCTCTCTGTGCCTGCTCCAGTGCTCTGTGCATCTCCCATTCACGTAGACATTCACAATTAAGAAGATTCATTTTGGGCTGGAGAGATGGCTCATCAGGTAAGAGCACTGACTGCTCTTCCAAAAGTCCTGAGTTCAATTCCCAGCAACCACATGGTGGCTCATAACCATCTGTAATGAGATCTGATGCCCTCTTCTGGTGTGTCTGAAGACATCTACAGTGTACTCATATAAATAAAATAAATCTTTAAAAAAATAAGATTCATTTTGAGAGAAAGGGATCTCATGCCGTCGTGTGTAAGCAAAAGAGCATCGTCTGGAGAGATGGCTTCTCTGTTAAGAGCACTAGCTGCTCTTCTGGAGGACCCAAGACTCTACATGGTTGCTCACAACCATCTGTTACTCCACTTCTGGGGTATTTGGCACCCTCTTCTAACTTCTGTGGATATGAGACACACATAGGGTTCGTGGACACTCATGCAGACAAACACTCATCCATGAAAAACAATGAAAGATAAAATCTCTAAAGAAGAAAAGAGTAACAGTAAAAGTCAAGTTATCCCTCATTTTAACAATCATAAAATACAAGCAAAGACTTCTTAGTTCGGTACTTGCACATGGCTTTCTTTTTTTATTATTCATGACTCCGTCTAAGAATCATAAAACAAGCGAGGAGAGTCGCTGATTAACCTATCTATCGGGTATGACATCATCTAGTTTGCAAACTATCTCCTAACACTATTTTGAATTTAAGAATCATACATTGCTGCTAAGCCTGATGACCGTCCATGGAATGAAAGGACAGCACTGACATCCTCAAGATGTCCTTTTGCCCTTTCATTTGTGCATACGTTGTCTTATAGGAAACACACACACACACACACACACACACACACACACACACACACACAGAGTGGAACAACCATTTAAAAAGAACTCCATAGAGCTCCATAATCAGATTTAAATTGACAATAAAAGTCACTGTAAGAGCTTGAGATGTTTATTATATGCTATGTCCTAGAGTCAATTAAGTTTTTCTGAATTGATGCATGCCTTTCACTTTAGGTAGATAGAATGGCCATTTGTGCTTGCACTCTGTCTGGGTTTCCTGAGGCTGGTGTTAATGTCTTTCTTAGTGTCTCCTCTTAGAGAGCACTACAGTTCTTTCAGAGGAATTGGGCTCTTCCAGAACTCCAGAATTCTGTTTCTTATTTTACTTTACTAATCAATTTGTAAATGACTTATCATATCAAGCTGGATATTTATGGTAGGGAAGCTGGGTAAGGGTCCTAAAGGCATAGTAACTAAGCCTTCACTTATTTCAATTGATCAAAACTATCCACACTAGTATTAGTGAGCTCTCGATGGTCACATAACAAGATTGAAGTGGTTTTCTGCTCTAAGAGCCTTGCATTCATACCAGAAAGTAGTCCTGAACTTGCAACAGAGGAAAAAAAAAAGAGTGCTTTCTTTCCTTTCCCATCCATCTTCCAGTGCCAGGAGGAGGAGGTAGAATCTAGTGTACATACAGAGCTGTGGTTGGTGCTGAAAACCTTTCAAGCATGTGTCTGCTTTATTTTAAACCTAGGTGGGCTCTGAAATGGGAATTAGTGGTGTGTGTAACAAAATAATGAAGTATTTATGATTTGCCACAAAGTACACCTCCTAATGTACCAAAGTAGTACAAATCATGCCAGATATTTGCTTTATTCACATTTATTAATTCTAGTTAGTAATACCAGTGTTATGGAAATTCCATTTCCCTGTCTTCGCGTGTGAGTTACCATGTGTCGGTGGGTTTGATTTTGTCTCTTTGATTTTGTTTGTTTTATGTTTAGTTTTGCTTTTCCAGAGTGCACCTTTCCTAGATCTTGTCTGCCTAGCAACCATTCTATCTTCTGACACTCTCTCCCCAACCCTGCCTGCCCATTCTCTCCCCTGTTGCTCCACTGAGACCTTCATTTTCAGAATGGCTCATTGGCTGGTCTATTGTCCTTGCTCAGCTGGACTCAAGAGGACAGCAGCTCTGTCTTATGCCTTCCACGACCCGTGGTTAGGATGATACCTAAAAATTAAATCTCAAAAATTGAGATCCAACACTGGTTCGGTGTGGCTGTTAGAGACAGATGTGTATCCTGTCTGACATGCATCTATGCAGAATAAGTAGCAGCACATGTTTCTTACCAATTCATAATTCTTACAAAAGTAGCAATGATTTAAGTGTCTCATTAAATGTCATCTGGCACCTTACTAGCTGTCATGGTTTCTGTTGTCCCCTTACATGATAGTAGATTTGTCGCCCAAACTCTTGACATACTAATTTATGGATTAGCCCATTCCATTGGCTTTGCCCACATCTCATTCTTTTTATGTAACTGTCTTCCAGTAAAAATGATAATTCAGAAAAGAATTTTGGATATTTTTGTAAGTAACAACTTGGAGTTTGGGATATTTTTGTTTTCCATACTCTCTCAAAAGGCCAGTCTAGAAGGTCTTAATATTTAAAGTTTAACTTATTACAACAAGAAGACAGAAATTTTTTACTATAACCCAAGAGCACATGAGTTGTCTGATATGGGAGACAGGGAAAAATCAAAGATGAGATCAAAAGACACCAAGTGCTGTGAGAGATTGGAACGCTAAGTAAAGCCCCCATCTTCCTTCTTCCTGCCTGTTGAGTTAAGGGTAGACAAAACTGGAAACCCAGACCTAAGTGGTTTGCTCTAACACTGAGGAACCTGTGAACCACTTTCTGTATAGGATGCATGGAGGATGCAAACCTCAAATCATGTTTTAATTCTTTTACTGTGTATAATTGTCAGAAATGGACGCCTCAGTAGACATGTCCAGAGCACTCTCCCAGGTTACCCCTTACCCTGTGTGCAGCCCTGAGGGGAAGGGGAACAGAAGTCAGAACTAATCTAGCAGGGATCTAGTCATCAGGACCAAAAAGACCAGATCTGGGGTCTGTGGGATGAATTCCAGAGATGCCCATGTGTTCCAAGGATGAAGACCACGACATCCTTCCCTTCCCAGGATGTAGAAGGAACACTGCACATTCCTGATACCAGGTGACGCTCGGTTAAAAGAAATTCCTACACTGGGTTTCTGCTTATGGTAGAGAAAAGAATAAGAATGCTATATTTCATGCACTTGGTCTTGTAGAGCCAACATCCATTCTTCAGAGTGTCAATATTTTAACTTAAACACATTACTTTTTGCTGCCTGTATTACTATAGAAAATTGGAGTGTCAAAATAATAGCTTACAGTTTTCTCTGAAGTGCACAGTGTATGTTTTCTTTGGCACTAGAGAGACTTCAAGGCTTAAAAGACCTAATGTAAAATTCTGTATGATAAGGTCGCAGGCGTGGAAGTGAGATGCAGGAATGAAAGGACCAACCCCACAGGAGAATCTTCATCTTAGACAACCAATAAGAGAGTCAGGGTTTGGTTTCCATTTCCTAGAAAGTCTGATTTCCCAGGACATCAATGCCTTACTGGTGTTATCTTAAGGAACACCCGCACAAAAAACTGAAATGTCAGCAGGTTATTCTAAAGGATTGTTGCTTGGGTAAAAGTCCATTATAACACAAGTCTACCCTGGAACTCAACAGCAGTCAAAGAAAATGGTGGACTAAGTAAGTCTAGCCCCATGAAACCAGTCAACAGATGGTGGAGTTAGGAATAGGACTGTTGGGTGTTGTGGCACATGCCTTTTAATCCCAGCACTTGGGAGGCAGAAGCAGGCGGATCTCTGAGTTCAAGGCCAGCCTGGTCTACAGAGTGAGTTCCAGGACAGCCAAGGCTACACAGAGAAAACCTGTCTCAGAAAAAAAAAGGGGGGGGGGGTAGGACTGTTGTTGTTATGAGGGTGGTTTATCTGTTTGTTTATTTTAATCCACTTAAACGTGAGACCAGAGCTAATCAACAACTGGGCAATGGAAGCTAGACAAGAAATAAATCTGCAAAAATTCAACTTAATGGTAGAAGCTAATGATAACCCCATAGCACCTGGGTTAAAGCCGAATTCATTGTGAAGCCAAATGGGAAAGCCATTTGTTACCAGAGTACCCTATTCTGTCTTTGTGGTGTCTGTGGCAGGCCACCAGAGTCCTTAGGCTGGGCTAAGTGCTAGCTATTCTGGTACATTCTCGTGAGGGCTAGTTCAGCCTCTGACAATCCATGCTAAGGTACATAAGAATTCCCTTGAGAATGCCAGTTCTAGTTCCAATACATTTTGTCCTCCAAACCATATTGATGTGTGACCCACCTGAATACCTAAGTAAGAATGCTGGTTTGCTCAGCCCCTGTATATTTGGCTTGTTTTCTGAAGTCCTGGTTTTTCATATCCTTTTCCACTGCCCTCCATAAATCTCTGTGTTTTAGGTTCTATTTTTAAGCAGATATGAAAGCAACCCAGGCGACTTAAAATAAAGAGTCCCCTACCTTTTCTTAGAGTGTCTGGTCCAGCTAATCACGAGGGGGCTCTGGAATGTGCACCCTTTGCAAAGGCTTCGAGTAATGCAGGTGGCAGAAAGACAGCATTAGAGGAACCCCACTGTAAGTCAACCGAATGCCTTGGGAAGTGTGATAATTCAATGGCCACCTTATCCCTCTTTGGGACCTCTGGTTCTTTATGAGATAGTGCAAATCACTATCATGCCATATATCCCGACTTGTGTAGGGAGCATTAAAAAGGCTCCTGTAAGTATATCCTGGGTCAAAACATTGAGCCTTTTAGGATATGAGGCAGAATTGCAGATCATTTATGCTACGGTCCTCTCTAGTTTTAGTGTATCTACAGTTTTAAAGGCAATTTACTTTTATTGTGTTTCAGACCTGGCCAGCGATATGAAAATGGTTTCAATTTGTACCCACAAAGCAAAATTTTATCGTGCTGCTCTTCCCAAAGCGAAATATCTCTCCAGTTTATGAGAGAACTGTCCTTCCAGCAGCCAGCATAAAGACAGCTGCAGGGTGCAGCTAAAGTTAAAAGCAGTGTTGGCTGTTTGCAGGATCTTTTAGGACTGGAAGCTGGACAGCAAGCAGCCATCACATATGGGAAAGATTTACGTTGCCTAAGCGGGCTCCAGTTTGATGTCGTGTCAATGGTATTCTCAGGCACTCCAGTTTCCCAGATTTTCCATGGCCACAGTATACACTCTTGTCTCTACTGAGAAATATGTGAGTCTGGGGAATAGGGAATGAGTACTCTTCCAGGCGCTCCCGTCAGGGACTTTTGTTTGCAGCCAAGTCCAGTGTGACTGGTTCACATATGATTTTGCTCTTTCTCAACCAGGATGGAAGAGATGAGAACATTGAATAACTAAAGCAAAGATTTAACTGTGAACCAGGAAGCATTCCTGTCACTAAAGACTGTGAGAAACCAGTACTGGGTTTATGCGGTACACTGAGAATCCAGTGCTGGAAATGTCCTGCTGTGGGATTAGATTTTGTGTCTATAGAGAGGAGTCATGGGAAGGAGGCCCCGTGACATACTTAACATACGTGAGGCCAGTTGTCTCAAGTGAGCAGGGTTAGAACTGGAAGTCTATGCTCTGGGTCCCTTGGGGTTTTCTCAGGATGGTCATATCTTCAGTGTTAGATATTGTTAAAATACTTCTAGGGCTCTAAAAAACATATATAAAGCCAAAGTCTCTTCTAAGGCATCTATTAGGCATGGGTATAAAATACTGGCATCTGGGACTAGAGGGGTGGCTCAGCCATAAGAGTACTTGTGGCTTTTGGAGAGAATCCTGTTTTCAGTTCCCAGCACCCATACCAGGAAGCTCACAGCCATCTCCATTTCCATGAAATCCAGAGCCCTCTTCAGGCCTCCATGAATACTACACTCCTGTGCACAAATCTATGCATAGGCACACTTTTACACACATAATAACAAATAAGTCTTTTTAAAAAGGAAAGCAAATGTTGGTATCTCATAAATAATTAGGATGTAGGACATGATCCCAGATAAGAAACTATGTGCATTTAATAGTGTGGTAACTGTGCTTCCAACACACATTTCCAGGCTTCACCTCTCTGGACACAGAAGATGGCTAACTTCCCTCTTCTTTGAAGTAACTTGTTTTAGTGAAGAGAAAGAAGTGTTGCAAGCAGCTTGTAGATAGGCAGGAGTATGGCTGCCCCTGTTCAGGTTACTGCATATCCTTCCCTGTGCTCTTTGCGGTAGAGACGCATAGTGTGGTCCTCAAGTGCCTTTGATGGAAGAAGACCCTTGATAAGCTGCGCAGGATAACTGATGTTTCAGAAACAAACTGTTTCATAGAATTGTTCCTCAGCACAGGATGCTTGAGTTCTCCTTGGCTAGCACAGAAGTCAACACTGAAGCAGGCAAATGGGAAACTCTTCAACACGGTACAGAAAATTGGTTACGATATTTATTCTTGGTCCTCCACTTGACTGGAATGAAAACTGCCTGTTGACAGACTAGCACAGCACTGGTTTAGGTGTCTCTGTGGATGAGCATCTAGGGAGGGTTAACTAAATGGGCTAAGCTCATTCTAAATGAGGAGGTCTGCCTCTATCTCATAGGCTGGATTTGAAGCAGGAAAAGAGGAAAATAGTGAGTGCGTTCTCTGTGTTTTTTATTTGCTATTGCATGAGCTGTGCCACCATGCTCTTCCCTCTGGGCTGGACCGACCCTTCTGAAGCCACAAGCCCAAATCAGTCCCTCCTCTGTAGCTCACCCCTGGTGTGTGGACACAGAGATGTGGAAGCTTGGCTAACGAGTATAAAGGAGGAGATTGTCAACAACGTACAGTGTTGAGCACAGATTGCTCAGTGGAGCTCAGGAAACAACCTAACGGAAAGGATGGCATGTGTGAGCTCCTGTGGGGCTGGGCTGGAGTTACAAGGAGCTGTAAAGGATACTGAAGAATACGTGTTCATTTATGTATGAACACGTATTCTTCGGAGGGTAAGAGCAATGGCTGCTCTTCCAGAGGACCCAGGTTCAATTCCCAGTACCCACATGGAGGCTTAGAGCCATGGTGGTACAGGGACATACATTAAAACAAACATCCAAATACATAAAATATAAATGAATATAAATACATACATACATACATACATACAATGTAAAAGAATAGAAACTTAACACAAAACTCCCAATAGCAACATTGGAAATGAGAACAGGGATAGATGAGACAGAGCCTCTGCTGCACCTAATAGTAATTCAAACGTCATTTTCACTCATCTTCAAATCAACTTAAAATAAAAATGCAAACATGAGGAGATTTAGCATCACATTCTGTTGAGAATAAATGTTCTGGCAATTCCAAAAACCACTTTCTCTAAAACATAGTTATGAGGCTCAGGAGAACTCAGAGTCTGGTCCTGAGGAAACACCCTCAGATCGGTGACATGGAAGGGAACTAGAGGCCCGCAGTGTCCCTTGTGTAGAGCCGAGCCACTCCAGAGCTCTGTACCTGCCGAGTGCCTTACAGAAGCCCAGGATCTTCAACTTGTTTCTTATCCAGTCCTGAAGTCTGTAACATCTTCTGGCTCAGAGTTTATCGCAATATCTTTTAAAACTCTCATGCTTTATCCCAAATTCTAAATGTCTCATTCTCTTTTTACGAAGCCCACCTTAACCAACCCTTCAAAACTGCTTCCCTGAGCCCCCGTCCATGTCCCCCTCTTTCCCTCTCCTTGTCTTTTCTGGCTGCCTCAGCTCTCTCTGCTCGCTAATGTGTTCTGTAAATCAAACCCAGGAAAGGGGTGGGCCAAGTCTGAATTACTTTAAAATGAAAAGAGCCAAGTGTCAAAGACTATAATGTCCTAAAGGTGGCCAAGAAGACAAACTATATCTCCATGGATATTTTCTCTGGGATGTCTTAAGTCAGGGATCTCCCCATGGCTTCTCTTTCAATGCCTTATCTCAACTTCTGTCAATATAAGCTGCCCTTAAACATTTCACTGCTAACTGGAACATACTAACTGTAGCAGAGTAGGAATGTGGTGTTGTCTTTAAATACATCTGTGCATCATGCAATGACCAAATTGGGGAATTGACTATAAAAGTAATTTCAAGTATTTAATTATTTGTGATAAGAACATTGGGATTATTCTCTTCAGTTACTTTAGAAAGCAAAAGTTGTTGACTAAAATCACCCTGCCATTCAGTAACAACCTCTTTACAAAACACAGTGTAATGACTTCCCCCATGAATGCATCTTGAATCAACCCATTGGCCATTTAATCTGTGCAGCTCCTCTGAGCCACACAACTTTTCTAGTCAGGTTTTGAGGCCATTTTTTAGGCATCATTCCCCAGTGCTGTTCATCCAGGGACACTTCTCTCCCAGTAAACTGGCAAGGTCTAGCTTTATTTTCATGGGAAAGTCTTTATCCCAAAGAGCTCCTTGAGCTGTCTGTAAACTCTGAGATGCTCTGGCTGATCTACTGCAATACAAGTGGAAGCTCCCTCTGCCTCCACTGTCGCGCATCAGCAGATTGTGAGCATCAGCTAATATTTGAAGTGGGTTGGGTTTTTTTTTTAATTATTTAATTAGGCTCAGAAACATCACTGTGTGCAAGGAACCTGTTGTTTTTGGTATTGAAGATATTCTTAGTGAAGTAGAGGCCTATTTTCCCTGGTATCATAAATTAAAGACAGTTACATAAACAGGGTTGATGGATATGAAAGGAGCAGAGATAGGTGCCAGTTATACAAAACCAGTCATTTAAAAAAAAATGAGTGAATTGTTATTGTTAGCACCAGGTCAGACAAGTCCCAGTATCCGCCACTCACTCCCTTCTTGTGGGAACATGAAACAGAACGGGGCTTCCTTGGATGTATTTACCTAAACAGTAACTTGAAGTCCTGTACTCGGCTCTGAAGTATCTCTTTAGAATATGCTTTTCAGCAAATGCCAGCAATAGTTTGACTTGCATATTTGTGATGAGCCATGTTGAGGAATCCTTATGTAAACACGGCTGAGTTTGCCTTGTGTCTCGAGATTTTCCAAGATATTTTCTTAGAGATATCTGCTTTGATTTCTGTCCATGGCTTTAAAATATTGTGACGGGGTTACTAAGCTCTCGGAACCCAGTGGGGAGAGTAAAACTGGAGTTGGTGCAAAGTTTAAATCTTGTTTCCCACAGAACGTTCAGAGGCCAGGTTCACCTCTCTTTGGTTAGTTCTATTAATGGCACCTGACAAATTTTTGAACAAGTGTTTGAAGCATCAAAATGGTGACCCCCTAGTCAATACATCTTCCTTTTCTCAAATGATATATGTGAGCCGACTTGACTAGGGCTATTTATTCTTAACAAAAAGCCAGGGTACCTTGTATAAACATCCAAAAAGAAATAGGATTATTTCAGAGGCAAATTATTAGGGCTTTCATCTAAAAGAAAATCACATGGTTTATTTGGAGGTATGAGGACGTCATTGTGCATATTATCATGTATGTCTTGCCATTTTTATCACGGGATGGTATTCTTCACACCCCTGGGAAAACACATGGCCAGTGGGCGAATCCGATCATGTAAGAATGACAAGAGAAGGCATATAATCAATAGTTATTCTGCAACCTGAAAGATGAAATCTGTTGTATCTGCTTTCAGCAGAAGTGCGTGGTTTTTGCTTTATGCTTCTGTTGTGTGGAGTGCTGTGTGAGGTGGCAGAGCAAATCTTTTATAATACAGTTCACATCTGTATGGGGGCAGCTGAGTTAGACAAAAATCACAAAACAGTAAGGCAAAAATACATACATAGTACACACCACTGAAGATTATTTCCTGATGTTTCTTCACTCTTTTATGATGATATATGGCTAGTGATTATAATGAATAAGGTCCACAGGAAAGTATAGCAGCTAAAATATAACTCTAGTACTTTATGCTTTTAAAATATGATACCATCTTCAACATACTAACTCAGATAGCGATGAAAATTTTAATCATGTGATCTTTCTTACTCATTATGTCATCATCATCACCATCACCACCACCACCATCATCATCATCCTTGTGAGTGATGTGTGCAAGTAGGGGCATGCCACTGACCGTGTGTGTGGGCCAGAGGAAAAGATCGTGGAGTTTGTTCCCTCCCTCTTCCTTTATGGGGGGTTCCGGGGATTGAACACAGATCACCAGGCTTGTGCAGCAATCACCTTTACCCAACTAGTCCCCCCACTCACCTTAATTATGTGGTCTTTCAGATAAATCACTCTGGGTTTGTATTTCTGGTGTGCTCTGTGAGGGAGAGAGTCTTCTAGTGATGAGGGGCCACCTGCATGAACCTCACAGGTTACTCCTCATCAATACTCGCTGGAGGATGGACACCAGTGCCGGGTGGAAGCAGTGCTGGGTCATTGAAAGAATCTTTTCCAGGCTGGTAATGATGCCTGGCCCCAACTCAGCCCCACCAGGTTACTCAGGGGGCTGTTACTACTTGCCACCGTTTTCTTCTACTGTGAATCACGACATTGTATCCATTCATGTTTTATTTAAGATTTATTTCATTTGTGTGTGTGTTTGTGTGTGTGTATGTGTTATCATATGTGTACACGTTCCCGTATAAGCCAGAAGAGGTTGTCAGATAACCTCATGCTGGACTTAGAGGTGCTTGTGATCTGCCCTGACGTGGGTGGAGAGAGACAAACTCGCGTGCTCCTAACCGCTGAGACATCTCTCCATCCCCTTTCTTTATTAGCTTTGAAGTTGACGCTTGCCTCAGAACTGATGTGTATGTGTGCTGACATATAAATTCATACAGAGCTCACAGAAAGGGGTCAGTGTTGGCTCAGAAGCAAGAACCCGGCATGGTTCTCTCTTCTGCTCACATATGCAAAAGGAGGTAGCTGATCATAGACTGCAGCGAATGCATAGTTAAAGCTGGATGCACGCGTGCACAGTATTCAGGTCTTGGCTCCGTTGTCCCGTTGTCTTCATCAAATCTGTGCTGCTGTGCTAATGAACAAAGTGCCACAGGTGACAAAGTGCCACAGGTGACAAAGTGACACAGGTGACAAAGTGCCACAGGTGACATTTCAAGTGTGACGCATCAGCGCGCAAAATGAGAATCAAGTCCCCTTCTGTTGTTCTGGTTTCGCACAAGGTGTGGGTGATCCTCCGGTCTGACTTAATTTGGTTTTTCACCAGCTCCCATATAACCCTCAGTTAGTGTCCATTACATTAAGAAGGCGGCAGACAAAACAGACACTTTCCACAAGTGTGCTGACACGAAGCAGGTCAGCAAGGCTTGTCTGCCAGGAGAAAGAAACTACATAGTTCATCCTAAAGTCTCTAAAAGACCAAGTTTGAGGAATTTATTTTAATTATCACATTAAAGCCTCTGTGTGTGTTTGTGTGTGTGCTTGTCTGTGTGTGTTTGTGTGTATGTGTGTTTGTGTGTATGTGCATCTGTGTGTGTGTGTGCATTTGTGTGTTTCTGTTTGTGTCTGTGTGGGTACAAATAAATAGACAGAGACTGTATCACAAGAAAACCTCGAGATCACCTCGCAGTCTTCCAGTCTCTAACTCATAATTCTTTGGCTTGTGCCTCCCAAGTGCAGGGATTACAGGCCAGCCCCACCACTTGTGGCTCAAGTTACTTAAGTCCCATTGTCACCATGGTAGCAGTCATATCTCTGTCATAGCTCACTATCTCAAGTGACAAAATAATAGTCTGTTATTAAACATATATACACACACATATGTACACAGACACACAAACACAAACAAACACAATCAGGCACAAACACGTACAGACATAAATGCACAGACACACAAAAACACAGACACAAACAGACAGAGACACTCTTATTCACCTCCTGATCAGATCATGGTCTTTGCTTCTTTTCTAGTAGTTATAGGCCAGATCTGTGTCACGCCTTCAAAGTGAGCTGTCTCCTCCCTCCACACTCTGCTGAGAGCCTGAGCTTGTGCAAGGGGCCTCTCTTCTCTGTGTCAGACTCACTCTTTTCTATTAGAAAGAACTCAGATTGAAGATGACGGTAAGTGAGAGTTGACAGCCCTGCTTGTTCAGGTTTTGGTCAATACTCTTTTTATTTTAAAATGTGTATTGACCTAAATTTAGTGTCAGCTTCTACCTAGAGCATCTCTGCTCCTTATCATCCTTGAAGCCAGTTGCTGAGTAACAGTGACCGTGTACCCATGTCCAAAACGGGGCGGTCCTTCCTGTTTCTTGCAGACAGGATCTGAAACAAGATACCTGTTACTGTATGCTACATTTTCTCTTAGAGTATCTTTTAATGGCTATTAGACTTTATTGTTCTTGCTTCTCGTAATTGCAAACTCATCTCTATTTCTAGACTAGGAGAGATCATTCCAGCTTAGCACAGTGAGAGGAAGGCAACTGACTTCTATAAAGACATAAAACAACAGCAAAAACAAACATTCAAGCTACACATAAAACAACAGCAAAAACAAGACATTCAAGCTAAAAATAACTCCGGCCATTTTTTCTCTTAAATGTACTCAGCTCAGGATATTTATAATTTACAGAAGCCCATCTTGGATAGTTTCCAGGTCAATATAAAAGCATTAACTGCTTAATGTTGACTTTATGACATTGATTTAAAATTAGAGAATTATGACTGTCAACTCCCTGGGAAAAAGCTATTTTCCCCGGATAGAGTGGTGCCTTCACCATGAAGCATGCTCCTTAGGAGGCACTCTTGAATCAAACAGGTGAAATTTACTCATAAATCACACACACACACACACACACACACACACACACACACACACACACACACATATATATATATATATGGAGAGAGAGAGAAATGGAGAGAGAGAGAGCACGCAAACTCAAAGCTATATGATTCTTGTGTAAATGGGAATTAGAATTTGGAATATAGAGTCTATTTTGCATGTATGTGCCCATGTTCCATGTTCATGTATGTGTGCACATACATGTGGAAGCATCCACATAGACAACCTGCAGTGTTATCATTCAGGCGCTAATCCCTTCTTTTGAGACAAGGTTTCCTCCTGGTCTGGAGCTCCCCAGTAAACTAGAGGACATGCCTACCTCCAACCATGCAGTGCTTGGACTGTGGTCCCCATGCCTGGCTTTTGTATGTGGGTTCTGGAGGAGAAACTCGTGTCCCTGTGCCTGCAAGCAGGAACTTTATCATCTGAGCTGCTTTCCTGGCCTTCAGGGCTATTTTTTAAACTGTGTTTATGGGCTCTGGAGGACAGTATTTACTGGATCACCGTCTACCTACTGATTTTATGGATTACAGTTCCTCGGGACTTCTGTGGTTCCCTGAAACGCAACTGTAGCTAGTGTTGGCAAAACGGTGGCATTTATTAGACTATAAAAAGGAGAACTCTGAGGAAAGGAAGCTTGGCCTTCAGGCATGCAGTCTCACTCTGAGTCCAATCAGCAGAGAGAACCCAACTTAACCAGGGAAAGTTCAGTATCAAGAATCACTGCCTATAACAAGGGACTAGAGAGCCAGGGCATAGGTGGTGAGAAGTTAAAAGAATAGCGGGATTGCAGTCAGCAGCAGCTGCCTCGCTGTGGTGTACTGAGCAGCCAGGAGGAAGGACATCCTCTGGACTGAAGTCAGGCTTCACTTGGTTTACTAGATAGATAGCCCAGAAGTCGCTGCGACTGTGCCCATGGAACTTTCTGGGATGCCTTCGTCTGGATCTCACTCAAATGAGCCTTCCAAAGGGTTGGGAGTGTTCATGGGGTGGTGCCTCACTGAGAGTACTCTGCTACAAACTGGCCTAGGGGTAGCAGTAGGAAAGAGCTTCTAGCACTTGCACACTCTGGCCATTACACATTGCAAAGACTTAATGAAGAAACTCAGAGAGCCGCAGGAGTGGGGAAGCCATGAGAGAGAGAGAGAGAGAGAGAGAGAGAGAGAGAGAGAGAGAGAGAGAGAGAGAGCATATCTGTGTGCAGTGTTTGTGTGCACGTCTATGTGCACATATGCATGTCCGTGAGTATTGTGTGTGTGTGTGTGTGCATGTCTGTGTTCTGTTTGTATGCATATGTCTGTGTGTAGTGTGTGTCTGCATGTCTGTTTGCAGTATGCATGCCTCTGTGCTTTATGTTTGCATATCTGTGTGGAGTGTGTTTGTGTGCATGTCTGTGTGCACATATGCATGTCTGTGAGTGGTGTGTGTGTTCATGTCTGTGCTCTGTGTATATGTTCATGTCTGTGTGTAGTGTGTCTCTGCATGTCTGTTTGCAGTATGTATGCCTCTGTGCTCTATGTTTGCATGCCTGTGTGCAGTATGTTTGTGTGCATGTCTATGTGTATATATGCATGTCTGTGAGTAGTATGTGTGTGCATTTCTGTGTGCAGAGCATGTGATCAGCTGTGTACAGTGAGTGTACACATGTCTGTGTGCAGAATATATATATATATATATATATATATATATATATATCTGTGTGCTGTGTGCACATATGAGTGACTGTGTGCTTTGTATATATGAGTGAGTCTGTGTGCAGTCTGTGTGTGTATGTACATCTGTATGCTGTATGTTTCCTTGTGTGTGCATCTGTGTTTAGTGTGCTTGTCTATTTGCAGTGGAAGGGAGAGCCTGCTTAGTAGAGAAGGTGCACACACTGCAGGAATCTGCAGGGCCAGAGGCACAAAGGACCAAATGAAAATGCCATTTTCTTCGGCACTGTCTCTCTTAAGGACTCTACTAACAGTGGTTAATATAATGTCTGAAGACAGACTTAAAAATTTACAGGGACCCTACCTCTTCTCCCAGGGAGTACAGAGAAGATTGATTTTGAGAAGAGGTGGCCAAGATTCAAGGTTTCAGTTTGCTTCTCCGTCTGTCACCATGTTTGCTCTCCACAGGCTTAATCCTAACCTGGCTTGCTCCATGATTTTTTATAATTTAATCCAGCCATGGAACTGAATTTCTCCTTTTACCACTACAACAAAAATCCCAGAGTTAAGTTTTGGTGGCTTTCATTTGCCTGGCCTTTGTCACAATATCGTGTTTAAATTAATTGAAGTTGCCAGGATAGCGATTCTCATTATTCCTATTGATACTGTGCACCACATCCTTAGCCTTGTCAGAGTGTTATAAGGAGACAAAGCGTGGTTGTTGTTATACAGGCCAAAGCCACATGGAGTGGACACAGCTATAGAGTCTGCAATACTCCAAAACTGGGCCTTACATCTGCTTGAACTTAATTCTTAAAATACTTTTTAGAAAATTTCGGGTCTTAAAGATTCTCTCATTTAATCAAACCAGGAAATTTACTAGTTAAAGAAAGAAAGACACCTACTATCAGCATTTGTTTGTAACCTAAGGGTGTCTGCTGAAATACAGTAAAAAAGCTAGGTGTGGTAGTTTTCTCAAAGGCAAAGCCCTGCTTACTCGGTTGATATCTGTTTTCTCAATGCAATCACGATTCACCTGTGTCACAACAAAAGAAACTGCTGAGAAGGGGAAAATTAGACAAAGATCAAAATCCCACCAGGCTGGATGAAGGTGGGGAATCGGTGCTATAGCAGGATGAGAATGGAGCCATGGGACAGAAGCCTAAGGGTTGATATCATCATGTAAGGGTGGGATGAGAACTCTTAAGGACGTGATGGAGCTGTTCAGCATCCTGATCGCCACGGTGGTTAGACAGATCAGTGTCTCTGGCATCGTTAGATAGAAATGCACACCATTCCTTCTGCATAAGCAAAACCAAATAAGACTTCAACCAAGCCGGTGCCTGTAACAACTGGCAAACCACATCACAGTGCAGAAAATGCTAACTCCCTGGCTTGGAATCCATTTCATCTGATTTTCAAGGATGTCATCTTCATAGAAAGGTAGGTAAAAGAGAGGACGTCTCTGCATTGCTTTTGCAAACTCTGCCAAGATGAAATGACTTCAAGGTGAGGTTGACAAAACACTACACGTACGGAAACATAAGGAGCAAGTTGGGAATGCTTCCTGACAAAGAATTGTTTGAAAGTCTCCTTTCTAAGTAGTAGAAACCACTGTTGTAACAGGAGAGTGTGCTTTGTGCTTATAACCTTTTCCTTGACTGAAGCAGATTGGTTCCCCCCTAAGATGGATCCCTCCACGTGCCCTTCTCAGTTGCTGAGGTGCGGGGGTGCAAAGGCAGATCAGCCCACTGGTGCTTACACCTGGGCATTCTTTCAATAACATAACTAATTGTGTTCTCGTAGCTATTGTTCCTTCTTTTTCTTCTTTTTAAAATCTATTTCCTTGTACCATAGTTTTGAATTTTAATTTTCCTAAAAGCCTTTATAAGGTTCTTCATTCTTCTGTTTCCACAAGTTACTGTCACAAAATCACGCTATACTTTAGGAGGTTTCTGAGAAACCTCAATTCGTTTGTTTTTAAAAACATGGTGCATCCTTAGAGAGCTCTATATTTTTCAAAACATTTATTATCATGTGTTATTTTACTCTAGTGTAAGCTTTCTCTTTTCATCATTGGGGATGTTTTTTTGCATACTTTAAGAACAAAAATGTGAAATTTCCAGAAAACAGACAAGATAGAAAATTACACAGAGTTCCTCCTCTGTAGGCTTTCCTTCAAAGCCCTGGGAAGGCAGGCCATTCTGCCACCTTTGCTACTGGTCAATTAACAGATTCTCCCAACCTATCCTCTTATCTCTGGTAAAAAACAGGCTGCTTAGTCAGTGGCAGTTCCTGACTTATGAAGAACAAAGGTGTGAGATGGATTAAGTTTATTTGAGCTGAGTTACTGCTGGGATGCAGTTTAAGCCAGGATGCAGTTGATTAAGGAGTGTGGGGAGAGCCATTTGGGGAGTCGTACAACCATGTACCATCTTAATCCCTTTGCCTTTGAAACTGCTGTCGTGACCCTACCCCTTACACTCCTGCAGATAAGAAAGCTTCCAGGAAGACTTCCACCAAGAGTCTTGTTCTCCCCACCGCCACTGTGATCCTTTGTCCTTGCCTCCTCTTTGAGAGCCAGAAAGGCCAAGGTGATGTTCCAGTAATGCCAGGGTCCCTGTGGTAGGGATGGAATGGCTCTTCAGAGCACTGTCAGGATGGCTATCCCATGACTTTGATGCATTTACAGACATCTGTTCTGGAGTCAAGCTTGCTACGTACGTCTGCCATTAGCAGTCAGTAAGGACTTTAATTAACGGAGCCCGCCGAGGAGATGGCACCAGATGAAATGGCACCATCTGGAATCGGGAGATGTAAAGCTTTCCCCTCAGCTGTGCTTGTCTTGATCAGGAGTGAGTCCCCTGCTGTCGAGGTGGCTTCATGAGCAGCAAATGTTTTATGGTTTGAAATGCTTTGCTCAGGTGGGTCGCAGGGTTAACCTGGAAATTCCTCGAACTCCAGGTTATTCCACCTGGCCTTCTGTGAATGCCCCATTAGCACTCATTACATGTCTGTGCTCTGCACGAACTCATTTGGAGTTTCAAGAAGCGGTTGCCATAACCAAGGGGTGTTCAAACCCTTCACTATTAATAGAATGATTTAGAAGTTTAAGTCTCCCTAGAGACCTACCTGTGTACCTGTGCACACAATCACAGAATCCTCAATAAGATGAGGTGTCCTGGATTCTGGGAAGGCCATTGATGCAAGAGTGTGATTCCTAACTTAAGGATTACTTCTTCTTCTTCTTCTTCTTCTTCTTCTTCTTCTTCTTCTTCTTCTTCTTCTTCTTCTTCTTCTTCTTCTTCCTCTCCTCCTCCTCCTCCTCCTCCTCCTCCTCCTCCTCCTCTTCTCCTCCCTTCTCCTCCTCCTTCTCCTCTCCTCCTCTTCCTCTTTTTGGTAGGGAGAATCTTTTCAAAATATTGAAATATTGAGGAAGGTTGTTATATGGATGCATGTTCATACTTAAATACCAGAGTGAGCATATTAGGGTCAGAGGGCAGTTTGGGGAGTCATGTCTCCCCTTCCACCTTGTTTGAGGCAGCCTTACTCCAAGCAAGCTGGCCCTGGAGCTTCCTGGCAGGTCTCTCGTCTCTGCCTTCCGTCTGTGTGTATGAGTGTTGGGATTATAGCTCTACATCAGCACATCCATCTGTTCTCTTTTTCACTGACTTTGGCTGGCAGGCTTCCACCCCAAGAGACTTTTCCCACCGAGCCATCTCTCAGTCCCCAGGGACCGCGTCTGTCTTTGGACACACTTGCCTCTTACACATGCAACCCTGCATTCTTTCCCTTCCGACATCTATCCCGTCGGAATGCTCCCTGCCCAGAATGTTTTGAGTTCCTCAGTAATGTCTTATTTAGAAGCTGCCCTTGTTCTACACTGATTCCATCTAAAAGCCTCCTGCCAGTTGAGTATTTTCACTCTCGACCTGAAGGAGCAGTGAATTAATTAAGGTGCTAGCCCCTGTCTGCCACTGATCCTTTTAGGGTGAAGATGTGGAAGGCTTGGGAAAGTTCCCAAGAGAAACTCCACCTACAGCACTCTAGCACACCCTTCTTAGTAATGAGAAAATGCTTTCTAACAAAGAAGCTAAGGTTCACTGCAATTCAGTGTGCATAGCAGGGTCTTTGTTAAAAATACATTTCTCTAAGCCAGGCAGTGGTGGGCATATGGTTTTAGTCCTGGCACTTGGAAGGCAGAAGCAGGTGGATCTCTGTGAATTCAAGGACAGCCTTATCTATCAAGTGAATTCCTGGGGAGCCAGCATTACACAGAAAAAGTCCCACCCCCTCTCAAAAATTATTCTCAGCAACATGTAAATATTTAAGTGTTAACTAAATAATACTTAAACATCAAAAACTTAGATAACATTAAATACTAAGTGCAAATATTTAAGCATCATGAATTACATCAGTTAAGATTATACTATAGATATGTGCCACTGAAGGAAGTTTTTAGGGAGCAAGTCTATTATTTGAGGTATATAACATTCTCACAGGTATGTCAGTTATCTCCTAAAACATTTTTTTTAAATCAGAGACTCTCCTGGAAACTCAAGAAGACTTAGCTATAAATCGCTGATCTGATTAAAGCATGCAGAAAAGAGAGGGAGAGAAATTAAAAAGTAAACCTTTAACCAGTTTTCTTATTGAATTATTGTTGTTTTTATTCATTCACTTGGATAGACTCTAGTTTTAAATTTCCATTTGCAAAATGAGAATGCTAGCATAATTCAGGAATTAAAAGAAAGTTCATGACTATTCTAAAACATGGAGTCTGGGGAACGTAGAGTTTTCCAGAGTCCTCATTAATCTTTATAAAGCTGGAAGTCGTTCAGCCAATAGAAAGTAAACACACAGAATGCATCTTTAACTTAATAGGAGACATGTGTCCCACTGTTCTGAGAGAACTCCGTGAGTTTTTCAACCACATCTGAGGAGCCCAGGGTCCAGGACCCCTTCAGTGGGTACTGAGGAGCTGTCTTCACGGGGCACTGTTGGCCCGGGTAAAACTGTGAGCTTGCAGCAGCAACTTTCATTTGACGGCCGATCCCGTGCTGAACAGTTCTATTGCTTTTCTAATTATCTTAAGTCAGACCCGGAAAATCAAATAACGGGGATGCTGAATAAACAAAACTGCAACCTTGCCATTATTATTGAATCTTACCTGAGCCTCCTTTTCTACCCTTAGAGCAGGCAGTGTGCTAAATTTCTTTAGTGAATTCTCAGCGATCCTGCTGACATGCCCTGTGCGGACCCTGCATAGCATCCTAATGAAGGGCACACTACTGCCTCTGTGCCATCGTGACTAGAGGCTTTGGGTGCAGTCACAGAGGAGCTCAGTCCCCTGGAAGCCTAAACAGTCATTCTCAGACTTCATCACTCAGAGCCATCACTCAGGCTTTGGAACTTTCAGCTGCTTTGAGCCAAGCCGCCTACACCTGGATACCTCGAGGTGTTGGGTCTGTGTGACTCTTTCTATCATTTTTGTTGTTGTTTTATTTTCAAGTATTTTATTGGAAGTTATTAATGTGGAGAAATCACCTGTATGTGCAGAACAATTGAGAATAATTGAACAAATTACAGAAAGCACATATGATGAAGTACACAGAGACATTTTATGTTACTTCTTTATGTAATGAAGGTAAAAAGAATAACAGAGCCGTTATAACATTTATTCTCTGGTACTATGGGGAAGATAGTTATTTTCTCTATTTTATCTTATTGTATTTTATTTTGTATTTTAGCTTCTACAGATGCTTTGGCTTTAGAGAACTCTCTCTAGTTCTGGCTGTCCTGGAACTCATCATGTAGACTAGACTGGCCTCAAACTCACATAACCCTCAGGCCTCAGCCTCCAGATGATGGGGTTAAAGGCGTGTGCCGCCACACCCAGTTCTGTTTTATTATTAATTAATTAATTAATTAATTAATTAATGTATTTATATCCCAAATGCTACCCCCATCCCATTCTCTCTTTTTTGTTGTTTTTATTAGATATTTTCTTTATTTGCATTTCAAATGTTATCCCCTTTTCCTAGTTTCCCCTCTGAAAATCCCCTCCCTCTCCCTCCTCCCCCTGCTATATGTAGTAGAGGATGGTTGGTCTAGTCGGTCATCAATGGGAGGAGAGGCCCTTGGTCCTGTGAAGGTTCTAGAGGTGAATCCTGTCAGCACTCTGTGCCTGGTTATACGGTCTCCTTAGGACACAAGGGTCAGTAAGCCCAGGCCCCTGGCAGAGTTTCTGTGCTTCCTAAACATAGGAATGCATTTTCTCTCCCAGAGTTCACCAACACTGCTCTCTATCCCCAGAGCACCTCTCTTATCTCTGTCCTCTTCTCAGGCTCCCCATCCCATTAGCTTTGGTAAACACTATGCTGACCCATCTCTCTGGGAGTAGGAGAGTTTTTCTTTACCCAGCACCCTAATTAGTGGTTTGTTTACTTGTTCTGACAGTTTTACATCCTTGCTTGTTGATTCTTGTAATGAAAGAGAGCAGATGTTCCGGCCTTCATTCCCTATTTTTCTCCCACTTCCAAAATATACTTTGTATCTCATTGTTATCCTCTTGGGGGAAAAATGCACAGTGCATATCCGGATAAGGCAAACAAGATGAGGGGGTTAGACTCTGGGATTATAAATGGCCGTTTTTCAGACCTTACAGGTGCGGGTGACTCACTTCACAGCAACACTACCTTATGAACTGTCTTCCCTCAAGGTCTCTAAGCCTGGAGCACTTTACTTCTCAGCCCTCTTGCTTCACCTTGAATCCCCAATCCATCACATCTGATTCTCTCAAGTGCTCTTTCACGGTGGTAAAAGCAGAAGCATTCTGCCGGCCCTTCTGCATTAGAAGGCTTGATACCATCTGCCACTTAGTCTTTCAGGGCTGGTGGCTGTGAACACTGGACTCCCACACATTGTAAATGACTGCTACCCTATCTAGCTTCTGCCTGTGTTGATAATACTGCATTCCTAAAAGCCTGCAGAGAGAAGGGAAGTCATCTAGAGGGTATGAACTCTCCAAGTTTAGAATTTAATGCTGTTCTGACTTCAGTTCTACTCTTTGTCCTATTCTGAGACCTGAAGAGATAGTTCTCATTCCTGTTCTGCAATCTAAATACCCATATGGCAGTAATTATGTATTTTAATGAAGAAAGACAAAAAGAGCTCAAAGGAATAGCAGCTAAGAAAAGCAATAAAGCAGTTTTCTTTTAAGAGAAGGTAGGTGAGATAATTGGAAGCAGAAAAGCTTTGTTGTATATGAACCAGAGACTCTGCCTTCTGGAAGCCACACTTAGAGGGTAACTTGGATCAGTTACCCAGTTTCCTCTACCTTCCCCCAGTTCAGGTGAATCCTAACATTAAGTCACTCAAACTCTGTTTAAGGTTTTGGTTAAGAAGGGGTAGTGACAGCCTCAAGGACCATAGGCATAGGAGAGAAGGTGGGTATAAAACAAACAGCATCAAAGACACTTTCTCTAGTCAACGCTGCAAGCACATTCTCCATCACTGATGATTGGTGTTAATATCACCACCATTGGCCAACAGTGTTTACATGTAGGGGATTCTATATCAGATACAGAGAGGGGGTTAAGTTAAGAATAAGTGAGTCATCCCATTTTAGTAGTGTGGATAACAAAGATGTTGCATGAAGTTAAAAAAAAACTATCCATCAGGAGACAAAGAGATTCATAAATCAAGGTGTGAGTAGCAGTTACTCATGTAATAAATCAGAGTTCTAAATAATCTGGGTATTATTTATGGCACATGCAGCAATCCAAACACTTGAGAAGCCTGGGCTACATAGTGAGACCTTGTCTCACCAAAGGAAAGGAAGGAAGGGAAGGAGGGAGGGAAGGAGGGAAGAAGGAAGGAAGGAAGGAAGGAAGGAAGGAAGGAAGGAAGGAAGGAAGGAAGGAAGGAAGGGAGGGAGGGAGGGAGGGAAGGAGGGAAGAAGGAAGGAAGGAAGGAAGGAAGAGAGGGAGGGAGGGAGGGAGGAAGGAAGGAAGGAAGGAAGGAAGGAAGGAAGGAAGGAAGGAAGGAAGGAAGGAAAAGAAAGACAGAAAGAGTTTCAAGACAGGAAATTATCTTACCCTGTTATTCAAGGCATAGTCACTTCCAAAATACAGCAATATAAATAGATATATCTAGATAGATTTACACATCTCAAAGATATTTAACACTCACTAGATCCCATCCACCTGATTTATTCTAAATTACTCTGGAACCTTCACCGCTTATTTCTTTTTTTTTCCATTTTTTATTAGTTATTTAGCTCATTTACATTTCCAATGCTATACCAAAAGTCCCCCATACCCACCCACCCCCACCCCCACTCCCCTACCCACCCACTCCCCCTTTTTGGCCCTGGCGTTATCCTGTACTGGGGCATATAAAGTTTGCGTGTCCAATGGGCCTCTCTTTCCAGTGATGGCCGACTAGGCCATCTTTTGATACATATGCAGCTAGAGTCAAGAGCTCCGGGATACTGGTTAGTTCATTATGTTGTTCCGCCTATAGGGTTGCAGATCCCTTTAGCTCCTTGGGTACTTTCTCTAGCTCCTCCATTGGGAGCCCTGTGATCCATCCATTAGCTGACTGTGAGCATCCACTTCTGTGTTTGCTAGGCCCCGGCATAGTCTCACAAGAGACAGCTACATCTGGGTCCTTTCAATAAAATCTTGCTAGTGTATGCAATGGTGTCAGCGTTTGGATGCTGATTATGGGGTGGATCCCTGGATATGGCAGTCTCTACATGGACCATCCTTTCATCTCAGCTCCAAACTTTGTCTCTGTAACTCCTTCCCAGGGTGTTATTTCTAACCTTCTTGTAACAAATCGGAAGGAGGGTACGAGAGAACTTCCGGGTCAGAGTGAATAGGCTGAGGACTTCCGGGTCAGAGTGGACAGAGTAAAGACTTCCGGGTCAGAGGAGCCACCAAGTACAAGAGGGCATTAGCCATCTTGAGATTGTTGACAAGCATGTTAAAGAGAAAGTGCAAGGAGCTGGGAAAGTATTAACCTAATCAAGAGATTTCTTTCTTTCCTTTCCCTAGACTTACCGTAGCATGAGCCTATAAAATGATACTAAGGTATGTTTGAAAACACAGTCTTTAGAGGCAAAGTCTCAACCACCATCTGCCTTGCATGTAGTCTAGAGAGGGCATTTAAGAATTTAAGAATCAATTTCCTCCTCTGTAACACTGTAGTATAACATCATAAGAGAAATCATAAAATAATCAGAAATTTGAATTAAGTGGGTATTCATATCTTATAGACTATGGATATTTTATGATGTTTGTGAGTTGCTTGAGAAGTTTAATTACTACAAAAAATGGAAGCTTATGAAGTGGCCACTAGAGATATAACTACTGTAGATCAAAAACGTTTGATCTCAAGGTGTTAAATTATAAAGGCTATAAATACTTAAATAAATAATTTGAGAAATGTAGAGAAGATAAGCACGGATTCAGGAAATTCTAGAAACTTAAGATACTTTCACAAATAAGTTATAGGCTACTGAAATATTAATACAGAGGAGACAGAGTGAGAACCATACACTGAACCCTCCCTCAGCACTTGCTGGATAATCTTACTCTGCATGACCAAACCTGGAGGGTCATGGCATTGATATCTGCACAAACCCATTTGGAATATTCCTTTTCTAATTCTGAGGACTACAGTTAATATGAAAAAAATGTCCCATAAATAATCAGAAATTTGAATTAAATGGGTATTTGTATCTTATATACTATGGATATTTTATGATTTTTGAGAGTTGCTTGAGTAGTTCAATTACTACAAAAAATGGAAGCTTATGAGATATAACTATTGTAGATCAAAAATATTTATCTCAAGATATTAAATTATAAAGGCTATAAATACTTTACTAATCAATTTGACGTTGTGGAGATTTGCTGGTGCGCCTACTCTCCCCTGCTCTTCCTGACCTTGGCTATTTATATAAAAGCTGGTGATCTCGTGGGCATGTTCTACCTTTATAGTAAATCTGTCTCCTCATTACGTTTGATAAGACCTTCAGGAAAGAAAGAATTAACTACTGTTCCAAAAGTCATTTGCTTGTTTTTCCATAACATGATATTTAGATAATAATGCTAATTAATAACTTATGATTTCTAAGGTACATTTTAAATATGTTTCCATAAGAAGGTTGTTTTGTTTTGTTTTGTTTTGTTTTGTTTTGTTTTGTTTTGTTTTGTTTTGTTTTGTTTTGTTTTGTTTTGTTTTGAGACAAGGTTTCTCTGTATAGCCCTGGCTGCCCTGGACCTCACTTTGTACACCAGGCTGGCCTCAAACTCAGAAATCTGACTGCCTCTATCTCCCAAGTGCTGGGATTAAAGGTGTGAGCCACCACCGCCCAGCTCCATAAGAGTTTTAATACCTTAAAAAGTACCTTAAATATAGGATTATTTTTAAATTCCATCAAATATATTTCTGAGAACTAGCGAATACATACTTCTCTTAAGAATCTACATAAATCTAATATTACACTTGAAACCCTAAACTGGTGTTTTTCCCCTCAAAACAATCTAGTCTGCCTTTGAGGCCAGTGCTTCTCACAGTCCTGGAGACTAGCATGGCTGCTCTCTGAGGCCTTGAGAGTATCTTACCTTCAGCCGACAGACACAAGAAGAGTGCTTGTTTCTGGGTCCGTTTTGGCCTCCCATGATCTCTTACTATCATGAGCCCACATGTCTCCCAGGTACAAGCAACACCCTATCCAAGGATAGGTTCTTAAAGTAATAGCCAACGGAAACTAATCAAAATAGTAAGCAAATCAGTAATCTCCCAGGGACACCAATGCTGTCTATGAGAACCTGCCTCGCACTCCAGACTTTTCTGAGCCTATGTGGCTGATGCTCTAGGACACTTCTACAGCTGTCTTGTGTCTTAGTGGACCTTAAATCCCAGCCTAAGAGCCTCCCTTCCTAGCTTTCAAGGAAGAAATTGCCTCATTCCATGGTGTAGGGGCTCCCCCCCATCTAGGCCAAATGAAGAGCACGCATGGCTATAAGAGACACACGCCTGGACAGAATATACAGCCTGGGTCAGCACAAGTGTCAAATTTCGCAGGGGAGATGTGCGGTGGTGCCTAGAAGATGGGTTCATTTGGATTCTCATCCACTGCCTTGCTTTGATTACTTGGAACAATAACAATGAGAGACAGACCTGACTATCTGAGTATGAATCTTTGGACAAAACATTTTATTCAGTATAATGCAAATCAAACAGAAACGAAGAGTCTTGGGCCTGACTCAAATATTCAGTTTCTATCTGGATGTTGGCAAGGAATATCTTACCTGAGGAGTCAATGTCTCAGTGTCAGTTATAAAAGCCCTACGGTCTTCTCCACATTTTTGAACTATGGTACAATTCTTCGCAGTAAAACTAAATGACTCTTAAGTTGTGTTACATGTGCCCATGAGCCGTTTTGTTGTGATGGGTAAGTGTAGAGGAACAACATGTGCTTAGTTTGTTTCTCCCTCCCAGTATCTCTGGAACGACTGAGACATGAGAATTGTATGTATTCATAGTTTATGTCCTAGTGTTTTAACATGTGGAAAACATCTGAAATGATGACCACTGTCAAGCTTATGTCAAACATAAGGTCCTTTATAGTCTCAACCAATCGCGAGAGTTTTAAGTGTGCTGTGCATTGGCTACATAGAGCCTATGTAGTCTGTCAAACAGATCTCTTCCCTTTCATCTGGTTCTCCCTCCCTGAAATGCTGACAGCCAGTTCCGTTTTCTACTTCTGTCACTATGACATTTTTGGATGCCAGTGAAAGTGACAGCATGCACTTGTCGCCCTGTGCCTGCCCCATTTAACTCAGCAAAACATCTTTCAAATTCATCCATAGCGTAACAAATGACAAAGACTCTTAAAATACTGAGTAATTTTGTATTTTGCAGATTTATCAATCTATGAAGTATGTGTGGATACATGTGTGAGTGTGAGTGTGTATGTGTGTGTGAGTGTGTGTGTGTGTGTGTGTGTGTGTGTGTGTGTGTGGTGTTTTTCACTCATTTGTCAGGGAACACTTAGAATAATTCTATAACTTAGCTATTATGAACCATATCACAGTGCACATGGGAGTGCAGACATCTCTTTGAAATACTACTTTGATTTCCATTGGATATATTCCCAGAAATAGGATTGTTAGATCATATCATATCATAGCTCTATTTTTAGGTCTCTGAGGAAGCTCCATACTCTTTTCTGACATGTCTGCACTAGTTTACGCTCTAATCAGCAATTCACAAGGTTCTCTACCCTCTCTCTGCACCTTTGCCAGCACTTGTTATAATTGTCTTTCTGATAAAAGCCATCCCAAGCGGCCTGAGGTGTGGACTCACCTATGGTTCTGATCTCTCTTTTGCTGGTGATTAGTAATGTCGAACACTGCTCTGCATAGCTGTTGGTCATTGTGCACCTTCTGAGAAATGTCTCCTCATATCCCTGGTCAACTTTTACTAGTGCTTAGAGAATTCTTTTATGTGCTTGTCTATAACCCATGATTGTTTTATGCTTCGCAAGTATCTTCTCCAGTTCCATAGGCTGTGTCTTTACCTGTTGATTGTCGGGTTTGTCGGGTTTGTCTGGCTCGGTACCACCTGCCTGCTTTTCTGTTGCTCATCTATACTTTTAGGATCACTTTCCAGGGCAAGGTCAAGTTGACTCACACATAATTTATTGTACTTCTTTCCTAATGTCTGCCCTTACTTTTGCCTTCCCTTACTTTTATGTATATGAGGTGAGTGGGGTGTAGTTTAACCCTTCTGCATGTGTGTCTCCAGTGTTCTGTGTCAGGAAACAGCACTGGGTTACAGTTAGGAAAAGACGTGGTGAAGCATGTGGGCACTTATTAAATTATTCATTTGATACATACCCTATAAAATGAGAGTTTTCCAACATAATGCGTTTTCAGGATTGATATCAGTACACATGATAAAGTTTTTAAGGCAAGTATTAACAGAACAGTGAAGGCGACTCTGCCAATGTGCAGACTTGTAGAAATCATTATAATTTGTTTCCATTTTATCAGGGTCTGGGGTCAACACGGGATATGCCTGGATTGGCTCTTTAGCTGTTTTAACTGTGTCTGGGGTAGAAGGTTTTGCATCTGGCACCCCACCACCCCAGCTGTGTGGAGTCCTACTCTCTGTCTCTCTCTGTCTGTCTCTGTGTGTCTCTGTCTGTCTGTCTGTCTGTCTGTCTGTCTCTCTCTCTCTCTCTCTCTCTCTCTCTCGTTTGATTTAATAAAACATTACTGATGCTATAGAATAATACTAATCTTCCCCAAGACTTTTATCTTTGAATTTAGGTTTGCTATTTTTCAGATAGGCCTTACTGTACCCAGGCTACCTTAGCTCACTGTACCCAGGCTACCTTAGCTCATTGTACCCCAGGCTACCTTAGCTCACTGTACCCCAGGCTACTTTAGCTCACTGTACCCCAGGCTACCTTAGTACTCACTCTTATCTCATACTATCCTGGAATTCACTCTGTAGTCCAGAGTGTACTAGACCTTGTCTCAAAAACAAACAAACAAACAAACAAAAAAAACCCAACAACAATATAAAAGCCAAAGCCGACTGTTGACTCCCTGTGAGGTTAGAGCTGCCGGCCTCAGTTACCTCTGATTGCATCTTCTACTGCTTCTAATTTCCTCTTTCACCCAGTCTCCACTGCATTTTAACCCTTCTATAATTGACAGAATCATTCACCTCCTTTTCCTTCCATGTTTTTTCCTTTCCAGTGCTGGGCGCTGAACCCAGGCTTCCTATAGGCTAGTTGACTGCCCACGTGACTGAGCTACACCACCAGCCCTCACCCTTCCTGATGGAAAATGCCATGGGCCTCGTGGAAAGAGGTGGTAATTCTGTCAGTTTGGAAAACACAGCTGTAAAACGCTCCATCGATACGATTATAAATTTAGTGTATTCATAGATGTTTCTTCTCTTTCTTTCTTTCTTTCTTTCTCTCTTTCTTTCTTTCTTTCTTTCTTTCTTTCTTTCTTTCTTTCTTTCTTTTATTTTTTTTTGGGGGGGAGGGTTCGAGATAGGGTTTCTCTGTATAGCCCTGGCTGTCCTGGAACTCACTTTGTAGACCAGGCTGGCCTAGAACTCAGAAATCTCCCTGCCTTTGCCTCCAGAGGCGTGTGCCACTACTGCCCGGCACTCATGGATGTGTCTATTCTTGACTTTACACATAAATCTAGTTATGAGCTGGTGGCCGCATATCATAGCACATGCCTGGAGTAAGTAGCCTAGCAGTAAATGACATAGCTTATAAATGTGGCGTAGGGTCTCGTGTGATGCCAGCCTTATGTTCCCAGGAAGGCTGCCTTTCCACATTCACCAAGTGCCTGTCTGACAGTTGAAGAGGATGGAGAGGAAGTCAGAGTGACAGGCACTAGTTGTTCAGTTAAGAAAAGGTAGAGACGACTCATTTCTATTCCCGCACCTTTTCTGCCCCTGCTACTGATTCTTAGCAGTGGATTTTCCTTATTTTCCCAATTACCCTTACCATACTAGAATTGGCAGAGGAGGAGCGGCAGATAAGAGCATTTATATTAGTGGAATTTTCACTCCATTGATATAGTAATGTTCTGCGTATGTTGCTTTTATTTCTTTAAAATGGACCAATATTTATTATTGTTTCCACTTAATATTTGACTGCGGAGTCACAGAGCTAAAATGTGGCCCTCACTGAATATTACTCCTTGACATAGTTGGAGTTCAGTTTAAGAGTTCAGCTTACATGTGACTCGAAGTTCTTTTCATCGTCACTTTCCGTTTCCTAGTTTAAAGAAAGAGAAAATCATCGGAGCATATTACACACACACCAAAATAAAATAACGGCTTTTTAACCCCTGTTGAACAATGTGCCTGTAGCCCAGTGGAAAAGCACAGGCCTCCCATGCGTGTGGCCCAGGGTTCAATTGCAAAGACCACAACCAGGAACTTATTAAAATTCTGAAAGTGAAATGTGAAGACGCTTAGTCATGACTTGGTAGGAGACGAATGATGTGTGATTACAGTGTGGAAGTCATCCCATTATGAGCTAGTAATCGATGTCTTTATTGATCATGCACTTTGAAACCTTTGAAGGATCCAAAGATGGAACCTATCAAATGAATGGCAGTAGCCCCTCAGAAGATGGTGATTAAAATATACCTAAAGAAATATAAATATAAAATATACCTAAAGAACATTTAAGTCTTAGCAGCAGGTGCAAGGGAAGCCACCATTTATGAGAACATTAGCATAAAATCTTATTTACACGCTTTATTTGCATAAATATCTGTGCTTGTTTTAGGATTTAAAATACATACAATTATAACATGTGTACAAGTTGAGGACATTTGAACATGGAAAACTGGCATATAGATTTAGACATCCATGAAATTTGTAACAATTTGTCATAAGTTGCTGTCTCCTGTATTCAGTTGGTACTCTATAAACGAATGCTTTAGCATTGATGTAGGCTATTTTTCCCCCAAAGACAACATTTTCAAGAACAATCTTTTCACATCAGGCTCCTCTTTGTTTTTCTAGAAATTTGTTCTAAAAGAAACGTTGAAAATAAAATTTAACAGAAAAATAGAGATACTCTCAGTTGTGTGGTGATATTAAGGAAGGAATCCAGTCATACCCACAATAGTGAAAGGTAGAAATTATATAAATCATATTATATTAATGCCCCAAATGTTACAAAGGCTTTGAAATAACAAATTATATTTATATGTATATATGGAAGACAGATAAAGATACACAGAGAGAAAAAAGACTTTAAGCGTATTTTAGAATGTCCGATTTGAAAGTGGTGGGCATAAGAAAAATGCTTATAAAACGTTTTAAAGGAAATAGTAAAGAAATGTATATACAATCTATGATCATGTGATTAAAATTCTACATGTGAAAAGGCAGGCATGCATGCATGCATACATACAAAATGGCATGCACATATGCATTATACATTTGCATGCATATGCTTATAGACACATAGAAAATATACATAATATTTAGAAGATCAAGCAATTAATACAATTTTCTTTCATGTCAAGATCCTTATATTTAAATAGAAATATATTCTCATAGAAATCTTTTAACTTTCAGACGAGAGACACAGTATGGTTTTACTGTTGAGCATAATCAACTGAATTGTGGCACTGTGTTTTACTCAATAGAATACCATAGTAAAACTACATTTTGAGTATTACTTTTATAAAAGTGCATAATTAGAATCCTTGTTAATTATGAACCTAGACAAACCTTAGCAGAACATTACCTTGTTCCAAATGAATGTAACACAATAGCACATACTTGTAACTTGTTGATTTTTTTAGTAACTAAAATGTTATATCTTACTATAGAATAATAATGGTGACAGTGCATATCTGTACTTAGCTACATGCCCTAGGGGAGGTATAATATGAGCACGGGCATTTTCTGTCTTCTATGAATAGGATTTATCAGGTTCTTATATTAAAAATATGAAGCATCCTATCTTTTGGCTTCAGGCCCAGTGCTCATAGTGTAGGACCAACTCCCTGATACATTTGTATCTGCTCTGTGTCTCTGGGTAAATCCTTTTGTCTTGAAATATTGTCTGTGTCACTACTGAAGCTTTTTCTTCAAGTAAGCACTTAGAGAAATATATTTGAATTTAAAAAGGAAACCCATTGCTATTTGTCCAATCTTTCAAACATTTTTTTCAACAAACTAATAATTCTGTAGCAGGCAAATTAGCTTTATGCTTAGTCCAAATATTCTGAGTGGTATCAAGATTTTTTATTTTAAGTCGTTTTCCCCTAAGAAACATAGACGTGGCAAATCCACATGTGCTGTCTCTTTAACAGGCTGGTGTTTGCTCATGATGTGTAATGGTTACATCAAAAACAATCTGTAAAGCACAAACAACAGATCAATCAGAAGTAGACTCAGCCATGCCACCTCCCCACAGGCCTGCACGCCTCAAGCAAATCTGTGTTGCCATTTTGCAGGTCTTTCTGGAATGTTCTAGAACAGCAGTACCTTTTAGATAATAGTAGACTTGTTGGGGCTCCCGATAACTATTCCCCTTCTAGTGAAGGACAGTTACTTTAATACAGTGACTATGTTTTACAGTTGTGCCGTATCCATCCTCTCTAGATTGGAGTTTGCAGACACACACGTACAGATACACTCTCAGTTTCCAGTGCCATTTTGTATGCACAAAAAAATAAATAATAAATCACTGAACTTCAAGCAGTTCTGTATCTTTCTTAGAATCCTGCAATGTGCAGAATTTTGTTAATAATATTCATGGATAATCTGATGCAGGTGTTACACGTCACGGCAGTTATGTGCTCAAGACCAACCTCGTCCAACTCCACAGAGTATAAACATGACACAGTTGCTTTGCCGAAAGACATTTAAAAATCTGCACTGCATGTGCATACATGTGTGGGTGCATGGGTGCGTGCCTGCGCACACACGTGCTTGTGTGTGTGTGTGTGTGTGTGTGTGTGTGTGAGAGAGAGAGAGAGAGAGAGAGATATTTGTATGTTTTACTATATTGAAGTCATTGCAGAACATTTACAAAGGCAAATAAACAAATGGCAAAAAAAATTTCCGTAGTCTCATTTCTTAGAGATAAATGCTTTCAACAAATGTTAAACATTTTAGATTTTTCTATATTGTTAGATATTGATTACAAAATTCCAATCATAATGTAGTCACTGTTTTAATACGATATGTAGAGATACACTATTACATCATGAAATATGCAACACACATGATAGTACACATACTATACATACAGTACAATTTACAATGTAAAGACAAGAATCAGCCTCGATTACACCTGCATATTGAGAACTGGACACTGTGCTCTAGGAGAGGGACCCTCAAGGTTCCACTTGCTAAAGAGCAGGAGTTGTGTCCCTGTGCACATGAGCTTCCTTGTAGAGCCCTGGATACAGCACAGTCGGAAGAGCAGCCGGCCTGCGATCACCCAGGGCAAGTCTCCTGGGTTCTGAGAGAATGGCCTGTTGTGGCATAGCCTGTGTGTGTAAGTGGAAGTAATGGGGGGATTACACTGTAATGCTTTGTTTTTATGAGATTTCAGATATGTCCCGCCATCCTGATCAGTAGGATGCCTGTGAGTTCAGGATGCCTGTGAGTTCAGGATGCCTGTGAGTTCAGGATGCCTGTGAGTTCAGGATGCCTGTGAGTGAGTTCAGGATGCCTGTGAGTTCAGGATGCCTGTGAGTTGCCAGGAGTTAAGTTCCTTCCCTTGACACTTCTCACTACTTTTTCTACCATTTTTTTTCATATCTTTCAATGTTTCTGTTTTTCTAAAATGTATGCCATCCCAAATTCTCTGCCCTCTTGTTCCAGGTTACATCAAAAAGATCTGTAAAGCAGGAACAAAACTACAAACAAGTCAAAAGTGGCTTCTGGGAAAGCCACAGTAACAACAGAGTAGCATTGATTCTTTACTCTTCCGACAGAAAAAGATACTGAGATAGACATTATCCACCTAGAAAAAAGTTACCACTAAGGAGAAACAGGAAATGATGTCTACAAACATAAAAATATTTTAAAGTCTTAAACATTTTAAAAACACTTGATAGGTAGTCCCTGTCTTAGGACATTTTGACTTCTAGACTTTTCTTTTAAATTATATCATGTTACAGCAGAGCTATGTGTTCCCCAGAAGCCATACTTTGAAGTATGGCTTGCACTTTCTTTCCAAGACCAGATCTACAGAGTACAATCTTCTCTAACAATGTTTGGCAGCCATAGAGTCACATCTCACGGTCAGTCACAGACCACAGAGGATGAAGAGCAGATGTCCTACAGGATGCTGAGCTGGGATGCTCAGCAGGTTGAATGTGTCAGGGATTTTCAGTTTATGATTTTCCCAAACTGCAGTGTTTGCTGAGCCATGGGCCAACTTTATCCAAGTGGGAAGCCATGGAGGACTTCAGGCTGGAGCCCCTGGAAGGCTCATGTGAAGCTGCAACATTCCCACAAAGAGAAAGTGAGGCAGGGGCCACAGGAGAACAAGGCAATGTTAGCTGTGCATCTCCCTCCCTGCCCGGCCTCCCACTGCCTTCTCCTTTAGGCTTTTGATGTTTCCTTCGTGCTGCTTTTCAACCTGTGATTCCAAAATCAGCATCTCTCATACAAGAGAGAATAGTAACGGTTCTAAGAGTAAGACACAGAGGATGTGATCGTGGACTTTGAGGTTGCTTTATTGCTAGTGTTGTTGGTTTGGGCTATGATAATTCATTTAGGCAGTTACTAGTCTGTAAAACAAAGTATCAAACAGAGCAGTATAATTGTTTAAACAAAGTGTCCTACCATTCATTTTAAATTTTCTAAAGCAAACAATTAAAACTTGTGTCAGTGGATTTTATTTAAATGATTATTTAACTAGATTAAAAAAAAACCTGTCTGTAGGTTTTTTATCCTTCTTTATTTGGAAGGAAATGATTTTAGAGAGAAGTAGAGAAAATAGGGGTTTTTTCCTCCCATTTGATGTATGTTGTATATGTCAAGATAGGCTTCACAGCACATTAACATAGAAATCCAGCCCTTAAGTGAAATCTGCTATCTCCACAGTAAGATCTAAAGTGAATATTTTAGGTTCGGTAGCAATGCCAGAAAGCCCAGAGAGGGAGAGTTCTTTACTGATATTACTAACTGGGTAGTTAAGATGTCACAGGTAATTTTGTTGTTGTCTTGTTTGCTTGGTTGTTTGTTTGGTTTTATTTTTTGAGACAGGTTCTTCTTTAGCCAGGCTGGTTTTGAACTCAGAATGTAGCCAAGAAAGCCCTTAAATGCCTGGTCCTGTTGCCTCTGCCTTCCAAAGCTGGCATCACAGGCCAGCACCTGGCACAGGGCATTGGGTTGTTCCATAATGCAGAACTTAAGTTGAAAAAAACTTAAATGAAAAACTGTATGCTTGCTCTTTTCCTCTACAAGTGATCTATTTGACATTTATTTGCATTATTGTATCATTTCGTTCTTAGCCAATGACCAAGGAGGATGAGGGTGGTTGCTGTCTGTAGTGTCTGAAACAACATAATGATTGCATTTGCAAGATATTCCAGTGTAAGGCCTTCTCGGTTAACGTGGGGGCGGCTGAGAGGCCTGATTTCATGAAAGCTGTTGGGCTCTATTATTTACAGATGGGTTTTTTGTTTGGTTGTTTGTTTTAAATCAGAGACATTGTATCACCAGGCAACCTCAGAGAAGATTGTAACATGTGTGAAATCGGATGAAAGGTGGAAACAACCTGCAGCCTGGGGGCCGGTCGGGAGCAGGGGCTGCTTGGTGGGAGATACTACAGAGCATGCGTTAGCTGGCCCTGGCCCTGAGCCAGTCACGTGAACAACCCACGAAGGGCTGCACTTCAGACCTCTGCTCCAGCTTCTCAGTGAACGTCAGTGGGAACAAACTTGGCATTTCATTAACATACTCGGACCCAAGAGAGCTGAAAATTTGATTCTTCTATTCACCTTAACACTACAGTTGGCATAAATGAATAGTCACCTTACATGTATGTCAAGTATGTCAAGATGAGATGGGCTTGTTTCATTTTAAGGGGTTCTTGGAGGTCTTATAATTTAAAGACATTCAAGCAAAGAAAATGCATTTGTTGTGTTTTGAAGGGAGAGTTCCATTGTATTATAGAGAACATGACTTAACTTGTTTCGTTAATTTGATGATAGACAGGACCCTACTAAAACTACAGAAAGAATACATAATATCAAACTACAGAAAGAATATTGACACACAATATCAAAACTTACCCATGGGATAAAGAATAAGGAGATGGCTCACCCGTTTAGAGAAAGTTCTGCTTTTGTAGAAAGTTTGTTTCCCAGCAGTCTTGCCTGGCCAGTCAGTCACCTGCAACCTCAGCTGCAAGAGATCTGGTGCCCTCTTATGGCTTCTGTGGGAACTGCACTCAGTATTCATGGGCCTACCTATAGACATGCACACCTACACATAAATAATTGCAAATAAAATAAACCTAAAAATCAGATCACATTTTCTGCATCTTGCAACTAGTTCATTGCTGGAAAATACCAAAGCGTATTTTCCTTAAGATTGTTGCACACCATGTAAGTTTGACTTGCCTTGTAAAAACAATGAAGACCATTTCTTGTTAAGTTGCACTTCTGCCTTCTTACCACATAAAAACCAGACTTTATTCTCTGTCTGAGGAAGTTATAAGTTAACTGATTTGTCCAGGCTATGGGAACTCAGGGTCATGAAGGACTTGGCTGTAATTTAAACTCCACTAATCACTAGTTAACCGTGAGCAGGCTAATAATTCTCATCGCTGAAAGGGATAATAGCAGCTACCTCCTAGGGTTATTATGAGAATTAATGGAGGTAGCATTCCTTCCTTAAGCCTCCGAGCCCCATGTGTTTCTTGGACACAGACGGGGTTCTATTATTGTTTCTTTTCTTGCTTCTTACCTGCCTCCCTCCTCTGTGTCTCCCACAACCTAACTTCTAAATAATGCACAAGTCATTGTGAGAACATTAGCATTAATGCTCAGATGGGTGTGCTACTGACTTAACTCAACAGTGAACCTGGCATTCCATCTCCAACCTTTCCCCTTCATTAACCATCTTCTCCAGCCCCCACCAACAGGAGTCCACCAGGATACCGGGTTAACCCTGAAACCTGTCTTGCACATGGGCAAAACAGAGTTTCAACCGGTCTGGTTCGTCCTCCCTCAGAGCCTAGATGGAGGTCATGTTGCTCAAAATTAACTCACTCTGGCCATGCAGTGACTGCCACCAAGACTGGCCACAAAGGGGACAGCAGTTCAATAAGACCTTTAACTCTATTTATAGCCCACTCGAAGCAATCATTCTCCATAGAGTGCATGGAGTCCTAGAAAATGGCCATCAGTTCACAGGCCACAACACTCAGCAGGGCAATCGGAGGGAGGAAAAAATGAAGTTAAGTGCCCTTTCCCCAGGACTCCACAGTATACAAAGCATTTTGACCCACTCATTGTTCCCACTCATCCTCACCAGCCCAGGAAGTAGACAAAGCTCACAGCCAATGCCTGCTTTGGTCATCAGGATTCTGATGCCTCAGAGAGTCATACACAGCAGGTAAACAGAATTCAGAGAATAGGGGAAGCATCTAAGGAGTGGGGCTCGCCTCTAATTCATTCGATGCACCTCAGTAACTAATTGTTTGCCTGTGGGAAAATAAACCTTGTAAGTAAGTTTCAGAAGACATTTAAAAGGCCTAATTTCGCTCCTACCTCGCTGTAAAGAACATGAATATATGAGAGCTAAAAACTGAAACCACCGATTGGGAATCGTCTATGACATTTGCATCACTCTGTAGCATACAGGCACACGTTACAGAAAAAATGCCTGGATGACGCCTGCCAGGGTTAAAACATGTGTGTAAGTCAAGACCACTCTTGAAAAGGCATGGTAGGAATTTTTATGAGAAATTTTAAATTGATTCTGTCAGCGTTGTAAAAGCCTACATCATTGCTATTTCTTTAGCATGGGGGATTGTTGCATAATTCCAGTGTGTGCCCCAAATAAAGATTTACTATGAGTTAGTATGGAACAAAAGAAATATTTTTTTCTCTCTTAAAAGTATTATTTGATTCTGGCCAGTGTTTTCATTGTATTGGATCTCTCTTAAACTTTGTTACCTACAAAATAGCATCAAAGCCCATATAGCTTGAAAAACAGAGGTGTCTAGTTAATTAGTGTAACTACACGGATGCCTGCCTGCCAGTGGTGTGTGTGTGTGAGAGAGAGAGAGAGAGAGAGAGAGAGAGAGAGAGAGAGAGAGAGGGGCAGAGAGACAGAGACAGATAGAGACACACATAGCCAGAGCAAGACAGAGAGAGGGAGGGAGAGCTCCTTGCTTGAAGCATGCCCCTGAGTTGGCTGATTGGCCCGATGCCATTTCAGAATCTCAGCTTCACTGTTCTCTGACCTCCTATTGTCCCAGCTCTGATTTATGGGACTTAGACTCCCTTCAAAGGCAAGGTGTCTGGAGTTTAGGGTCTTTACTTCTCAGCCCCTCCTCCCCCTGCCCCCGCCCATTCTGCTTGTGTTCACCTTGCAGTAACCTTGCAGAACTCAGCATTTTTTTACCTGGCTCAATAGCCGGGGACTCCACAGAAGCAGAGAGAGAGAGAGAGAGAGAGAGAGAGAGAGAGAGAGAGAGAGAGAGAGACGTGGTTTCCATTCCTGGGTGATGGAGTCATGGGAGAAACTGCATTGAGCAAACGAAGTGGGACCTGAGCCGGCTCCAGTGTTCACTAAGCCGCTCAGGGCAGAGCAGCTGCTGTCTCTCCCAGCCTGCATCTGTCACTGACCACTGAAGTGTGTGTGCAAGGTGAGAGCGGGGGTTTTTCTTTAATTTGGAAGCAAATTGCCAGGTATTGCTGTTGATTGTGCTTCATAATTGGGGGGGTCCGTATATCACCACAAATTCAGGTCGTGGATTGCGCGTGGCTTTATTTACGCCCTTGTTTGCCATCAGAGGCCATTCTGCTCTCCACAGTATGTGTCCGGATCATGGCAACAGATTCGACAGGGAGCTAGCTGCTTTTCCTCCCCACAACGTGGTCATTCAGTGTTGTCCCCTTGAATCCTTCTGTTAATCACTGCTACCAAGTGTCATAGCTGTCCTTGTACAGGTTCAGTGCTAACTGAAAGGTATGTGAAACTGATTTAGTGAAAGTCTGAAATAATATTTTTTTAAGTTCATGATGTGATGTATTCTTTGTTTACACACATGCGGAGCACTGAAACTTTCTAAAGTGGAGTCTCCTAGACAGAAGTAGTGTGGGGTTTCTATGTATTTGCTTATCATCATAAAACTACTTGGTCATCTGTGTGTTGTAGGGTGTGAGGTGTGTGTGTGTGTGTGCTGGCGCGTGTGCTCCTGTGTGAATGTGCATGATAGCACATGCTTGTGTGATTTTAAATATCTCAGAACCAAAAGAAAACCCAATAGCTCTTGTCCTCTGATGTGCTTCTCATTAACTGAACAGCGTGTAAGCTGTTTTTATGAGGACATCGAAATTGTACAACTTCAAGTGTTGTGTCTGCTGGATAACGCAGATACTGTGTGAGCTTGTGAAAGTGTGTGGGGCACATAGCACACATCCCAAGTTCCAATGACAGGAACTAAACCATGTGCTTGGGTAAACAGATGGCTCTTAATCCTTAGCCACTTCAGCATGCTAGCTACTTAAACCAAAACTATAAAGTGTATGAAGGAGGTGTACCGTTTTGTAGCAACTAAATAAATATATAGCATATATTCAGTCATAAGTCACACTTCAGAAAAGGGAAAGTATAGCATTCAGGTTTTGTCTAAGTAGGATTAGAAGCAAATTAGGACGGCTGACTAGGAAAGGGCACTGTACCAACTGAGGAGCACTTAGAAAAGAACCACAAAGCACCCTACCCCCTCACATGTTGCACTTCGAATTGAAAGAACAGTGTCATTCCTAAGGGAATTTGGGGTGAGCAAAAAGGAAGCCAAGAACAAACATTTTTAATAAAATATGCTGTCACCCTGTGGAATGTGTTTGTCTGTGCTACTTAAGTAGGATTCTGGTGCAAAGAGTAAGACCATTAACATAAACACCTTTATGTTCTTCAGGATTAGTTTACATGGAGGTGGACTTCGAAAATGAATAAGGTGAAGATGTTTGATTAGAATTCAATTCGTATGAAAGTTACTTAAAACAATCAACAAGTAACATACAATATCAAAATGGTTGTTTCTCCTGTTGTTGGTTTAGCAGAAATGTTTGGAAGCCCCAAGCTAAAATGTTACCTGGTTCCACGTTCATAGGAAGTGCTTCAAGCCTTGAACACTCTGTTCATGGCTTCTTGGTTTCAGAATCTAAGATGCTGTGAACCGATTCACAGGAATAGCAGGGCTCTACCATCTGCCTGATTTCCAAGTGAGTTGGAACAGCACATTTCCACGTCACAGCTGCAGGATGAGGCATACAGAGGATCAATAATGGCTGTTCTCGTCTTGAACCCTTGACTTGGCTGTGTGTCTCCTGCCACAGTGCACAGTTTGGCTCCTTTGTTTTAAGTGCTTAGAATGACTTTAACTGCATGAGGGGGAATGACGTTCTTCTCCCTGTGATAGAAAGCCAGGAGTATGCATAGCTCTCTAATGACACTGGGCTCGGATGTCCAAGTTTGGCCCACTTGTACCCTTGCTCATCTTTCATGTAAAAGGTTAGGCGGTCGCCCTGGACGAGACATAATCAGCCCGAGCCAAGGAGAAGGACCTTGGGTGGTGTCTGTGTTTATTCTTATGTGACAAGCTGACTTCATGAAAACAGAACCAGAAAGTTTACATATTAAAGGCCCTGGTCTCAAAGTATACAGCCTGTTCAAATACATTTACTCTGATGCAATTACACTCCCTTAACTAAAACTTTTAAAATCATGAATCTTAGCATGCTGCGGTTTTGCTTCCACTGCTCGTACTTTTAGAGTTGTTTTTTTTTTTTTTTTTTAAATCAGGGCTTTAAAGTTACTACTACATCCTTCACTTATTAAATGACACTTCTTTTGATTTGTATCATGGAACAAGCTACACATCAGTGAGAAGTCAGCAATGTTTTATCCCTGAAGAGGAACCCTAACTTCTCAGAGGTCAAGTGACCTGCTCACTGCCTGAGCAGGAAGTAAGGTGAGCAAGGGGAAGACAGAGATTCACGGTCAGTATGCACGCGCTGGTTCTCTGTTGTGCCTGGCATGACTGTTATACATATGGGGCCTGTAAACCTAGACGCATTCTCTCCACTGACTGACTCAGTGCGTTGTTAAGTTGAGTTGAAGACCATGTGGTGTGTGGAGGTGGCTTACAGTCTACGTAGTATCTTTGCTCTGGCACTCTAGTCCCTAGCTTCTACTACACTCATCAGATTCCTTCAAGGGAGTATAGAGTCCCACGGGATAGGGGTCTTGTGCAATTCTCCTGAGGCTCACTCCTGGGCTCCTTAGATAGGCCTAAATCAGGCAGGAAAGGGATGCACGGACAGAGAGTAAGAGAAGACTGGTTCCTTTGGTAGATTTTGAGGATATAGGAGATTGGAAGGTGAATTAGGAAGAGGTGGGGCTCAAGGCTGTACTGTGGTGACACAGACTGAACACATTTCTTCCATATCTACTTAGAAGACCTTTCTTTGGAGAAAGAGCTCCATAGTGCTCAGGATACCCTCAGACATGCTTTGTACGATAGGGCAGCCTTGAATTTGAGGTCTTCTTGCCTCCACCTCTGGAGAGCCAAGATTACAGCCAGGTGACATCATTTTCTGTGTATGGAGTTTGGGGGTTAAAACTGAGGGCTTTTTGAATGCTAGAAAGCATTTCAGCAACTGGACTGTATCCCTGATTTCCAGCCTTATTTATCTTAAAGTCGACGTCTTCTAAGTAAGAAGAAAGGATGGTTGCCAGAAGATTGTAACTGTGGTTATCATCATAGGAGGTATCCAAGGAATTGGAGGTTCCTTTTCAAAATGCCTAGGACTGTGACTGAAGTTTGGTTTTTGGTTTTGGTGGTTGTTGTTTTGAATTTTGGCATATTTGTATATGTATGACATTTCTTGAGTGTAGGGCTCAGCTGTAGTCATGATGGTCATTTTGCTTTCGTGGTTATTTTATGATTAAATAACCTGGAGGTAATTTCACACATATTCTCATTGCCTGTGGCTTGACAGCAGTTTGCCATTGGAGGTCATGGCTAATATTTTCCACTCGTGGAATTAGGTCGGTGTTTAAGAAGCGACAGTATAGAGAATTTTGTAGTTGGGATTTAGAAATTGGAGGTGTGTATCTATATATTATGATCAACATAATTCCTGTTTAAATACTTGAATTATGCCTACTAGACAGGTTTAGAAAAAAGACTCATCTTGCCATAGAGTCAATTTTAAAGAAAGTGCTAATTATCAACCAATTGTGAAGTCTGTTTAATAACCCAAACATTCTTATCAATGTACAGTTTCAGGAATCATCAAGACACTGGGTCATAGCTCTGTGATGCAGGGCCAGTTAGTGCATGGGAGGCCTTGTGATCAATCCCCAAGACTCAGCACCACACACATACAAACTCTGACTACCAAAAGGTCACTGAGACATGTAGTTATATTGCTACTGAGCATGGTCATTCTTCATGAAAAAAAAAAAATCATTGCCAAGTATCCAATGGCATATTGAGTTTTAAGAGAATTTCCAAGAATTATACTCCAGTATTTTTTAAATGAAAACATGTTTTATTATCTTCTTTGGTAGAATATTTTAAGATCACCATGATTTACATGTCTTGATAATGAAGTATTAGACAAGTATTTCTTGCAACTCTTAGTATCATGAGTAGTAGCGCCTATGAAGCCAGTCATTGGATCATGACAATATGTCCAGAGATATTATTTTGTAGCTATAAAGAACCATCTTCCCTTGTCCTGAGTGTCAATACTGTAAGCCACTAAAAGGACTGACGAGCAATGAATCCTCTTTATTAAATGAGCTTAGTATATTTACTGCCCTGTACAGCTACTTATCATTTCAGAGAGATCTCAACAGTAGACTTTTCCAAATGAGGGTTCTAGTCACCCTCCAATTAGGCTGGCATTACTTTAGAGAATGAACTCTGTGTAAATTCATCATTCAGTTTTGGTTTAGACGATCACTTGATATGGTAGATACTCAACAAATATTCATAAGCAAGAGTAAATGAATAAATTAACCAATCTTTGAGTTAGAATTGTCTAAAGGTTCGCTACAAAGCTTTTATGTTTTCAGTTTGATTTTCATAAACAAACTCAAGAAAGACTATCAAAATGATGTTGATAATTCTGATCCAACAAAAGCACCATTGCCCATCACACACAAGGATCCATGGCCAGCTGAACCTAGACCAGCAAGCATCACAAGTGTCGAGACGTGTATAAACTAGTGAGAAATTCAGCTTTGAGCTGACCTGGCAAAGTGTCATTGCAATGTTTCTGCTTCTGAACTCAGAAACAGTGCATGTGGGCATCAAGGAGTGGAGCAAGATGGGTCGCTTAAAAATAGGGTAAATTCACACTTCCACTCCTGCTTTGAAAGAATGAGAACCTCCGAATCACAACATTTCCACTCGAAAACAGCCTTTTTATCCATTAAATATTTTAAAAAGAAGAAAATACATTTCTTGTTTGAATGGGAATGAAAGGTCTTAGCTCACTGTTTTCTTTTTCCATTCCAGTGACAGAGTGGCATTTCCTGCTGGAATTTAGTATATAAACATGTGGAATTTGAAAGCCAAGGGAAAGGAAGAGTCAATAATGAGAAGTATCAAAAACTGGTACAAGGACCCACTTGTAGAAAAAATAATACCTGATACACAAAAATCAATGTGTAGGAGTCAAAGACATAAAATATGAAGCTGAGAGTGTTATAGAAGCAGGCTGTGGCATAATAGATGCTATACAATGTCTCCAATTTTCCATAAGCAAGGGGGAGGGGCACTCTGCTGCAGTAGAAATGAGGGGTCCACTGTGGCCTTCTGTATAGATGCCCCAGTGTTCCCTTGTGCCTTTCAGACTTCCCAGGAGCAAACAGTGAAGGGGTAGTTACAGCACGTGCTCTATACTAGACCCACGTGAGTGTGAGTGTTAGCTGTTTTGTCTTGCTCATATTGTTCCCAGTTCCAATGTCCCATACTTGGCTGAGGACTCCCAGTGAGGTTTGCGGGATTCTGACCTGGCATTAACACAGTTGCAGTAATAGAATGGGGTGTTTCGAGCTATGAGTGGGCCCTCCAGAGGTTAACATTCTGGACTGCACTGAACCCCAAGCAATTAAAGATTCTGAGCAGTCAAGATGGTGAACTTCAGATGAAAAAGCTTTCTTTTATCTGAGACTGTGATTTCTCATTTTCACTTCCTATTCTTCCAGTTGATTTCCTTATCCTGGAATTCACTCTAGTTACCCCACCCCCACCCCCAGCCCCCGCCACCGCTCCTCCCTACCCCACTATGACCTCCTACAACATCTCACACCAAACCCTGACCTGTTCACAGAAACACATCAGTCACGCTCAGCTCCCAGCCTGGCAGCCTGTTTAGAGCAATGTGCAATGTTCCTAGCAACAGATTAAGGCAAGTCCACAGAACTTCAAAAGCTGCGGCCACTCAAGCAGGCCACCTAGCTATACTTTGAACCTCTGCCTGTGGGTTTGTATTAGTTAAGAAACCCATATGTGGTTTTTAAATATTTTTAAAGTTTATCTTTAGTTGAAACTTGGGAGACACAATCACTTCCAGAAACAATCAGTGATAAAATTTAGTCTAAGTGCTAGACATGAGGGTCAGATGTGTGCACGCTAAAATATCATCAGAGTGGAAAACGTAGAGCTCACTGGATGTTAGTAGAGGATGAGCTTAACTCTCAGAAACATTTATCATGAGCAATGAACACAGAAAATGGGGAGCCTCGGCCTCCTTTACGACCCTTGAATGAGCAGATGGATGGCAAGTGACTTAATCTTTCTGGGCCTATTCCTTACATCGGCACAGTCAGCCTTAGCCACATATAAATTAACTTCATATAGGCTTTCCACAGCAGATGAAAAGTTAGCTGGTGGATAGTAATATTTTAACAAATGGATTGCCAGGATTTGGTGGGCAAATGAATTTTTCTAATTGGATGGGAAGATATGGACGGACAAGGAGAGCACGGATAAAGAGAACAGCAGAAATGAGTGGAAAATGAAGAGGGAACACATGATAATCAGAGAACTGATGTCATATTAACGATGACTTCTGTCAGCAGCTCGGACACAATAGCATACTCAGAAAAGATACTCACCTATGTTTGTTGATGAATATGTAAGAGAAGAATGAGACGGTGGCAGAGGGATGAAGAAAAAGAAAGTGCATGAAAGAGTCTTTTAAAATACCACCAAGGGGGGGGGGGGCACCAAGATGTCTTATCTGAACTCTCTGGGTTATATTTGTCTAATGTTCAAAGTCGTCTTGATTCACCCCCCCCAAAACTCTCTCTCTCTCTCTCTTTCTCTCAGCACAAGGCCACAACAAATAGTGATGCATAAAAGCATGCTGATAACAGGAGTGCATTAGCTGTCCAAAGGGAGACCAGAAAGAGAAACTCGGTGTGCTTTGAACACACAGAATGCAACACATCTGCTAAATCAAAGGGAAAGAAACCGAAGTCTGAGGTTTCTGGCAGAAATCAAGGGGTGAGCACAAGCGCCAAACTACAAGACCGATTGTCAGGGACAAGTATTGATTGTTCCTCAGTTTGATATGTTTGTCTCAATGGTCCTTGCTCACTAATAGCAATATCTTCTCTGTGTGAAAGTCCAGACTCACACAGGTTTTAAAACCTCAGGTTTTTTACTACCATCAGAATGGTAGTAGCCACCAGTAGGGAATGCAAATGAACTCGACCCTCAAGTATCCTGGCCAAGTACCGGAAATCAGGTCTATGCTTGCCCTTCATTAAGTTCACAGTCACGTTTTTATTCATCTAAAAGTAGAAGCACTCACGTGGTCCGAGCCGATGCCTAAAGCATCCCTCGAGGAAAAACAGGCAGATCATGAGTTCAAGACTAGCTTGAGGAAGTTTGAAGCTAGCCTGAGCTACATAAGACCCTATCTGAAAACAGAAAAAAAAAGAGAAAGAGAGAGAGAGAGATCAAATAACATTCCATAATACTCCAGAAGTTAGTCTTCTGGTCTTTTGAGAACTGTATTTATGATCAGTCTGATTTGCAGAACTTCATTACTGAGCCAGTGAGATCACTTTAATATTTTCTCTTCCTCCTCTTCCTCCTCTTCCCCCTCTTCCTCCTCTTCCTCTTTCTCTTCCTCCTTTTTCTCCTCCTCCCTCCTTCTCATCTTCTTTTCCTTCTATTCTTTATTGAAAAAAGTCTCATGTATTCCAGACTGGTCTCAAGTTCATTATTTATCCCAAAAATAACCTTGAACTTTTGATCTTCCAACCTTCATCCGTTGCATGATGGGATTATAGGCCCCATTCACCAGGCTATTTATGTGGTATTGGCCACTTCTATAGAAATTGAAACCAGAGCTTTGTGAGCCTTGCCAAGCACTCTACCGGCTAAACCACGTCTCCAGAGCTCTTGCCCATCTCTTAACAAATAAATCTTTATGGATTTGTTTTCTTTCTTTGCATGCTTATTAACTCGCATGGTATGGTCATCAGAAAACAACCCTCATTTCTTTACAGAATGACTCCAAAAGAAAAGTAATTGACACGATTCTCAAATAATTTGAAGAGCTGTAAAAGGGGCAGGAAGATGGAATTAAAGGACAGGTTCTATGCAAGCAGAGTTTTGAACACATTATAGAGGTCAAATGTGACATGCCTTGATGGTGTCGGGAAGAATATCATTGTCACCAACAGTGCTCAGAGGATCAATACCACTGTGCTATGTGTGTGTGAGCCGTTGTCTCCATGGTCTTCTCATTTACAATCAAGGGTAACAGCGCATCTTCTTTGTCTCAGAGAGTAGTAGAAGGAAATAATCAGATCAAGCTTTCTCTCCCAGCTTCTGGATGAAGACTCATGCTCTCCTGAGTTGAGAGTGACTGTTTTCACTCTGTGTCCCTTCATGTCACCTTCTCCCTGCTCATCTGTCTCCGTGTCTGAATTTCTCATTTGGATAAGGACACCAGACTTATGGCATTTACATGTCTGAACGTACCCTCTAAGTGACTGAAAAGGCATGGCGGCATGGCAAACTCCTGATTCAGTTTTGATTTGCTGCGCTGCAACAGATTGCCGTTGCCTAAAATTGCAGGTCAGACGGAAGCTGCGGTTAGGATGGTCACGTGATGACAGACACAGAAGAGTTTAAAATTAAAGAGACTGAGCTAAACTTTGCCCCAAGTCATCTTGATCAAGAGCTTATAATAGCAGAACAAATGTAGCATCACCAAAAGAGGCCAAAAGTGAGGCTTCCATCGGGTGGGGCCTTGGTGTGACACATGCTTAGGCCACATAAGTAAATCAGGAGGAGGGGTCTGCTCCACTAAGACTCAGAACATAACAAACACACAATGCACGTTAAACTCTGATCTTAGTAAAACCCTTTGTGCTGTGCATAATATATCAAATGAATTCCCTATGTACGAATGAAGCTTTGGGAAAACTGGATGCTCTGCTCCTGTGTGACCATTGGTGCTCAGATCTGTAGCACTGTCCATGAAGTCAATAGGAGAAACCCTTTACAAGTCTTAAGTCTTAACGATCCTTCTTTAGTGGTCTTTAAATGCTGTGCTGCACAGCAGCAATGACGGCCACGTGTGCCAACCCCTTTCCTAAGTGCTCTCCACACCCAAACACTTTTATTTCTCACCAGAGTGCTATAAATAACAGGTAGAGGAATTGGGCAGAAGAGGAAGTTGAGACAGAGGCTAACCAGACTCCAGTCAACCCTTGGCTGACGCAGAGCTCTTTCCGATCCCATAGCCTGTGGCTTAACCACAATGGGTACTGCTTCTCGAGCGAGAAGTGATCTTTCTGAATCCGTCTTTAGAACCCCAAAATAACCACGCTAAAATGTGTGCTTTAAAAGGCTTTCATTGTAGTTATTTTTGCAGATAAGTGGTACCCATGCCTCCGTCTTTATTTGAACTGCCCTTCCTTGAGCCATGTGCTTTGAGGGACATTTTATTTTAGATACAAGCCAATGAGCAGCCATCATAGCTCCTGAGCCCCACCTTGCAGGCTTGCCCTGGACCTGCTTGCTTTTGTTCCCTCCCCCGGGCAGGTTTCCTGCTCATCCTTTCCTTGATGCCGCCACCTGCTCTACTGAGCCAGGCCATGTTGTCATTCTCTGCTGAGACTCTGGTCTATTTGAAGTTCTCACAGACACGCTAAGTTGTGTGCAGCACCTGACCATTCTCCCCGGTATTTCCATGAATAATTAATTAGCTTAGAGCATGGCCAGGGAATTTTTTGATCCCTGCTTGGCTGCAGAGGGAAGGAAAAACATAACAAGGAACTAAAAAGGAGCAGCTGTTCCATTGCTTTTGAAAACAGTAATGAAGCATAAAAGAATCAATAAAGTTAATTATGCAAATTATAACAAACATTAAAAGTAGTAATTTAAAGTAGAATTCATAACATACTCCTTGTCTCAAAGAACCTTATTCAAAGAGGGAAGCATATATATATATATATCTGAAGCATACATATATATCTGTGTGTGTATATGTATATTATATATATGTGTATATATAAATGTATATGTGTGTGTGTGTGTGTGTGTATATACATATATATGTGTGTGTATACATATACATATACATATACATATACATATACGCATACGCATACGCATACACAAACACAAACACATACACATACACATACACATACACATACACATACACATACACATACACATACACATACACATACACATACACATACACATATACAATCAAGCTTTCTCTCCCAGCTTCTGGATGAAGACTCATGCTATCCTTAGTTGAGGATGACTGTTTTCATTCTGTGTCCCTTCATGTCATCTTCTCCATGTGTATCTGTCTCTGTGTCTAAATTTCTCATTTTGATAAGGACACCAGACTTCTGGCATTTGCATGTCTGAAAGTACCCTCTAAGTGACTGAAAAGACATGGCAAACTCCTGATTCAGTTCTGCTTTGCTGGAAAAAAATATATATATATCCTTAATATTTTAGGCTTACAAAAAGCTATTAGAGCAGTGCTTTGAACTGAAGATGACTTGGAAGGGACCAAGCACATCAGAATAAATTGTCATTCATGTGACCAGTGAGATCAAAGAAGCACATTATGAATCAAACCGACACTTACGACTTTTGATTGCTTTGATAAAATACTACACCCTAAAGCAACTTCAAGATAAGCTTTTCATTTTGACTTACAATGAAAATGAGTCCACCATAGCATGGGGGCATGGCAGCAAGAGGCTGGGGGGGGGGGCAGGGACAACAGCACAGGAAGCTGAGAGATGGTGCCTTCAGCTGCATATAGGAACAGAGAGAGGACACTGGGAGTGAGGTGGGCTGCCCTCCCACAAAGCCCTCCCCCAGTGCCATGCTCGCCCTAATAAGGCTTCTCTTTTTAATGGTGTCCTCAAGTCCTCAAATAGCACCACTTTCTAAGGACCTTATGTTCTGATAGCTGCTCCTCTAGAGGACATTTCCCTTTAAACCACAGCCCTAGGTGAACCTTAACTTTAAAACATATTTAAGTAAACTGGTTCCTTGGGATACTCAAGGAATGATTTTCTGAGCTGTATTTTAAATCTTGTCTCCAAGAAACAAAGGTTGTATGAATGAGAGGTATGGAAAGAAGATAAAGTTAGGGGAGGAAGAAATCCTTTGTCATCTCAGGTCTGATGACCATGTGGTCCTGTGGACAGCTCTGCAGTTGACCTCTGGCATTCTCCACGTTTTTGTCTCATCCCTTGTTAGTTCTGTCCAGTGATTCACTTATCACTCATTACTGCAGTGAATATAAGGTTTGGGATATTTAGTGGGACTGGGTTTGGTGCTTTGGGTTCTATATTGAAGGAGAAACATGGCGTTTTCAAAGTAGAAGGTTGTTATGACAGCTCACCGAGGCTGTGCTGAACTAACACTCCTGATATACAGCTTCTATAAATCAAAATCCAATTAATGTTTTTAGCATTGTGACACAACTTGTTGGTAATGGCTTCAAAGTTGGCTTAGAATCATTTATCTTGTCACCGATTGGCAGTTCATTCATGTTACAAATCTCATGGGTGAAGGGCGCAAGCAGTTGGAGAGCTAAATCAATTACCCAAGCAGACGGCATATAGCAATGTATCACACGTAAAACTGCTGATTATCTTAAATGTCTCAGTTCATTCTTGTCTCTTCTTTTGGGCTCTCATTATCAGGACCATGAAAATGGAGCCATTGAAAGGGCTACTCTAATAGCTGATAGAGACGGCACAATGGCTGTCCTTTATTAGACCTACCTGTTACTATTTTTAAGTGAGATTCAGAATAATTGTTTGGTAGACTAGACTACTTCCATTCAGTAGAACACAAGCTTGTTACTAGATTGAGTCCTGAGCTGTATGAAAAACATAGTCTCTCATGATGGAAAATAATCGTTATGAAACTGTGATTATGGAAGTAATAACAGTGAGGAAGGCACAGTAAGGTCATTTCAAGTTGTCATCTTTTAAATAGTTTTGGCAGACAATCTATTCTCAATGACAGGATAAAAGATGGTGTTCCATGCAATGCCTGGTAATTCAGTAAAGGGCCTGCCAATCTCTTGCAACTCAACTTGCAAATTACTCTTGGAACATGGTGAACTGGGGTTTGCTTTTAATGCATCTTCAAGGAGAATGGGTGCTCCTTCACCTCATTCTTGGGGCATTGGAGAGCTTTCTGAACTAAATCTGGATCCAACCCCAAAATGGAACCCATGTCCTCATTTCTTTGTTTTTATTGGATATTTTATTTATTTGCATTTCAAATGTTATCACCCTTCCCCATTTTCCCTCCCCAAACCCCCTATCTAATCCCCCTCCCCTGCTTCTATGAGGGTGCTCCCTCACTCACCCACCAACTCCTGCCTTACCACCCTAGCATTCCCCTACACTGGGACATCAAGCCTCTATAGGACCAAGGGTTTCCCCCATTGATGCCATATAAGGCCACCATCTGTCTGCTACATATGCATCTGGAGCCATAGGTCCCCCCCATGTATACATTTTGGTTGGTGGTTTAATCTCTGGGAGCCCTGGGGAAGGGGGTCTGGTTGGTTTATATTGTTGCTCTTCTTATGGGGCTGCAAACCCCTTCAAGTCCTTCAGTCCTTTCTCTAACTCCTCCATTGGGGACCCTGTGATCAAACTAGTGGTTGGCTGTGAGCATCCACATCTGTATTGGTCAGATTCTGGCAGAGCCTATCAGGGGACAACTATACCAGGCTCCTGTCAGCAAGTGCTTCTTGGCATCAGCAATAGTGTCTGGGTTTGGTGTCTGCAGTTGGGATGGATCCCTAGGTGGGGCAGTCTCTTGATGGCCTTTCCTTCAGACTCTGCTCCACTCTTTGTCCCTGCATTTCCTTTGGACAGAAACAATTCTGGGTTAATATTTTGAGATGGGTGGGTGGCCCCATCCCTCAACCAGGGGCTGTGCTTATCCACTGGATATGGTCTCTACAGGTTCTCTCTCCCCTTTGTTGGGTATTTCAGCTAATGTCATCCCTCTTGGGTCCTGGGAACCTCTTGCTTTCCTGGCATCTGTGACTTTCTAGTGGCTACCTCCAGTTCCCATCCCCCACTGGTACACACCATGTCCTCCAGACTAAGCTGCTTTTGCACTTTACTCAAGTACCCCTACTTTTGTAAACATAAAAGCATATGGTGTGTGGCTTTGCTTGTTAGGTGAGAATACTTTTGTTTACTTTCCTGATTCAGAGAGAGGAATTGAAAACTATATAACATATATTAAGAGGAACTTTCCTTCCTGACAGAAGCCACATTACATGGTGCCTTGGAGCCCACCCTCAGACCCTGGATACTGAGATAAATCCCTTGGACTCCGTAGTTTTAGCACCCATAAAGAAGGAGTCATAAGATAACCTCATCTGCTAATGATGAGAATTGAATTGCATCTGGCTAATGGAAGCTCAGTGTGTACACCAGACCCTCGCAATGACCTTGTTTGCTTTCTGGTGTTGCGACAAGCACATGACCAACTCGACGTGGAGAGTCAAGTGTCTATTTCAGCTTACAGACTTCAGCTCATCACCTCGCTTCCTGGTTTGCTCACTGGCTCATGCTCAGATAGCTCTGTCTAAACACCAAGTTCCACCTGCTTAGAAATGGTGCTGCCTAAAGTGAGGCCCACACAAATCCATCTTCAAGCCAGACAGTGCCTTGTAGACATGCCCACAGGTCAACCCGATCCGACACTTGGTTAGTTAATGCCCCTTGTTTCCAGGTGACTCCAGGCTGTGTCAAGTCGACCGTGAGAATTAACTGGGTCAGATACTATCATTATATTTTGCTGTCATGGTAGTTTGGCTTTTATTTCAACTTTGTTATTAGAATTCTCTCCCCCTGCAAAATTAAAGAGGTCCAGTATGCATACAGCAGATAAAATTGAACGTCATCTTGTCAAAGTAGTGGCAAGGACTCCTTGTCACCCGAGTACACCTGTACACAAAGTACATTGGAAAACTTTTCACAGGCCTAGCCTTAAGCAGCAGGCTTGTTGATGTCTACAGACCACACAAGGAACATAGTTCTGGACATTTAAATACCAATAATAAATATGATAGCCTTTGCTGTGTAGCAGACAGGTCACCTTTGTAAGCATTTTACAAGCCAGATAACTTCATCTTCTTCCCAGGGTTAAAAGCAAACAATATAAGCAAGACTTGCCCCTAAAGGCCTTGGCTACTTTATATATAATGTAAGGAACACTTTTCCTGTTGAGCTTGTATCTCATGTATGCTATAGAGGAGTGACATGGGGTAGGGGGGTCTCATACATGCCCCTCAAAAGGAAATTACTTTTTAAAAATAAGTATAGTAAGTGAGCATATAGAAATATATTCATCTTTTGCCTGACCCCACTAGTGAGTATAGTGTTAAAGGAATTAATGCTATGTTTACTTTATGGGATATAAGAATGTAGTTTTGTGCTTGTTTTTTGTTTGTTTGTTTTTCCTTTCTATGATATTCTGCTGAAGGCTCTCAAGCCAGGGCATCTGGAGTCAAATCCTGGTTCTGCTCTGCCCCTCAGGGAACTCTGGGTATATTACTTAGCCTGCACCTCCTATCCATCCCCTTCCACAGATTATAAAATGGTGTTTTACATACCATCACCCACAGCCAAAGAGCAGGCAACATAAAGTACTTTTACATTGTTGTTGCAAGATGGTGAGAGAAGTCCACTAGGGCTATGAGCTACTTAAAACTAACACTTTACCCCAATGAGGTCTCATCAAACAAGGGGCAATAAAGAAAACAATTCCATTATTCCAGGGCCAGGGATCTAGTGTGACTGAAGAACTGGCAGGCCACACTGTATACACGTCAGCTGTGGCAGAAATTAGTCAACATTGTTTATACAGCGTTTGTGATGTCTGGGTGACCAGCTGTCTGGAAAAAGAACAGGGCTTCCTTTTTCTGTTTAGTGTGGTGTGCCAGCCAGCTGGCATTTGGGAAAGGTGGGGACAACCGCACACTCACAGTGTGACCAGTGGACTCCATGTCTCACTGGATCACCCTACCCTCATGGCAGGTGTTGTCATAACCTTGATGGATCCCAGAGACCCCCAGATCGAATGACAGCAAAAATCTCCCAGTCATTTGTATGAGTCTTACTCCAAGGCTAACATAATGCCAAACTACTGACCACTATGGATAATATTATAGATTCTTACCATTGCTAGGCTGCAATTAGCAGATAAAATTAAAAATTTTGTGTGAACACACAACCATATTTACAGTGAAATGTTTGGAAGTTTTATACACAACAAATCATTGTTAAGGAGTATTGTATAAGTTTTTCCCATCAATAGTTTACCCAAGAGTTTGTTGCACCTCTTGTTTCTATTTTTATTTGATTCCCCTACAATTTACATATAATTTTCATATATATGCCTTACCAGTAAGTTAATGAAGGAGAAGAAAATTGTGGTAAGGATAAATGTTAAGTAGCTATATCATACTTTTTTTTTAATGTATGAATAACTGTGCTGAGGAATCAGTGGGCACAAGAATCAGACCTAAACTTACTGAAGTTTTGGCCACCTGCAGAAGATTTCTAACAAGAAGGTCTAAAGTATCACCTGACTTTTAACCCTTACAAAGGTTGCTTGATTTATATCGTATCACAAAAACCCATTGACTTATATGGCGTGATACAGTCTACCTAAGTTCTAAGACTAGAGCGATGAAGTTGACTGGTCCTGTGTGCCAAATAGAAGGGTTTTGATAACAACGTGCTGTAAGCAACACCTACTAAAGTAAGTGCAGGCTATGTCATGCAGAAAGGGCATCACAGCTAGACATCTGTCCTCACAGGGAAGAGGATGAGAAAGGGGAGGAACCTTCTGGGTACCAACCCATCCTGACACATCAAGTCACTACAGGACTAGGTGCATCCTCTTCCACTGAGGCCAAACAAAGTGGCCCAGTTAGGGGAACAAGACCCACAGGTAGACAACAGAGTCAGAGACAACCCCCATTCCTGTTGTTGGGGAACCTACATGAAGACCAAGCTGATCATCTGCTTATTATGTGGTGGGGGGTTAGGGGGGGTTAGGTCCAGCCTGTGCTTGCTCTTTGATTGGTGGTTCAGTCTCTGGGAGCCCCCAAGAGTCCAGATTAGCTGACTCTGTTGACTCTTGTCACTATCCCCTTCGGGTCCCTTGATCCTTGCCCCAACTCTTCTACAACAGTGGAAGCAGCATCTGTTTTATGTGGCATTTGTGCTTTTAGGGTCTGGTTTGCTCATAGAGAAGCCACGTGATCCCCATCACCCTCACACTCTATTAGACAGCCCGGTCACTCGATCGTACATCATTTCCTCTACCTGTTTTGGATGTAACTACATAAAGTCTCATGCTAATTGATTTTCTAAAATATTTTTAGTTAATGGCAGCTGAGCTGCTGAGTGAGGCTGCCGTGGGCACTGATGTCCAGACTGTGTATATGTTAATTTTCTGAGAATTCTGGTTTTTTTGTTCATAATTTGTGCCATGTGAAGTCCCCAGTAGGGGTTCTGGGTGCTACACAGCCCTGCCCCTGCTTGCTCCATCTGGTTTAATGAGTGCTCCATGACATTTCAATGCATTTGAATATTCATTTCCTTGGTGACAAATAGCACACTGAGGCTGTTTAGATACGTTTTTAATCTATTGAACATCTTCTTTTCTTCTCAAGTTTTTAAATATTTAACTCATATATGTATCATTTTATTACTTTATTGTGCGAGTACTTTTTATTTTATACTGTAAGTACTTCCTCAGGTATGTGTGTTGTTGCAAGTGCTTTCCTTCAGTTTGGAGCTCATGCTTTCTATGATTCTAAGAATGGAAGCTTTGTATTGGTGAGCTCTGATTCATTTCCATGTGTGAGATGGAAATCACTGAAACGCAAACATTGTAGAAAGTCTGTATGCATGGAGTGTCCTCAGTAAACCACAAGTATCTCCATGTGTAGACACAAAGTAAAAAAAAAAAAAGAAGAAGAAAGAAAGAAAGAAAGAAAGGAAGAAAGAAAGAAAGAAAGAAAATGTTACTTAGTTTTATTACCTATGTATTACTTTAGAAAATGTAGCTATTAAAAGAAACTATTTAAAATGAGAAGTGGAGGGACTGTTCTTATAATTCCAACTTGCCCTTCTTAGTAATTTTCCCTTAACATTTTATGGCTGTTTCTATTACTATTTTTAGTTATGTATATAATACTTTTGCTAAAATTCAATCGTCTTTTAGAAACTTGCTCTATATCTTGACATAATATCACATTACTTGTGAATGCATCTCATAAACATAAACAAGAAAAACATAAACAAAAATGTAAAAAGGAGTCATAGTTATCACCTCCTTTCCCACAAGGGCCACAGTGGTGGTTCCCATGTGTGCTGCTGGCCTCCTGAGCCTCTGCTCCTAGTTCTGCTCTAACACTGAGGGCACTGTCAAAGCCAAGTCACTGCTCCTGAGGAACTTAGCACCCTAGGGCAGTGAATCCAACCACTAGCAAGAAAAAAAACGTCCTTAATGGTTCATGTATTTGGGTTTACCCAACTCTAAGGAGAAAACTTGGAGTCCATACACAAAAAAATCAGGCTGTAGCATGGACGATCTCTAGGAGGAAACTACACATAACACCCCCCCCCACACACACACACACACATGGCTGTTCTCCAAAAACCCAGGTACACATGACAATACCTACATTAGTCAATTTAAAAATAAAAAGGTATGCTTTGCAATTTTAAATTTATAATCAAAATCCACTGGAATGCATTGTTTCCAAAGGTTCATACAGCTTAGCTTATAATATTTTTATTTAATTTTTTTGTTTTTTGAGATTATAACATATATGTATCATTCCCCTCCAAACCCACTCTTGTCGACCCCTCCCCTTTTGCCCTACTCTCTTTCAAATCTATGATATTTTCCTTACTTGTTGTTACGTGTGTGTGTGTGTGTGTGTGTGTGTGTGTGTGTATTCCTAAGTATATAAATAAAACCTTTCTATCCGTATAATGTTTCTTATATGTATACATTTTCAGGAGTGGCCATTCTGTATTGGGTAACCACTTGATGTGCTCTTTCCTAGGGAAGACTGTCCTACACTCAGCATTCCTTGGTTTTTTTGTAGTTCCTTGTCTTGGTTGAAAGCCTTAGGATTTCTCTTCCTTCCACTTTAGCATGTCTATTGTCATGTCTATTCCACTTTAGCACGTTATCCTGTACAGGACAAGTTTAGGCAGCCGTGCTGGTGAGATTTCATGAATGTAGCTTCTGGTGTTTCTGGGAGACACAATCTCACAACAAGTTCTTTTCTGTTGGGTCTCATAATCTTGCTCCTTCTTCCCCAGTGATTCCTGAGCCTCATAGGAGGAGCTGTGTTGTAGATGTATCAGTTGGGACTGGGTTCCACACTCATCAGTTTGATAAGCTGTGTGTCTCTGTGATGTTTTTCTGTGCGTTGCAAAGAGACTTTGCCTTGATGAAAGTGAGGACTACCCTTAACCATGGGTATGAGGACAAATATTTGCGATGTAGCTAGTGATCATACTGGTTTAATAAAGTGGTGATCATACATTCTTCTTCAAGATCCATGACATCACTCGCCCTAGGCTGTGAGCTAGGTGTTCAGTACTAGGATCACCGCCTAATTTCTGAGCTATTGGCCTTCAATTCAATTACAGAACTGTTGATTTATCATTCAGAAAATGTCTCTGTACAGTTTTGGTGGTGAGACTATTTCTGTGACTTGGTATGTCAAGGCTGTACTTTTGGGTCAAGAAGGAAGAAACCATGGAATCTTTACTTCCTCACCCCACTGAGACACAAAACAGGCACATGGACTCTGGCTAATCTGTCTCTGAGTTTTAAGATACACAAGGCAGTGGTCATGACTGTGCAATGTAGGGAGTTCCAACGGATCCAATAGATGCAAGTCAACAATTGTGGCAGAAGGGTTACCATGCTTCCGAGACTCTATTTGTTTTTAATAATTCTTTGCTACAAAATAATTATTTCTTATACATTCTTCCTTCCTATAAAATTCTGTGAAATAGTATGGAATAAAAGGGACAATAGATGCCTTTATGGGTCAGGTGCTTTTCATATATAATTTAGGAATTTTTAAGATTGTTCATTGTCTATGAATGTTCATTCCGCTAATCTTGGAGAGAAAGAGACAGAGAGGAAGGAGGGAGAGAGGGAGGGAGGGAGAGAGGCAGAGAGAGAGACTCACACAGAGAGAGAGACAGAGAGAGAGAGCACATTTGTACTTGTGAAGCAGGAACAGCTAAACCTGGCCCTTAGCTGGCACCCAGAGTCCCTAACATCAGGTGCCAGGGCAGTGCCTGGCACTTTACTGATTGGCATTTTTGTCATTGTTTATTTTAAAACCTTTACTGATCCATAGCCGTGCTTCCTGTTCTGATATTGTGGAATTTTTTCAATCCTAGTATATGTATTGGGCCAATGTGGTGTGTCTTCTCTCCTTGCACACAGCAATGTCATTTGTCTGACAATAAACACTCGCTCAGGACAATTCAGTTGCATTCATAGGCACAGCATTGGACAAGCCTGGACCAAGTGGTAAGAGAGTAGATCAGTATCTGGCAAGGTGGTGAGGCTGTGCCTCTGTGCACAGACTGAGTCCTAAAAGCAATGACAGGGAGAAGAGCTTACAGAGGCAGAGAGGAGAGGGAAAGGATATCTGAAAGAGGGGATGTTTACAAACAAAGCAGTGTGGTGTCTGGAGGTCCGGGGGAAGATGATGTGTCATCTGGAAAGGGACCAGGCTGACTCTGATGTAAGTGACATGATGTGATCTTAGAGAGGCATGCAGATGCCACATGTCGAAAAACATTGTGTGACCTAATAAAAGTGAAGGGTAATTACAGAATTAAATCTGACATCCTCCTTATGTACACACACGTATACACATGTACACAAAAATACCTGCCTTCATATGTATGTATTGTGTATGTGTTTGCAATATATATATATATATATATATATATATATATATATATATAATGTACACACTCATGTGCAGGTACATACATGCTCATAAAATCATGTGGACCCATAAAATATATCCTGCATATATACATTCATATACAATTTCACAGTATGCACATGTGCACACAAATATCTATCTGCATATACACAGATACATATATATATGCATATACATACAAACACACATCATATACATATACACATACACATACACATATACATATACATTATACATATATTGTGTGTGTCTGTGCGCGCACGCACGCATGCACAGCCATATACATGCACATAAATTCTTGGGTGCCCATAAAAATATACCCCTCATATATACATTCATATAGTATTTCACAGAACACACACACACACGCGCACACACACACACACACACACACACACACACACACACACACACACACATAGGCTTTATGTCCCCTGTGAGAACAGCTTGATCCAGACAGTGCAGAATCAGCTCCTTTGAGCTCCTGTGGTACAGTCAGTTCATTTTAATCTTACTTGCCCGTATCAGGAAAGATTTGACATTCCATTAGACATCTTATGAGAATTATTTCATAAATGTTCAACAGCAGACACACGAAGGGCTTGCTTAAGTATTAGTCCTGTGTGGAGCAGCAGTAGGTAAAGCCGAGGGTGACCTGTGCTGATAAAAACAAAGACTTTGACAACCAGCAGCACATTTTAGCAATAAGCACCAATTGTACCAATACCTGATGAATTTGGCTGACATCGATTGACTCTCAGATTCTCCCAGCTTTGTGGTCTAGAGTTTTAACTTCCAGTTTCTTTTAAGGGTTGAAGCCTACATATGAGGCAGAGCAGTCATGAGGAATGAGATTCCCTGCCTATCTTTGAGCCTCTATGTAGTATTGTTCTTCTGCATAGGTGACAGCGTTTACAACTGTAAGGAGCATTTTCCCAGGGAAGAAGTCATCATTCTCCCTGATATGAACCAGGCAAATCACTCTGATGAGCATCACACCCTCAGAGGCCTTTCTTATTAAATACTGAGATCAGAGAGGTGCTGGCCTCAGAGAGAGCAATAAATTATAAAAATAACACCAGGAGCTTCTGTCAAATGAATCAGAACAATTGATTTTCCTCTCAAACATGAGCCTGCCATGGGAAGTGTTTTAATATGGCAGAGACAGGGCCAAGAATCTTAGCTTTAGGATGAAGGAAGCGTGGAAGACAAATTGCAGCGTGAGGCACAGTGTATGAAGAGTTTAAAAGGCAACTTGAGGGAGGTGGGGTGGGGAAGTGGGGTGACTTGTTGAAATATGATGTCCTGTGGGGGGATGCTGATGTATATTCCAGGGAAACCATGAAAGAAGCCAAGATGGACCCACAGCTTAGAGGTAGTCCCTCCAAAGACCAAATATTAAGTACACATGGTATTTCTGTGACATCTCTTTATTACAGTTTAATACTAAATCTGTCAGCCTTCTTACCAAGAGATGAGCCTTGCACAGTTTGTTATGAGGCCCATTCTGCTAGGATAGGCAGACCAATGGGCTAGGACTGGAGGCTTTTATTGCTGTGTCTCTGTGAAACTCAAAGCTACTTTGCAATAGACTCTTCCACAAGGAGCAAAGAGCCAATTACTAACAGAATAAGGCATGAAAAATAACCAGACCTCCTGAGGGCAGCACAGTCATAAAGTAACTGACTAGGAGTGGATTTATTGTCCTCAAGGTGCAATAGGAAGTAATTTGTCAGTCATGGGCAGAATGAATTTGGTCATCATGGTAAGCAATTGTAGGCATCCATTTTATCTTTCCTTTAGTTGTGAAAATGAATCATGACAGCATCTTCCTGTTCATCACATTTTGTAAACAGGTTATTTATTAATATTGTCCAAAGTTCTCTTACTGAGCTTTCAGTTTGAAACTTGGGAAGAAATGATTCTGTTTAATATTAATTTTCTCAGCTCCATCCTATCGACATTTTCCATGTTGTGTAGTTTTTAATGTATTTTGCCTTGTGTCATATAAAACCATTCTGCCCACACACACTCACAAGCAGTCTGCTCTTCTAAATTTCAAGATTAAATGATTTCCTTTTAAAGATGGAAACCTGGTAACCCCAGGTACCAAAAGGGAAAGACTTGTCTAGAGCCAGATAAAATCCTAACAACACAATGAGAACACACAGAACTTAAATATAACATAAGCTCTAATCTCCCTTGGTCACCTATCTCTTGCTGGTTATTATAGTACCATTACTTTTTATTTACTGCACTTTCATATGTGAATGATAACAAATCATTCTATTCTCTTAGAAGAATGGAGGGAGCTGACGTGAGGGGGGCTGTAAAATACAGAATGCCTCACGCACTGTGCTGTGGGTAGCGTATTGTTTTCTGTGCATACCCTCAGCTCAAGCATGGAGTTTGAAGATATGGATTTTGCCTCTCACTATTCCCTCTCTCTCTGGAACACGCGCATACACACACACACACACACACACACACACACACACACACACACACACACACACCCTCTGCTGATCACCAGCTTCCCTGCTGTGGACTTCCTGCTGTGTGGATGCCTGCTGACCTCTGCAGAGGAAGCAAGGCATGAAACTCCACACAGAGGGCATTGCTCAGTGCAGCTGAGCAAGAAAAAAGACCAAGTAGCACTTACCAAATGTCTCCAGCCCCCCTCCTACCGTCTCCTCATTTTCTTTGTAAAATATTACATCACCGTCTCTTTTCTTTGTGTTTTCACCATCTTAACCACAACCTTTAAGTCTCTATCCCACAACTCATGCACAATGCCCAGAGTGATGTTTAAGAGTCTCACATCAGCTAAGGTTTTTTTTCCTGTCCACGAACACAAGAAATACACACTTGCAATTTTCCCATACTACCTTCCTTTCACCAACAGCTCCTCCCCAGTGCGTTTACTCAGTTACCCTGAATAGTCTCATAATTTAAACTATCCAGCCTCAGACAGACATTAGCTGAAGTTGAAGTGTTCCCTGATACTTGGTGAAGAAATCCCTCCAAGAAATTTCCTTTGCGTGTCAAGTCCTGCTCCACAGTGAGGTCAGTCTCTGACGCCAACCCAGCAGTCTTCCCCAATCATAAGTCTCTGTGTCCTAATGGTCTTTGAGTAGCCAGCTAGTCCCAACCCTTCTATCTGGGCTCACCTCTTCTGTATCCCTGTCCACCTTCTGTCTGCATAGGCATTCTCAGATATGGGGCTTTCTCTAATGTGCATCCTGCATCCTCTAAAAAAGGCCTGACTTGTGCAACCTCTGACAGGTGTCTGTCTCTTTTGCTTCTGTTCCTATTTCAAAACTTCAAGGAGGTTCCCTGTTTTTCTCCTTCCTCATGTCCAGTTCATTCCCAAGTCCTGTTAGTTTTATGCATCCACCCACCCTCCATATGTCTCCCATTGTTTACTTTCCCTCGTGTTTATTGCTACCACAGTGGCTCGGCCACCATCACCCGGAGCTTTATAGTACTCTCCTAAAAATTCTCAACAAACACATTCTCCACAAAACAGCTGCTAATGCCAGCAAGCATGGAGAAATCAGGCCATGTTCTTCCCCTGCTGGGTGTTCCACACTTATCACCAAATGTAGACACGGCAGTTGCTCTTCTCAAAACTCAGGGTTAGGTTTGGGTTTAGGATCAGCATTAGGGTTAGATCTTGGGTCCCTCTCACTGTGACATCTCAAGGTTAGGGTTAGGGTTGGTTAGGGTTAGGGTTGGGTTAGGGTCAGAGTCAGGGTTAGGATAAGGGTTAGGTCTTGGGTCCCTCCTGCTGTGACGTGACATCTCATTCCAACAATACTGGCCTTCTGCCACATCTTAGACCGCCACACTAACCAGGATTCCCAAATTTCTGCCAATGTAATTACAGTCATGTCACTTCCCAGGAGACCTATCTTTCTCGCTGGTGACATCCTCTTTCAGGTACTGTGAAGCCTTTATTACCTACTCTAAAGAAAAGAAACCACTGTGCTTTCGTGGTCTACTACAGAGCACTAGTTACTTCTTCATAGCAAATGAATCTTTCAATCTCTAATGATCTGTTCATGATTCGATCTTGCACAGACACCTTGTGCAAAGCTGGCCCTTCATAAACACCAGAGCGCAAGCTTCGGGGGACAGAAGAGGGGTCTTGCTTGCATAACTTCTCATTTCCAGCATTTAGCTTTGGGACTGTGAGCAGTGCGTGCTAAGTTACTTGAAGCTTAATTAGAGTTCAGGTGATCTGCTCTTTAGGACTCTGTGAACTATTGTGGTGAATTCATTTGATAATAGCTTGCCTTTTAGTTGTTAGTGAAGTGACAACCTTGAATTGTCCCTAGAGTGAGTGGAATGAGGCGGGGCGAAGAGGGAAACATTTACTAGGAAACATCTTATTATTATTATTTTAATTAAACACTGAATATTGGTCAAGTGCTTTGGGTAAGACCTAGTCAATCCTGCCAAGGAAAACAGTGCCGTCATGTACGATGCCTGAGTTTCCATGGAAAATATGCTGCAGATTTCTCTCAGGTTCAGCATGTTTTAAGAAAAGCAGAATTACTTCTTTTTTTACTTGGCAAAGTTCGGTACAAAGAACTCGAGGTAAGACTTAGGATAGACAAGAAATTATCTGACCTTTGGGGGAAATGAGACCTCTCTGATAAACTGATACAGAATATATCCTTGATGGAGGAGCAGAGCAGGGGGTGTAAACGAAGGACTGTTGGAAGGAAGCAGACACTGGAGTGTCTCTGAGCTGCTCATTTGTGATGAATAAGAGCTGCAAGAGATTCCAAACGTTGGTCCAGTTGTGGGAGGGGGTTGCGCAATCCTCTTCTTGGTTCCCTTTTCCCTTTCATGTGTCAGAGTCAAAGAGGAGCTCTGCGACCGCGTCCACAAAACTGCCTTAAAAATAACTTGGACTAACATCTTGGGAATGCGAGCACATTAGAAATGAGAAAAGCCTGTTACTGTGAGAGAATAATTTCCATATGAGACACCCAGCTCCCCTCTTCGGCGACGCTTCAGCCTCCCTTCCGGTGTGCTACCCATTCTGATGTTCTCAGCATCCTCTTCTTGGGAGGAGGGCTTGGTGGTGCTTGTCGGCTCCTCCCATCTATTCCTGTCGGGCCTTCTTACTGGGAAGAGGTCATTTTAGAAGCGTACTCACTAACCGCCACTGTTTGCACCCCACTACATTTTATAAGTAGAAAGCATTTCTCACAAACCCTTGGGTTTCTGGGCTAATGGTTATTGTGGCAAAACTATATCCCATGACCTCATGAGTTGAGGAGAGAGGTGAAATGTCAGCGTCCATTTTAGAAAATCACAAATTACGATTGATGACATGTTTTTTTTTTCTATACCTTAGGAATTAATTATAAAATTTGTTAGAAATTAGCATGAAATATTGAACCTGGTGTATAGGAAACAGAAGGAATTAATTGTAAAAGACTTTATATTTTTAAATGATTTCCATTTGGAGTTTTATATGGAAAGAATCAGTAATACAAACTATGACCCAGTTTTTAAAGTTAAACTCAAATATTTATATATTTTTTTGTTTAGTCTGTGAACTATTTCACATATTCATCTAAAGACTTTAGACAATTTACAGAGAATTGCAAGACAATAAACTAATATAAGATGAAAATCAGTAATAATGAGTAGAGAAATGGACATATGTGCTTGAAAATGTGCTAGTGTTTTCTATTACAAACTTTTTTCACACTCTGAGGATATTATATCTATGACCCATGCCAAAGGCTCTTCAAGTTCTTCCCAGTTCATTCCACACTAAACAGATTTAGTATATTACCTTATAAGGGATTGATTTATTTTATGTTGCCATGACTACAACAACTTGATGGGAAAAGACCTTATTTCCGCCTACAGTTCTTGTGGGGATAGAGTTCCCTGTGACCAAGGAAGCTAGAAGTGAAAGTTCAGAATGAGGCTGACTAGCATTTCACATTGTTACTGCGGTCCAGAAGCAGAGAGATAGATTAGGAGGAGGGGCTACCCCAAAGCCTGCTCCCACGCCCATGCTTCCTCCAGCAAACTTCATGTCCTAAAGGTTCCATAACCCTTCCAAACATGGCCACCATCTACAGGTCAAGTGTCCAAGCACACAAACCTACCGGGGACGTTCTACAGTCAAACAGGCATTGTAACTGCAGCATAAAGATTTTGGCCATTTACTTAAGCATATGTAACTTTTTAGTCAGAATAAAAACTAAGGATTCAGACTGGAGAGATGGCTCAGTGGTTAAGAGCACTGACTGTTCTTCCAGAGGTCCTGAGTTCAACTCTCAGCAGCTATATGGTGGCTCATAACCATATGTAATGGGATCTGATGCCCTCTTCTAGTGTGTCTGAAGTCAGCTGCAGTGTACTCACATACATAAAAAGTAAATGAATAAATAAAATAAAATAAATCTTTTTTTAAAAAAGATAAAAAACAAAACAAAACAAACAAAAACCCTAAGGATTCAGAAACCTGAAAATGTGTTTCATGACTGAGAGATGCTTATTAACCAACAGCAACACCCCCACCCCCAAACCCCTCAGCCAACACACACACCTGTATATACAAAAAGCACACCCGAAGTGTTGATGTTTATTACTTGTCATTTTTCACGTAAACATAGGGCAGATTCACCTTTGAGTTATACACACTTAGAAAGATTCAGCACCAAGACTGTTTGTTGCTGGCTTTCAATAGAAAGGGTTTTCCCCTTTAGCGATTGTCTCTGTGCTCAGGCGCAGGGAGAACACCCCACACATGCTGGGTGTTTATTTCCTTTCCTGGCTTTCCCACCATCCTGGCCTTGGCTCCAAGAGGCAGATCGGTGAGAACCACCCAGCATCTTCGTGGTGTTCTGCCTTTCAGTGGACCATGGAAGACCAGCCTTAGCATCCCACTGGAGAAGGGGTAAAATGGCTTCAGGCCATTGCTGTCTTGTCTCATGATCTCCTCATATGGGCATTTCCTGGGTGGTGGTAAACTGGGTGCATAGTCTTGGCAGTACCCTCACTACCTGTCCATGGCATTATAAACAATCTTTTTAGTAAGTTCTCTAAGGATATTCATAGATCAGTGTATCTGGGCTATTTCCCAATGGGAGCCTGATAGAAACGTAATATTAATTGTTCTGTTCTCTGCACAAAGCACAGCTCAGAAACTTCTATTCTCCATGTTTGTTGTGGGCATTGAACAGATCACTTAGCCTTTATTTTGGAAGTAGATTTCAAAGCACCTGGTTCAGGAAGACTAAGCCGATGATTAAATGAACTAACCTGTGTGTGTATAGAACACCTGACACTTAGCAGAGATTTCCATTTGAATACATTTCATGTTGACTGAAGAGTGTCATTTGCCTCTAGAATGCCATTTTCATCTTAGTGCCGTGTGCTCTGCCTCTAATGTGCTTCAGTGAGGCTTGAGCTGCAGTCACAGACTCTAGACTATTTGTGGGTGATGTTTAGGAAATCATCACATTTCTATTCATTGGGTAATATTCGAAATGTGAGGCTTTCTAGCTAGCTAGGGATTGAGATGTTGACAGAACTCTTATTGGTCTGGGAAGAGTAATAATAGATATGATTTTTCTTTCCACATTTCACTGGGACACAATCCTTTTCTAAAAATAGCACAGATAGTTAATTTTGCTCAATGAATTATTATCCCATGTTTTATTAAGAAAGGAAACAAATACAAATGGAAGCATGACTGTGCTAGAAATTATGTCTGCCTTTTTTAGAATCCTATTTTTATATTCAACCTTTAATCCTCTGTGCTATCACCAGGCAATAATGATCAAGTGCTATGTTTAGTTAAAGATCTGTGATACATATAGCTTCAGACAATGACCTGCTCCTAGATTCCACATTGTATACAGAAGTATATAGCTTGGCATAAGTGTTGTTGTTTGTATCTTTTAAATTCTGTGATTTTTAAAGAGCCTTCCACTGCATGTGCTGGAAGGCGTGAATGAGAGAGCATCTCTTTTGTCCCAGCCATTGCTTGTGGGGTGCAGACAGCAGTGACTACATAAAGACATTGTGAAGTTGGTGTATTAAGAAAAAAAAGGAAAGGCAGAGGAATTGTAAAAAATGTGAGCTGCGCAAAGCTAAAGTAGCACACATCACGTAAAGACACATTCAGAATAGCGCGTGTCATGTAAAGATACATTTTAAGAAGCATGTACAAAGTCAACCCCATGCTGAGCATCTAGATACTTCTTTTTTTTCTTTTTTTTTCTTTTCCATTTTTATTAGGTATTTAGCTCATTTACATTTCCAATGCTATACCAAAAGTCCCCCATAGCCACCCACCCCCACTCCCCTACCCACCCACTCCCCCTTTTTGGCCCTGGCGTTCCCCTGTACTGAGGCATATAAAGTTTGCGTGTCCAATGGGCCTCTCTTTCCGGTGATGGCCGACTAGGCCATCTTTTGATACATATGCAGCTAGAGTCAAGAGCTCCGGGGTACTGGTTAGTTCATAATGTTGTTCCACCTATAGGGTTGCAGATCCCTTTAGCTCCTTGGGTACTTTCTCTAGCTCCTCCATTGGGAGCCCTGTGATCCATCCATTAGCTGACTGTGAGCATCCACTTCTGTGTTTGCTAGGCCCCGGCATAGTCTCACAAGAGACAGCTACATCTGGGTCCTTTCGATAAAATCTTGCTAGATACTTCTTTTTAATCATGTTACACAACAAAAGAATGAGAGCTCTCTGCAGCTTCCATTTAGTATTAAGTCAAGACAAGCACTAAGGTTAGCCTGGGTCACTTTATAGTGACAGAAGGTAAGAAAGTGCTATTTATGGACACACACACACTCATTCATACACACTGGGACACACACACACACTCATACATACACACTAACACACACAACTAACATACACACAAACACACACTAACACGCACACTCACACACACATGGAGACTCACACACACTAACACACACAGAGACTAACACACATATTCACATACACATGCACCTACACACTTTCGCTCACACACTCTCTCACACAGAGACTCATACACACACTCTCACGTACATGTACACACACACAGAGACACACATATTCACACACACTGGTAAACTCACACTCATATTCACACATGCACACACACAGAGAGAGAGAGAGAGAGAGAGAGAGAGAGAGAGAGAGAGAGAGAGAGAGTTAAACAACCACAAAAATAATTGGGCAAGCAGATAGAGCTTGATGCAGGCAGACAGTCTTAATGACATCAAGATGAACGCTGGTTACCGGGCAGTGGTGGTGCACGCCTTTAATCCCAGCACTTGGGAGGCAGAGGCAGGTGGATTTCTGAGTTCGAGGCCAGCCTGGTCTACAGAGTGAGTTCCAGGACAGTCAGGGCTATACAGAGAAACCCTGCTCGAAAAAACAAAACAAAACAAAACAAAACACAACACACAAAAAAACAAAAATAAAAAACAAAAAACAGATGAACACTGGGCTGTAATCTATAAATATCTGCGAGTCATTGTTGATATAAATAAGTGCCCATTAAATGAAAAAATGCCAAGGATGTACAAATCTATTTAAAAAATACCAAATAATTTATATAGATCCTGTATCTACAAGCAGATCAAACATGGCAGTCCCCTCCTTAAATGTGGGCAGTGATTAATAACTTCCTTATAAAAAGTAAAGAAGGAGAGGAGGAAAAATGAGTTCGGATGGTGAGAACCTAATAAATACTCAGGCAAGAAGTCAAAATTAATATTAGAAATAGGTCATGTTGACAGTGTGTGGTAGACATGAATGATGAGGAGGGGCGTCCCTCTGTAGACTTCCATCTCCCAATCCATCATTCCAATCTAATCATGAGACCAGCATCAGACAACCTCTGAGGAACACTCTGTGTTATCTCAAAATCGTCATCAAAACCAGTAAGACTATAAGAACTCAGCTGTGCAGAGGAGCCTGACTCGTGGGGCTACTGCCAGGGAACGTCTAGGGAAAAGCTTGGAATAGAAGATGAAGGGAGAACCTGGACATTTGAAGGGAGTGTGGGCTTTAGTGTACTAAACATAAGGGTGCTGACATTTATCCAATAGCTATAATGCATGCGTTGTATTGCTGAAACAGTCATCTGATATGCTAATAGTAGCAGCTAAGGGGGTAGTAGCAGGAGACATGCTCACTGCAGAAGCTTGAGCATCTGGGGCTGGATCCTCAGAACCCCCAAAGCCTGAGTATGCTGGTGTGTACGCATAGTCTAACTCAAAAGAGGAGCTCCCAGATTCACTGAGATATCCAGTCTCAGGTAGGAAGTAGGAAAGTGATAGAGGAAGACATTGTGTTAACCTCTGGATTAAAAAGAATCATGCATGGATACAGACACACACACACACATACACACACACACACATACACACACACACACACACACACATACACACACACACACACATACACACACACACACACATACACACACACACATACACACACACACACATCAATGATAGGAGAAACAAACTATAGTTATATGGGAAACCCTATATACATTTATTATTTTATATAATTCTAAACTCTTCTTAAAATAAGTTTGTATTTTGAAAATTAGCCATGATCTTGTCACGCTAAAATCGCTAGCACTGCTGCATGCATATTCATCTTCTAAGCATTGCTGGAGCACTTTCCCTAGATACAATACAGATGACATGGCTTTCTTTCCCAAGCCTGTCAGTATTGGATCTATCGAAAATGAGATCCTCTGGCCACAGTGCTCAAAGTAACAAGGGTTATGTTCCCAACACAAAAAGAAGCCCATGGATAAACTCGTCACGTTCGGCATGTTCATCCCATGATGAACTCTAATGTCTGAGAGATACTTATTGCTCAAAATAAGACTCATGGGACTTCCAGGGGCCGCAACAATGAAGGTAGAGGACAAAGGGCAACAGCCTCCACACCTCCTTCCATTCCCCCACCCTGACTTCCCCACTGTAGTAGGTAACTCTGGGATCTTTTGAAGATGTCCCCAAGGAAGCCGAGTTGGAAATCATACTGGATGTCTCAGCATCCGTAACTGTCGCTCTTTCTCTGTGCACATATATGTGCAAGTGCACACACATATATGTAGGCTAAAAGACCATGTAAAGAGAATTCATTTGTGACTCTCCACTTGCCTTTTGAAACAGAGGCTCTAACTAAATCTGGAGCTCACTGCCTGGTGAGACTGGTTGGATAACAAGCCCCAGGGATCCCCTATGTCCACTCATCTCATTTAGTGAAGAGATAACAGATGAACACCATCAGGCCAATGTGTTGTGTGTGTGCTGCAGATCTGAACTCTGGTCCTCACGTCCCTGGATTTTGTTTGTTTGTTTGTTTGTTTGTTTGTTTGTTTGAATAACAGAGACAAAGGGAAAAGCTTTCATTTTTTTCATGAATTTCCATAATCATTTTGTTTCTTTTAAATATCAATATAAGCATTGTACTGTAGTCATCAATTGCAACGAACCTCTGAAAACTCTGTTCCTGAACCTGAAGTTAAGACAAGAACCTGAGAAACAGGAATTTCATTAAAATTGAAGATAGATCAACTGTAGTTTAAATTCTTGAGAGCAAGCTTGAAGGTTAACTTATTACCCATGATTAAAGATGAAGAGTTGTGCCCTCCTGTGCCCTCTGGACTGAAATGCATGTTCTTAGTCAAGACTGTACCATTGTGCCATTGACTAATGGCACAACAATTGAGCCTTCATTTAGTGGTCTGTAAAGTGGGACCATAATATGCCTGCCTAAGATGCTGTGTCGTTTGAGGTCATGCATATAGACGTCTTACAGAGCGGCCCGAGGATCAGAAGTTCCGTACATGGCAGCTCTTCGTTCCTCTAGCACAGTAGTTGCTGAGAGCACTGAACTCAGTCCCCAGGGTAGCATGAAGAACATGAGACTTACTGTTCTCTTTCTACTTTCAACTGTTGCCAGCCAACTGTTGAGCAGAATGGAAGCACTCGCTGCCTATATGGTTACTGGGTTTTGATGTGACAGATCTGTGTTTTCTTCCAAAGGTGGAATTTAAATAGCAGAAGCCAGCCATTTGATATGGAAATAAACCACTTTGCATGTCCTCAGTTGTGGATTCTGCTCCGTAGGAAGAAGTGTAAGCTCGCTCTGCAGTGTGTTGCCTCCTTACCACCAGGTCAGCACCAGTCAGTGCACACTCTGCTCTGTGCTCCCTTCTGTGTGTGGCAGCTTGCTACTCAATTCATGGGTTAACTGATTTGGACTCAAAGATTAGTAAGAACTTATTCTTCCTTTAATCCACCTGTTTGGCTGTGGACTTGTGAATATTTGGAGGTTTCATATGTTCTATACATGGGAACAAATGCCTGTAAGTTTTACCTTGTATTCTGAGCTTATTACAAATTCACTATTAAGCCAGATCTAAATAGTATAGGCATACGATCCCAGCTAGTTGGAATACTAAGGCAAGAGGATCTTGATTTCAACTCTACCCTGGATAACTTAGCAAACCCCTTTTCAAAAGTGCACATATACATGTGTGCATGTGTGTCTTATGCAATTCTTATTTAGATTAATAAGGGCTTTATGTGTTTTTTCTTTGATATCAGGTATGTACCAAGGAAATATTTTTCAGCCCAATCAGCAGGCTATCTGGGGCAAACGAGAAGGTATACTGCCTCCTTTGTTGTGAAGGTGTCCATGGTCTGTGCTTTGCTGTTTCATGAGCTGCCTTCACATTTCCTTGCACTGTGTGAGCGTGCCTCATAAAGGGTATGATTGTGCTCCTGTTTGCTGGGTGGGGTGCTGTTGAGATAAGAGCTGGGATAAACAGGTAAAGGTGAGATTACACACTCGTGCCTGTTCATTCTTCTCTTTGTCTGGAGACTTCTCAAATAATTGCTGGTTGGGAGGAAAAGTATTGATTTTCTCCCCTGTTTTAGAAAATGTATATAAATGCATTGTATGGGCTTGGAATTTTTACCTGTAGAAATGTTTTATGTTACTGTTTAGTGGTAAGAGCGGGCTATAGTTTACACCATCTAGGATTCTCATTTAGTAGAAAGTACAGCATCATGGACTAAAGAGAAATAATTTTATAACCAGTAAGGAATGCATGGACGTTGGAAAATATAATTGATTTGTTGTTTATAAAATGCCCATGTGTCATCCTTCATACTTGAATTAGCGGCATGCACTTTGACTATTTCAAAAAGGAAAAGATTTCAACTTTTCCTTGAGTTATAAAGATCTCAACTAAATTAAAGTTCAATGTATACACAATATAATTTCATCCTACCTGAATTCTGAGATGCCCATGTCCCACAGCGTACCTGTTCCGGAGGAAAGTAGGAGGGTAGATAAGCGAAAAGAGAGAGGGTAATTAAAAGATGGAACTTTCTAAGCACACTAGTACAGCTCCCTGGCAACCTTGCATGTATCCCAGGCAACTGAGTAGCTATATGCTTAAGCTTGGTTTGTTTCATAATTATCATTCCTCTTGAGAACAAAGCAATTAGGCACCTTGACCTTTCTTCACCCTGATAAAGAGGCACAGATACTACCTATGCATTCTCACTGTCTCTTAATTATTGGACAGCATTAAAACCCTAACATACAAATGAGAAGGAATCACATTTATTAAAAATAATGAGTATAGCCAATATGTTTAAAAGTCTGCTCCTCTGAACTTGACAAGTAACTTGTCTAAACTACTATATGCCCACAGGAAGAACAATGGAAATATTTATGGATTTTTTACTCATGTACTTCAGACACATTGAATGGGCATTTGTTTTTCTCCAACACAACATTGTAGACCAGCGCCTTTGAGCTTTTGATCTTCTCGCCTTCTACAAGTGCATTTGAACTTCTTACGTATCATGTTACATTAAAGAAAAACAATCAGCGTGTCAATATAGGAACCCCTCAAAATCATAAATCACACAGAAAACAAGCGAAATTGAACAAATAGAGTTGAACAACTAAAGTGAGACAAAAAAAAAAGTCAGGGTGAGTTGTGATATTGTTGACTCAGGACTTCAAAGAATCCTGCGTGTGACATCCGTGTCATGCACAAAATATCCTAAGACTGCAACAACTCAATGATGCACCTGCCACTTGCTGGTATGGATGGATGGGCCTGCCATGTGGACTCCAAAATTAGACAGACATCAAACTCTGCAGCCTGCTGCTTCCTATACCAAGTCTGAGTCACTAACGGCTCCTTGACTCTACTCCCTCTCTGTAAGCAGGAACACTTAGAATTCCTGTAAGAATATCCCGTATAAATCACCATCGAACAAATTATTCCCAGCCACTTGAAAATCTGTTAATTCACCTCTTTCCCTTTAATGCTCTTTCCCATGTTTCTTTTCCACTTGACACACAGCCTTTGTCTTAAGTCACTTCATTCAACAAATGCTTCAGATAATCTCCCTTGTACCAAGGTTACTGTGCCATCGGATGATTGACAAGGCCTGCCTGAGTGATGCTGCCCCTGGGAGCTCATATAGAAGAGTAGGTCAGGAAAACCAACCTGGGTAACATGATGAGGGCAGCCCCAGCAGTCCAGAGTGTGCAGAAAGAGCAGGCTGCTGCGTGGCCACAGGCTGTCCTTTATTTCCCAGTCATCATCTCAGGAGCCATCACTTCCTGCATTACTATTACTATGGTGGAATCGCCTTGGTTTTCTGTCATCTGACCTGTCCAGAAATTCTTCAGTCCTCCACAAACACATGCATCTATTCATTGGTCCATGCAGGCCAATAAGGATCAGATTAATGGCTTTCCAGCCTTTATGGCTATGCTCCCTCATGTTCTCTGAGTGCTCGTTCCTAAGGGAACCACGCATCTCCCCCCTTCAAGGCCCAGGGAACACTGCAGATGATGGTGTGGGAAGAAAAGAAGAGCCAGAGGGCCGAGAGGAGAGCTGTGACCTGTGCTCTTCTAGACAAGACACAGCTGTTACACTCATGAGCTCACAGTTGCCAAACAATTGGCCAAACAGGAGGGAGGAGCTCTGTGAGAAGTTGTAAGAAGTTAATTGTGGCCAGAGGAGGAGGAGGAGCCATGATCTCGCCACTGCTAAGTAGCCAAAGTGCCTGCAGTAAATGATCTCCTACCTGGGCACATGCAAGAGCTCTAATTAAATGCATGTGTCACAACAACAACAATAATAACAACAATAACAACCAAGAACTGTAAGGAGAAGGGATAGGAACAGAGCAATGAGAAACAGAAGAAGAGAGTTGGAGCTTGGCAGGAGTTGGGGGTATAAAAGAGGGTAATGGGATAAGTATCAATAAATGTATATGTGTGTATTTGTGCTTGACACGTTCAAAAGAAAAAAATTCGATTTGTACCACAGTGTGTAGAGTGTCTCATGGGGTGTAGTTACTATACCTCAATAAAGATTTCGGAAAGATTGTAAGCACAGTATTTTAATGGAGCCACAATGTGGGTGTCTATCATGCTTACATACATTGTAGAAAATAGAACTTCCAAAATTTGGAATGTAAAAGATTGATTAATTGATAGCCAGTCCACTTTCATTGTCTTTAAAATAGTCATGGCCCTTCTTAACATGCAATGGGAGTTAGGACTCACTATTAAGTAGAAGGCAGTGCAGACTCGAACAACACTTTGAGTGAATGTTGAAGCCACGGCGAACTCTCTACATTGAAAAGATTTTCTATTGGTTTTGTCCTTAACCATATCTTGGAAGAAGCGATGTAGTCCTGTCCTTTGTGAAGTTGTGCAATACGCTTCTCCCATGGTCAATGTTGAACACATTTGTTATGACATTGAAGAGCTAGCCGAGGCATCCCTAAAGAGGTTAATGAAATAGCTACTTTCAAGTGTTTGCCTGTATCTCCCATTTAACTTTCCTATCACATTGTGCCTGCTTTCTCCAGAACCTTGAGTTTTTCTTCTCCGGCCAAACTGCATGGTTAAGATGTCACCATTGTGAGGGTGTTAAAGAACTGTGTAAAAACTTGGACTGAGAAACTACAGGGCAGTCAGTCTCTACTGAGCAGTTCAGCCATGTTTTCTCCCAAATGTTCCAATGCTTGAGGAAATAGTGCAAATAATGCCTATCAGACAAGGAAGTTATTTTGAGGAAGAATATTGAGACATAAATATTTTTATATATATTTTTTAAAACTTCAGGGTTTACTAATAAACTATGTTTTATTTTGTCTTATAAATAAAACTTTAATACGATGATCTTCTCTGTGCATTTCCCTCTGAGCAACATAGTCACTAAATCTTCCTCTATGAATATGTCAGTTGTACTATAGGGGTTTTGAAAAAATCACTCTTTGGGACTATTGTTGCATTACATACAATAAGATACAGTTAACTTTTTATGACAAGTTGCCTGTTTTTATATGTCCTAAAAATTCCTATCTGTTGTTTATTTATAGATATACAAGTTATATTCCCTATAGAAATGTGACATTGAAGATCACATTAAGGCAATGGACTTATTAATTGTCATCTTGAAAATAAAACACATACTTCTAACGTAGTAATTCTCTTCTGTTCTCTCAAAATTACATCATTCCTGAGATGAAACTTGGCTTTCTATTTTGCTTACTGTAAAATTAAGGATATCCTTTCCAATACAAATATCTATTGCAGTTGTAGTGTAATTGGTTTAATGATGTAAGTAGAACTTTGGGTAGGACATTAACTAAAATCAAACAAGAACGCACACACTTAACTGATGTGTTGGCATAATGAGTTTCTGAATATTTCATCTGTTTTGTGATTATCAGCCTTACCATTAGATACAGTGAATGTATTTATTCACATAGAAAATTACACACTAGAGAAAAACTATGCTGTTCTGGAGACTTTCCATGATGTTAGCTCATCTCTGGGGTAAATTTCCTTTCATCTCATCAAGTGTACACTACCTCACAGCCTACTGATGATGATTTCAGAGCAGTGTAAAATGGCTGGTTCCACACAGGAGAGTCAGAAATTACTGGCACATTTTCCAGTCACCAGGCATGTAATCACTCCCAGGGCAAAGAAACTTCTGAGATGAAGTGCCCATGCTGTTCTTAGCAGCCCAGGATCCTCTACAGCCTGGATCTCACTTTTCCTCTGTAAGCTGATGCTCTGACTTTAAATTAGACAAAACACCAAGGGAGCAACACCGTGAGGGAGAGCATCACCTTCCTTGGGTCCTTACTTAAAAAAGACAGAAGCAGGAAATCATTAGTCAGTGCTTAACCATGTATTGGCAGTGTTCTAGCAATTGGATGCTGTCTGTGGGGAGGATAAGGATGGACTGTGGTTCATCCAGCAAGATTCCATAAACCTGCCATATTTTGTATCCCTCAGCCACGCTGATCTCTTAGCTCGAGAGGATGTCCTAAGGGAGATTTTTTTACATGAAATCTTGACCCTTGTGAAAGAATTAAGATGTAGAGGAGGCTACTTTGGGTGTCTGCAGTTGATGATGTTCCTAGTTAATTCACAGATTCTTACTAGATAATCTTCCTGGTCCAATGATTAGGCTATTCTCAGCAAAGACATGTGCTCTGTGTCTGGATAGACTCCAAGTCTGTATTAATTGCCACATGTGCAACTTAAGGATGAACATTTAAATTTGTTGATTCTCAGTCTCTTTTGCAATAGGCACGCCTAAGCATTTCTCTCCTTATTGTGAGAAGTAGAGGGCACAGCTCATGAAGATTCAGTCTCTACGATACATGTGAGCCATAAGTTTCCCCCATTTTTGTTCCTTCCTGCAGCTCTTGATAATCGCAGCCTTAGAAGACAACCTTAGAAGTGAGGAGGTCCTCCCAGCTCTGCTATTACCCTGTTGTCAGCCCTTGACTACTTCACCAAACCTTTTCTTTTCTAAATTATCACGAGTAAGATGAAAGGACTGGACACAGTGGCATTTCAACTTTAAAAAAAAATCTATGTAGAAATATTTGAGTTAACTAAAACAGAACAACAAAGGTAAGCAAAACAACAAAGGAAACTAAAATAGGAAAAATTTAATTCAAAGGCATTTGAATATATTTTACGTTTTATACTTTAAATAAATAGACCATGTACCAGATGCTTTGGGACTGGCTATATTAAAGATAAGTAAGATACACATTTATCTACATTAGAGTTTGACTTTGATTTCTGTCAGTGTCTAGCACACATACGGGAAGGAGGTGGCAATGGCTTTAAGACATGGTATCACTCATGGGACAACTATGGTCACAGAAAGCCAGGAGGCACCAGCAGCTAGTGAGTTCAATTGTTACACCTTGTTGTCAATAGAGTCATTCCCCAAGAGTTCTTCATTGATGTCTATTAGGTAGTAGCAGAAAATACAAAGGAACAAGGCAGGCATCACTGTCTGTCTGTCCAGGCACAATGATCAGACTGAAAACCAAGAGAAATGTATACTCTTTAGCCAGCCAAACAGGATCTGAAGAAAAGCAACCTCAGCCCAGAACAGATCAGTGACCAGAGTGTTGTGTAAGACACACCCTGCATTGCCCAGTACACAAGTTAACACAGTACTCTGCCGTCTGGAAAAGTGAGGAGGAATTTGCTGGTTTGTCACAGACTCGTGAGAAGGGCAATGTAAATAGTAAATGGTTTTTGTTCAGGACTTGGATGTTCTGAGTCAAACATATCAGCAGGGACTGTCCTAGGAGCAAGGACACTTGAGGACAGGACAATGGAGGGCTGTCACCTGTCCTCTCACATGCTTACTATGGAAGAATGATCCTGGAAGTCCTCATACAAAGAGGGATTTAGTTATGGCCATTAGAAATCTGTGAGAAGAATGCCAAGGTACACAAATGTGGCACCTAGCAGAACAGGATTGTCAACAAGGCTGAAGAGATGAGGAAATTTTGTATTTTTTTTTCTGGTTTTCAATTCTGGGTTAATTTTAGAATCATTACATTTCCCATGTTGCTTATTAAGTATCTTACAATATTGTTTTTATCTTTCCTTGGAGATTCTGATATATAAAAGGGACCAGGAGAGTGAAAAGGCACAGTTATAGGAGACACTCTTGAGTAGTGAAAACGTTGGGAGCCAGAGCCCAAGACTGAGAAGTCTCTCTGAGGCAGGAGAGCACTCTGACTTGGTGTAGGCACCTGGTGCTGGCTCTGGGGTGTTGTACCTGGGGAAGGAAGATTAATGGGTTATCACACACAGAGCCCCAGTGCCATAGCTTTGATAAACCAGTGCAATTAGGAGAAATGCAGAGATAATAAGGTCTGGGAAGCAAAAGTGGTGACTGTTTCTAGAGAAATAATTCACGGATACGGTGAAAAATCCAAACACAGAGCTAGGACTTTTCCAGTGTCCCTGGAACTGAAAGGCCTGTGCATTTTGATCTTATATGATTGATTATGCTGAGGGCCCTTGCTGTGGCTTTCTTAAACGCTGACACTTTTTCATGCATGCTTAGTAAGCATCCTATATCTCAATTTATATGTAAAGTAGCGATTTCAATCCCCAAAGCCCCACCCCCACCCCCACAGCATTTTGAAGACAATGTGTGGAACTATTGATGGTATCTGTTCTCACCATCAGTAAACAGTCAACATGTATATCTTGTGTAAGAACACATAAGTGAAACTGTAATTGGTAGCAAGATTTAAAATAAAGATTCATAGACATCTTTAGCTGGCCTAGTCACACCTCATGAATGTAAATTCCATTTTATTCCTGTGACCTATTTTGCAAAGACATTTTGCTTAAACTTTCCGGCAAATCTCTTCTAGGTACCATCTGATCTTAGAAGATCCCAGTTTGTTTTAAATTTTAAAAAAAGAAGAAGAAGAAAGAAAGAAAAAAAAAAGCTGAAAACCTAATGAGGGAAAACAAAGTAAAGCAAAACAGAGTGTGTTGCTACTCAGACTTAAAAGACCACAGGGACAGTAAACCACTTCAAAGCCCGACCTAATCTTCCCCTTGAGTTCTTTGTTGGAAGTGGACAAAGGGGTGAGATTTCTACCCCTGGCAATCCTTTTCTGTCAAGACTAGCTTTCTACACATTTGTTAAGGGGGAGTTAGAGAGGCATTATGTGTAGCCACTCATCTCTCACCCTAAGTGATAAAAGGAGGGATGAGCAAGAAGCCAGAAAGGCTCCAGAAGGGTTTCCTGTAGGGCTCTCTCTCTCCGCTCACCTCCACAGTGCATCTCCAAACACACCTGAGATGGAGGAGAACTGAGCCTGGGACCATCCCAGCAGAATGTTTGAGTGAGTCACTCCCTGCAAGCAGAGAAGGTAAACTGTCACGTCGCTTCCTTCTTTGTAGAAAAAGTTTATTATTTTAATGAATGGATGGGGCTCAGAGGAGGGTGTGTGTTGAGTAAAAGAAACTATCACATCAGCTAATTTTTTTCAAGTCTCTTATCGTAGTTAATGGAACTGCATTTACAAGTCAGCCCTGGAAATATAATCTCTAGATTTTACCCCGTTCTACACATACTTATGTATGTTGTGAAGTGGGTCCAAAATTCTTTAAATTGTGCCAGTTCTTGGGAGCAGATAGGAAGAAGCAAGGCTAGAAGTTATTTCCCTACTTAGTGTGTCTGTCCTTTCTCAGTGTCCTGATTCACTTAATATTTATTAGCTGATACACTGTAGGGTTCTTTGTGATGCATCTTAAGTTCATTGTGGTCCTTGTTGAGTTTTATGTCTGTGAATGGCATCTTGATTCTAAGATTATGTCCTGAAGTTGAGCACTGTATGAACCCTCTGGCTGGTTAATTTTCTCATCTGTCTAGTTTAACTTGTGTTATTTGCTCCTGGAATCACACTGTTTATAACCTTTAAAACATTTTTTTATTTGTAGTTTTTTTTTAAAACTCTATTTCAAATATGAGCATTTTTACACACACTCCAATTTGTATCTCGTGTTCTATAAGAATCTGTAGATAGCTATTAGTTTTTGCCCAGCTTGACAGTGTCATTCATTTCTAAGAGAATAGACTAGTAATTATTTTAGAATCTTCAAAAATCACATTCTTTTGAAAGATTATTCACTGCCTTTGAAACTTAAGAATTTGGAAAATATCAAAAGCCATATACATGCTATATAACTTCAAGAGCAAAATAATTAAGAACATGGTGATTTTAATATCTATACCTTTTGAACTACCTTTAATGAGCTAAATAAAGCATAGCTATTTGGGGTGGGGTGGGGGGATCCAAATTCCTCTGAATTTTGATACCATCCCACACAGGAAATTAGAAATAAACTGGCATATTCTGGCTAGTCTGGCTGAGTCTCTCTGACTCTAAACCTTGTAATTTATTTTGTAAAGGCAGAGTTAACACGAGTAAACTGTTGCTTGTTATTTATTGACTGCTTTAACGAGCAAGGATTCTGAGTTAGTCGTGTGGCACCTAGAGTAGTATTTGTACACACACTTAAATGGCCCAGTGTCTTCAATCTTATTATGTCATTTGTTCAAGAATTAGAGAGGAAGATTATTTAAACTCACACCACTATTCCAGCACTGTGGAAAATTTTAAATTGTCTCAGTTTCTTGTTTAAAAAAGGGGACCTTTAGGATTATATTTGCCTTTAATTTAGTAGTGGCTGGCCTCTGTGTTATTCGTTGTCACAGGGCCCAGGCCAGCCTTCAGCAAACCATGTGTTGAATAGAAGTTTAATGATTGTCCAGGTCTATTATCTGAGAACACAATTCGCTCGAGTGTGGTGATGAACTTCGCTGAATGGTTGTGTTGCCATCTTACCGAGCGAAATGGTCACCATTGTAGCCTGAATTGCCCTGCAGTGAAATGGTCATTGCAGCCTGGATAGCCCTGCTGTTCTGAGCAAATAGAGGGGTCCTTTGGGTGGAGGTGACTCCACTTTCAGCCTCCACTGGACTCTGTGATGATGATTTGTGTGCATTTCAGTGTTTGTCCATCACAGAGGCAGTAGCAGTTCATTGGCTGTTGATATTGCCTTCTGCTTTCACCTTGCTTGACTAGTTTTGCCATTACTGCTAACAATGGATTTACCTATACACTATATAGCTTGTACGAGTCTGTACACATCTATACTATAACCAGTATGACTCTGAAAGGAACAAAAGATCCATTAACAACTGATAATTTAACCAAGAAATCTTTCATGTCCTCCATTTTTATTTAGCATGCTTGAAGAAGGCAAACTGCTAAGGCCAGATTTGCTTGCTGTGGCAATGATAATTGGATATGTTCATTAATATTTTCAGTTATTTATATAGCATATACCTTAAAGGGAAACCTTTAATGTTTAATTTAAAAGTACTTAAAATTGTAAGATTTCCTTAAGCCAAAATTCTGCAAATTTTTTCCAAATCATGGTTCAATAATTATGTCTTGACTGCTTAGTAAGAGTTGTTAATCAAATAATAAACATACCTAAATAAAACCTTGATGATATAAATTGAAAATTTACCCTTAAGGCAATAGGGAGGAAGAGAGCTAGCGAGAAATGGATTCATCAAGGTTGATGTTGGTGCTGCAGGACTTGACCCACCGCCAGGACAAGCAATACAGGCTGCATCTGCATGCACAGCAGCGGCAAATGCGCAGCAACACTCTGTAGGCTCCACAGATAATACGCTTCCATAAGACAAGAATGCTTCCTGGCCAAAGTTGCCCCTTCTTCTGCTGCCAGGTAATATTTCTCAACCCCAGAGCCGACCCCTAGGTAAGCAGGACCATTGGAGACCCCCTTCAAGAGTGAGGTCCTATTACTGTGCAGCACATTCTTCAAAGGGCTCTGATTGTTTACCTTGTGCAAGACAACGATGGTTTTTAACAGTAACCGAGTAGAGGACATGTAAAGCATAGACTGCCTTCGCTCTTAAGTCACTGAGAAATATCCAAGCTGATATTTGCAATGAGACAGCATCCCCCCCCCCCCCCCGGGGGCCGGGGGGCGGAGGGCGGTGGATTATAAAGGAAATTGTTACTTTCTGTGAATCACGTGGTACATCGAGACAACCTTTATGACAGAGATTCTCACACCTCTCGAGTCCCTTAGGATTCACTTTTATCTGGTGTCAAGGAAGACAAAGCCATCACTCTGCCACCTCCAGACTTTCCTGGCATGAGCCAAGAGTTGCGCCCTGTGCTCTGCCATCTTCCTGTTTTCTTTTTTACGGCCTCTACTTCAGGCAGATGTGCCTCCGCTGCCTGTTTGGGAATCTTGGTTTATGCAAAGTTATGTATCGCATTAATTTTTAAAAGGCCATATCAAATTATTTCTATACATTTATCTTTTAAATTTGTCCCTCTAAATAGGCCAGATCTCACTAGGTTTCATGTCACTTTCCCTCCGAGGACTCATTTGAAGCTCTTTGCTGTGTTTGAGTGACTTCTGCTTCCCCGTATAGAAGTAATATTTATAGCTTAAGATTTACTTTTATAGTATTGATCTCACTGCTCTGAGCAGTAATTCCTACATCAGTTAAAAAAAAAAAAAGAAAAAGAAAAGAAAAAGAAAAATACCATTAGCCATGGGCTGGAGAGATGGCTCGTGGATTAAGTATTTGCCTCTCTTATGGAGGACCTAGATTTGTCTCCAGGCACCCACCGTCTACAACTCTAGCTCCAGGGTATCTCACACCCACTTCTTGACTGTGAGTTCTCCAGAAACACAGTGCTGGTGAAATGCTCATAAGCACAAAATAAAAATAAATATATTTTTTAAATTCAACTGTCTGGCTTTCACACTTATTTCAAGGGGATGGGTTACCCACATCATTCACCCGGGAAATGGCGACTTTAATGAACAGTGTTGACTCTGTGCGGGTATAGAGTAATGCCATACATACTAGGAGCTTGGTTTTCCATATTCATTGTGAAATGTGCCCGATGGTAATGACCTTCAAAGTGGGAGACAGAGGTAGGACACTTATTTACAAGACGCGTCGCCTGATCATTAAATGCAAATAAGCTGTAGTTTTATAAGCCTTCCTAATAAGTGAAATTGTAATTAGCATTATAATGTACAGGTGAAATAATGCATCTAGGGAAAACACACAATAAAGATGAAATACCAATATGTATTTTTTTTTAATATAAGACCTGTGACGGTAAATAAAATGAAAGGCCCTTGATACTTTGTCTGTGGGTTACTGTAGTATGAATGGCTCCTGTAGTGACTCTGTGTTTAAAATGTCAGTGCTGAGCAGGGTGTTGGTGACACTCACCTTTAATCCCAGCACTCAGGAAGAGGCAGAGGCAGGCGGATTTCTGAGTTCGAGGCCAGCCTGGTCTGCGGAGTGAGTTCCAGGACAGCCAGGGATACACAGAGAAATCCTGCCTGAAAAAAAAAATTGTCAGTGCTAAGCACGCACCTTCCTTTTCATAGCTGCTTAGCTGTATGTCTGATGCATTTACAGAGCAACAATGATGCAATGCCAAAGGAAAACTCACTGTGTCTCACTGGCTAAAGTGCCGCACATTCATTCTCCTGAAGTTTACCCAGCGATTGGAATGGCCTCTCCCATAAATAATTCCACACATCTTGTCATCCTTTGAGCCTGGTGGTAGCAAGAGCACTCTCAGCACAGTGTCCCCCGCTCCCTCCCTAAATACCTCATCCCTGTGTAAATCATCTGACTCTGGCACAAGCTTGTATTGACACCACCACCCCAAGACTTTTATTGCTATTCTGTTCTTTTTATTGCCTCTTCTTTCTTCTTCTTTTCATTTTATTCCTAAATCCATGGGCTGAGGCAGGTCAGGAGTTGCACTGTTCATTTTCTAGAGAATGATATACATCTGCCGTCTCTTCCCATCACTCTGCGGGATGCAGAAGAGCAAAGACTCTTGGTTATGAAGCAAGCGATTCATTTTTGCCTTGATTGATGTTAGCTTTGCTGGGGATGGCCAGTGTTTGTTCTCTCAGCTATCAGCTATCAATGACGCTGAATCCTTACCTTTCTGTGTGGAGAATAAAGATGGTTAACTATTTGATTGCCAGTACTATCCCTAAAGCCTTTGTCCCCCACTCATTTGCATTTTATTTCCCACATTAGGCAAACCCTTACTAAGCCCAAGTGTGGCAGAAATTTTGCTCCCGAAGCAGGATACAAAAACTTCGGCATCATTCTTCCTGCAATTAAGACCCTGACAACCTGCTAGGGAAGACAGATATGCAGGCGAAGAATTATAATATCCTGAGAATATGAGAAATGCTAGAAGCATAAGCAGGCTGAGCCACACAGGGAAGACCAATTAGGTGAGGCGGGACAGGGAGGAAAGTGGGGCACATTTCAAGTTGACCTTTAAGACGAAATAACAAATTTGCGACGAAAGAAAGAGGTGCCAGAGGGAGCAGGCAAACAAAGCTTGTTTAGGCAACTGTAGCAGGAATGTTCCAGAAAACTCAAGTTGAGAAGGTGAAGTAAGGGCTTGTGTGCCTCCTGTACTAAGCCGACCTTTCCCAATGACGGATTGCTGCTATCCGTGCTTTAAGAAGAGAAACAGTCGAATCTGATGTGAAGATATATTATTATACATAATAAGATTGTGCCCACAGGGATATTGGTTCATCTGTTGCAAGATCCCTACATGCAGAATAAGCACTCATAAGTGTTCCCTGAAGAAGTGCGCGTTCCAATTGCATGCAGTCAATGTAGCATTTGTAGAATTGCCCGTGGAAGAGCCCAGAGATTGTTGTACCAAGTGGGGTCATCTGGGAGAGAAGAGTGAGAAGGCAGCCAAAGACTTAAAATGTAGCCAATAAAGAGATTTAGTATTTCTCTTCTCTTTTTTCCCAGGGAGTCATTAGGGACAGTGGACACTGCATCTTCTTTTGTCAACTCCAAGTAAAGTTGAGTGCTTAGTGAGCTAATTAGTGCTGGTGAGCAAACTTTACAGTGATGGTTACAATGTTTAACAAGTAGGAGATATAGTAGAGGATCAGGAAAAGAAAGAAAACAGAGAAGTGCATTTACCAGTTAAAGGCTGCCTGCCTCTCCTGCTCAGGATGGAGACTTTTGCATTGAGGAGTTTAGAACATGGCCTGTGCAAAGTGGGTTATGTTTTTCTCCTGTTAAAAGCGCTTATCCTGAAGTAAATTGACTGCTCCCCCACCAGTGGATCCTTCATGGCAGACATACAGGTAAATGAATGTGGAATTCGGTCCATGTATGGCAGACCATTTTGGTTTTATTTTCTGTTCTCTGTAGCTACTAATGCAGAGTTTGCTATATCAATTGAGTTTATGGGAAACATTCTTTTATTTGGGGTATCCTGGCACTTAGGCCATCCAACTTCTATCTGCACCATTTTCAAATCTAGAGTTGATTCAAGACACAAAATGAGCAGCCTGTATTTTATAGCAACTTTGCTTACTTGGGATATGGGAGAAAGGTTAATAAGTAACAAACTAACTTTACGTTAGCTCTAGATTAACAGTATCTTGTAACATTGTGCTATAGTATCTGGGCTGCCTACCTGGAACTATGGGAAATTGAATGCTGTTTCCTAAATCTCTTATAGAGACCTGTGGTTCATTTTCATTCAAAGGTTGTTAATGGACCTCACACTGTATAATGTGTGGCTAGTTATGTTAATGCCACAGTCAACTACTTAAGTATAAAATGAATAGTTTCTGGACTTAATGAGTGTACTAGTTATTGAAACAAAACCTGCACAGACAGCAGAGGTATCCTTAGTAGAAACATATCCGCTATCGTGTACAGCCAAGTGTAGAATAGTTGGGGTGATATTTAGATCTATGTTCTAATGAAATGACACAATGCAGGCTAAGTGAATGCATGTCCTTGGCTTCCAATGAGCAGTGTCATTCTGCAATCTGTCACTTGTATGTTTGCTATTTGTATCCTCTAGAAACCTTTAAATCTTTTTTTTTTAATCTTGCTTGCTTTAACAGATGAGGCTACCCAGTTCTCTTGCGGTTATCTTCTACCAAATAAACAGTGCTTGTCTCACTTTGAATCCTTCCCTCAGCCCATGCTGGGGTCTTTAACCTCTCCAAGTCTCTTAAAATGCGTGGAACTTCTCCATAAAAGCTCATGGGTGGGAATATCCTCAGACGGTGCTGGTAGACTTACATTCTGCCTCTAGAAACTATCAAATGTCATGTGGCTGTGTGTCTTGTGCTGTTTCTCAGTTGGTCTGGATTACTCTTTTAGAAACCATGTTCTTTTAGGTAGGGTATTCCTCCAGTAATAATACTTTACACCCTAATTAAAGTTGTATCCCAAAAATTTTTAAATTATGGCTATCTCTCTTCAATGCCTTTTTGTTGCCTATAGCACCATGACTTTATTATTGTTGGTCAACCAATATCTGCCTTATTCTCTGAAAAAAAGCTAATGAAAAACCATAGCTACTCCCAGCTAGTACTGGTTAGACAGATTCAATAGATTTCATGGTGTGAGAGTTTTATGGAAAGGATGAGCTGGTAAAACGACACAGGTTTTGCTTGAGTTGACAACAGCATTTTCTTCCTCTGCTCCTTTGCACAGATCATTGGCAGCTCCATGCATAAACATAAGTTCATACTCAGATATATGCATTTATGTCCATGTAGCAACAAACTTCCTTGATCAAAGAACAAGGTGCCTGCCTCAGGCTGGAATTGGGATGCCCATTCTCAAGAGAGTTAGCAAATGATTCATTACTTTTGGAATCAAAAGAAAAGCTGCATTTGGTAAGCCATATAAGAAGAAGAATGACAGGCTGTGAACATGAATAAAGATTGACACTTAAGGCACTAAAAACAGCTGAACTAAGGTAATCAAGCTGTTGAACCACTTCTGTAAGACTCTTTGATGTATTTATAAAAAGATAAGGGGGGGGGATATGTACTATGGAGGTGTAGTCAGGTATGGGGGAGGGGGTGCTTCAGTAGATCATGGTAAGCATCCCTTCCCCCAAGGGATCAAACACATGATGGTATCGTATAGAATAGAGTTTATTCAGGGTATGGGGAGGGGAGTTAAGAGGATAGTAGAGTTAGAGAGAGAGAGAGAGAGAAAGAGAGAGAGAGAGAGAGAGAGAAGAGGAACAGAGAAGTAGAGGCCAACCATGAACAGGTGAAGAGGGGGAAACAGAATGAGGAGAGAGGGTGGAAGGGAAGAGCAAGAAAAAGAAAGAACAAGAGAGCAAGGAGGGGACAAGCAATCCCTTTTATTGTTTTATTGTTGCCAGGTAACTGTGGGGTGGAGCTTAGACAGAATGCTAAAACTCTTGCCACCAGAAATTAAAGGCATTGATGTATGTACATGTTTCAGATAGCTGAGACTAGAACTCTCTGAATCCTTCACTTAAAAGTACTCAGCTAGGCCAGGCTGGCCTTGAACTCATGATCCTCCTGCCTCTGCCTCCATCAGCAAATCCTGCTGGCTTGATACTCCATGCTAATGAGGTGCCTAGAGGCTCAGAGGGCTTAGCCAATAAGCTTCCCTTCCCAGACAGTTCTCCCTGCAAAATGTATTTAGTGTCAGGCCCACCCAGAGAAGTGGGGAATGGTTTTACACATCCATTTTCTGCCATGACAATAAACTGTTTAGAACCATGAAAAAAAAAAACAAAAAAACAAACACACTTAGATGAGTTTTCTCTGGAAATTAAAATCACAAGCTTATTGGCAGTGCATTTCTGGTCCAAAGTTCTCTTTGCTTAGTTTTAGAAAGTCTTATCAGTAAAAAGAAAACAACAACAACATCAACAAAAAACAAACAAAACAAAAGCAAACAAACAAACAAAAAAAGGCATGGTGGGAGGAGAGGCAGAATAAAGATCAATACTAGGAAGGTAACGAGATCAAGTCATAGAGATTCGTAGAACACAAACGAAGCGTAAAACTATATTGGTAACTAATGCAGAGCTTCACCTCTCTTGAGCGAGGGCAAGGGCAGTTAATGAGTGACTTTGGCTGTGCTGCTATGGTCAGCAGACCTTCAGAGGGCTCCACATGGCTGCGTGCACTCTCCTGGAGCTCAGCATACTCTCCCGGAGCTCAGTGTGCTCTCCCTTTACTCTATATAGCAACATAGCCATTGTGTAAAAATAGAACTACCAAATGAGACCACTGTAATATTATGTACCAAAACAGTAAGCCCTGGAAATAACACATACTTGGAGATATTATCTAGCCAACTCCAAATAAAATTAAGTCTAAGTAAGTCAGAGAACAAATTTGTGTGTCTAAGGTTCTCTCCAGTGGTGTCTGAATGACTAGAACATCGCTGAATACCAATATTTCCATTTGTAATAAATAATACCATTTAGAAGCAATCCATATTCAAGCTAAAGTGAAAAGGTAATGAATCTCAGAAAAGTAGTTGTGTAATAATTAAGATCCTGATGTCTCAAGTTCTAGGTCTACTAAGCTCTAGAATATTAAAATAACCGATGTAACAATAGACCAGAGCAAAGACAGCGTGTCTATTGAGATACTTCAGCTGTCAGCCTGTGGTAGTAGAGATCACTGTGTAGAAAACAATTGGAGTGTCTGCAGTGACATTAGACAACTCCTGCTCATCTGGATACATACTCATCCTTAGTATGGAAGGCGTCTCTCCCTGATTTCTGTGCGTTTCATCCTCTCAGCTTTGAGATGGGCTGGAGAGCACGAGGTAGTGCATGCTCACACCGCTTATAGAGGGATCAAATGGGCAGCCAGCACAAGTGGCACGGGTCTGTGTGAAGACCTAAGAAATGTGCAGAATGTTAAGTTGCCCTCGCTGGCAGAGCTTGAATACTAATGATTTCTTCACGCAGAAACATGTCCCCAATATTGTGAAATGAAAGGATTGTCCTGGAGCTCAACAGTGCTGAGACTGGTTCTCCACCCTAAAAGTGCCACTAATTAATAATAACCCCAATGCAGTGGGAGAACCTGGAGGACTCAGGGCACATTAGTTCCTCGCTCCTACCAGACATTCACAATCCAGTACTGACTCCGAGGTTGGTGAGGTACAGTCCACACATGTGGCTTCTGGTCCAGGGATCCATTGGCTCCAACTACTTCATCTGAAGTTTACACCAGAGCCACAAATCACGGGCAGACTCAGCACAGTGTGGCAGAGAGGCCCTTCTCCACTTTTTTGTTTGTTTGTTTTGTTTTGTTTTGTTTTGTTTTGTTTTGTTTTGTTTTCGAGACAGGGTTTCTCTGCGTAGCCCTGGCTGTCCTGGAACTCACTCTGTAAACCAGGCTGGCCTCGAACTCAGAAATCTGCCTGCCTCTGCCTCCCGAGTGCTGGGATTAAAGGCGTGCACCACTGCTGCTGGGCCTCCCTCCACTTTCAAGCTGCAGGGAAGGCAGGATGAAAAGAAGCCCCAAAGCTAAGTCTCAGGTCCTGAATCATGTGCCTCCATCCTCATTGTCCTTAGAGATGGGTGCCCACTGGGGTTCACACTCTACATTATTAATGTTTTTCTTTCCATAAACAAAAAGGTCAGATTCCTGCAGAAGATCAAGTTCATGAAACTCCATAGTCTTACAACTGAAGGCACCCAACCACCATGTCTAAATTGGTACATGCCCCTTAATCAGTCCAGTTTTCAAAATTTGCTTAAATTTTGGAAAATAGGGAACCACACATGACCTAAATTGTTTTCTTCCAATTTAAAACATTTCCATATGAGTGCACTACCAACTTTGATATGACACAGTGTTTTTCCCTCTTGAATTTGATTCAAATGATTGATTTTCTCCTTGTCTTTCTTGATAAGTTTCTCCCATAGTTTATTTGTATAATTTCCATATTCAGTTTCTTTACAGAGACACTTGAGAAAATATTGTGAACTAAGAATTCTTCTAATTTGCTGTTGATTGTCTTGAAATCATATTCATTTATGTATGATTTTAAAGCCAGTAATTATAGTTTGCTTACCCAAATCTTCTTAATAGTAATTCTATTTCATAAAAGTCTTAGCAAATATTAAGCCAGTCTTTATTAAAAAAAAATCTCCCTTTGGCTTTACATCCATATTAGAACCCTTAGACTTGCCTATACTATAAAATGTCAATACTATATGTACTGTGTGCCTGGAGTCATTTGTTCACGCTCTAAAGGATGTAAATGCTTCTAAATGTTGAGGAAATGTTCACATGTACCCAGGAATTCACCTATTTTGTGATTTTGTTTTCATTGAGACAGGGTGTCATTCTGTAGCACAGGCTGTCCCAGAACTCACTTTGTAGCCCAGGCTGGCCTTCCTCCTGCATTTCACTCCCTCAACTTGAATTGTGAAAGCCTGTAAAATAGCCTTTTCCCTTCAGGGTTTCTTATGTGCTGGTGTGGTTTGGCTCTCTTTCTGAGGCAGTTACAGTGGTAGGGAGTTCCCTAGTTTAACTCACTTTCAATCCATTTTCTTTGTTGTTGTTATTGTTGTTATATTGCTTGTTTGCATTTGTAGGAACAAGAGAAATGCAATACATATATGAACAATTGACTAAAGCCTATGGGGCAAGAGTGGAAGTTCTTCTGCTGGTGGCTTCTCTGACTGTAGAGGGAGGAGGGAGAAGTGCAAGTGAGAGTTAGTAAGAGCCAAACTAAGATGAAGTGTGAACACACCTTTAGTCACCCAGCCTTTCTTTAAATGCGTTATGAGTTATTGACATTCATTTAAAATAATACAAATGGAACAAAGATTATTCCCGTTCTCATCATGGAGAAACAGAACAGAACTAATTAATTCATTCACCCCTCTGGTCTCCTGTGTATGGAGAGCTCTGAAGGGAGATAGAAAACCCCACATCTCAACAGTATAAATGCAGGGAGTAAATAAAATGTATGAAATGCCTCCCCCAGTCTGCAGTGCATGTGGCTAACCATAGTGTGCTGTGGCCAAGCACGGCTGTGGCCAGCTGCAGTCCACTGTACATGTCCTGTCCCCTTCTCTCCCATCTCCCCTTGCACTGGTGATGTGCCTTCACGCATTTCCTTACAAGCGAGGTGCACACTGTACCGTCCTCGTGCAGCTTGACTTGCTAAGTAGAGGTTTTTTGTTTCTCTCAGGTAAAGGGTGTCTCTTTAGGAGCCAATACTTTTTACTTACCCTCTTACTTCACCACACTTAGGGAAGCCATACTTCCTAATCTGTTTTCACATCTAGAAATATTTTTATCAGAAATAAGCATCCGAGTTGTAGAGTCATCAAAGACAATTCTTTCTATCCAACTGCAAATCAACTTCTTGGTAAACTTTTGTGTTGCAAGAAGAGAAGTAATTCTTTTTTAAAAGCATATAGTTGTTTGTTCCATGTCAGAATGCATCAGAAATGCAACAAAACAAAAACAACTGACAGCAATGTAACAATTCTTCACATTCCCATTACCTAGCGCCCAACAGTGTAGTAGGGGCATGTAGAGATGAACAAATGTTTGAACCTTCAATAGCAATAAAGTGTTCAATGTCTGAGTAAGATCAGCAGTATTTGTGAAGCTTTCCGGGAGTTCTTTAGCTATTTAGAAGAGACCATGTGATCATTGGTGGGAAAATGATAAGCCAGATCAGGAACCAATTGCTTCCCCACTTTGTGGTGAGGCTGTTCTCCCATTTGGCAACCAAATGAGGCAGATATGTAGAGCAGCTTTCGGCTCAAATGCCATGGTTCTGTCTGTTGTTACTCTTTTACCTACTAAGCTATGAAGTGAGGCGTTTGGTTTGCGTTGACTGAATGCTGACCTCAGGACACACTGACTTCCATGGGTGTAGAAATCACTGAGGTTTAGACTCAGGTGTGAGCAAGCGGAGTGAGCAGCTCTAGCCCTCCTGGTCAGTTTCTTTTCCAGGATGCTTTGTTTCCCAATGTTCACATTGATGGGACATAAGGCCTCTGCACTTCTGCACTCCAACAGAGTCATATAACAGCACTTCTCTCCTCGTCAGGTCACCCCCCAACTCTTAACTGGCTACTTGTTTTTAAGGCTGGCTGAGAGGAAAAAAATAAAATATGTCTGGTGACTGTGGCCTGTCCTTGTTCTCAATGGGTTTCCCCTACGGCAAGGTCACAAATTTGTATTTAAAGACACTGAAACATAGGCAGAGCCAAGCAGATGTGACAGAATAACTTACAGTTTTCAAATAGAAATCGATCTGAATTTGGTGAATGGTTCTACCTATCGATTTAATTATTCTATTCTACATCCTGATTTTCTTTTGGATTTTTCTCCCACTCATACTTTCTTTTCATTATGCTATAAGAAAAACCAAGTTAGAATTAAACAAAATATTTGGAGAAGGTTTTTCCTCCTGAAATATTGGCGGTATCTTATATTTTTTTAAAGTGGGAAGCCATCTATACCATCATTCTCCACACCAAAGAAAAGAATTTCCTGTGGCTAGCTGGATATTTTAGTATTTGTCGATGATATCTGAAATATAAAATCCTGCCACTCAATAGACCTGAGCAATGCTAAGGATACTGGTTTGTACTGGTTTTGATTTGTTATAGTCTAGCTATTGTAACCTAAAACCATGCTGTTAGGTTCTTAGTGATGTTACAGGTTTTCTGTTTCTTCACACTATGGTTCTTAGGTAGCAGCTCTATTTTTAGTCTGTTCTTTCTAGACTATAAGAACAGAGATGTGTCAGTCTGCTTTTATAAAAATATACTGAACTTACCCTACAAAGTGATGTGCAGTTTACTTTTCCACAGTTATTCCTATGGAGCTGATGCAATGTACAACTTTAAATCATAGCACTGACTGCAGGGTCAGTGCATTAGTTAGTGTGTGTAATGCTTGCCTTTAAACCGGAGGACATGAGTTTGATGCCTGAAACCTTCTTAAAGGTGGAAATAGAAAAATGACTCTGCAAAGAATTCCTCTGACCCCAATATGCAACGCATGCTATGACCTTCCTCTCATATGCACACAAGTAAGCAAAATATATTGTTAAAAAAATTTCAAGCTATTTACAGTGTATTTTTTAAAATGAAAAAAAAAAAACTATCAATAACATACAGGATATTTAAATCACAAAATTCCTTTCCCTACTGCCATATGCAGGAGGCTCTGTCCTTACAGACACTGAGTCTCTTAATGGGATTCTGATCACCCACCCATTTGCTCTAACCCTTCCCCAGCTGTGCGGGGCACACCTGCCATCCCCGTGCTTGAGAGGATGGGAGGGAGGGAACACCTGGAGTTCCAGTCCAGCTTGGGCAACACAGTGACAGTCTGGCTCAAAAAAACAACCAACCAACCAAACAAAAGCCAATGAGTTAGACAACAAGTCGAAAACGGAGGCCTCCTTCCTGTGACTTTCCGAGCACCAATGACTGACAAAGTCAATATTTTTCATGTATGTTCCAGGAAGACATGAATTTCTTGAGATGATTTGCAGAGAAACCTTTTTTTGGGGGGGACCTATATAAGAGATCTTGTCTATGTTACCCTTTCTTGGATTCTGTAGCACTAAGTGCAAAGAACCAAACCTCCCATGCAGGTGGGGGAGGCTTGCTGGTCAGTGCTGTAGCTTTCTTTAGTGAATGGACTCTGGATCCATTTTCCTCACTTGCTATCACTAACAAGACCATGAAGTATATCCCCCAAGGGATGCTATTAAGGAAGTTTGACAACATTGGAGATGTTGTATTACCACTAGTTTTTAATGGAAAATAATGCTTCAGCCACACGCAGCTTGAAGCGTGAGGAGTGTTTTCCTTTTAGACCAGGAAGCAAATACGTCAACTGCTTAATGCAGCATATAAAACCAACATTCTAAAGAGTCGTGCTATTTTAAATGGTCGATTTTGTCATTGCATTGCATGACACAATCAGGAAGAAGAAAGCAATTTAGAGATAATTAATGAATTTCAGTGATTTGGGTGGCAAGTCCCTTAAAGGGGTCAGGAGCCCAGGAAGCTAAGATGTTTACATTTAAGATTATCCTTAAGTGTCTGCTGAATTAAAGTTTGCAAGGAACTGGATTTTGTTGGTGAGTGATCTTTTGCCTCACAAGACTCAAAAGCAGGTTGGTAGGGAAAAAAATCAAATTACAAATAAATAATTGTTGTCTTTAATTGTGGAACCAGATTGAAAATTACCCTCAGGGGAATGAAGACTTTCCAAAATTAGTTCCTTGAGGGTTTTTTTTCTTTCTTTCTTTTTTTTTTTTAACTTAATAGGCTCAAAGCAGTCTGTAATGCAGCTAATTTGCTTTTTATTCCCACTAGGGAAATGTGGGGGAATTCTGAGGGAGGTAGACAGGGCCCTGATCCTCAGAAAACATGCTCATACTTCTGAAAAATATTACCAAGAAAGAAAGGCAGAGAGCTTCCTGCCTCAAGATCTGAGTTCTAGGCCCTGGGTCCACATAATGGAAGGAGGGAAGTAACTCCCGAAACGTATCCCCTGACCTCGAAACGTATCCCCTGACCTCCACAAGTGCACCATGGTGCACACGCACACACACACATGTACACACACACACATGTACACACACATGTACACATACACACACACACGTATGATAGATAGATAGATAGATAGATAGATAGATAGATAGATAGATAGATAGATAATAGATAGATAAACAGATACTAAGGAAAGGGGCTAAGCATCTAACATTATTTTAATAACAATAGATAAAAAGGAGTTTCAGGGGCCAATTTGAATGCTTTATGTCACGTAGGTCTATTGAAAGCTAAAGACCTTATACAGATTATTTCATTTAAATAGAACAGATTTTCTTCAAGTCCTCCTGTTGGTATCAATCGTTGGGAGTAACTAAGGTTGTATAATTAAGGCTTACAGATATGTCACATTAACATCCATGTCCTCCTTTCCCCACAGTTTGTCCTTGGTCTGCCCCTACTCCCTTGTTTCTGCCATCCCTTTAAAAAAATACCATCTTTGGATATTGTCTCAGACCCCCCCAGAGCTCCCAGGGACTAAACCATCAACCAAAGAGTACACATGGAAGGACTTTTGGCTACAGCCACATATGCAGCAGAGGATGGCCTTATCTGGCATCAATGGGAGGAGAGGCCTTTGGTCCTGTGAAGGCTTGATGCCCCAGTGTAGGGGAATGGCAGGGGGTTGAAGTGAAAGTTGGAGCGATTGGGGGTTGGGGGAGCAACCTCATAGAAACAGGGGGAAGGGGGATGGGATAGGAGGTTTGCAGAGGGGAAACCAGGGAAGGGGATAATATTTGAAAGGTAAATAAATAAAATACACACACACACACACACACACACACACACACACATACACATACATATATATAAGAGGCAGGTTCCATTACCAGCACCACATGGCAGCTTACAACTGTCTAGTCCAGTTCTAGGAGATCCATAGTCTCTTCTCGCTTTTGTGGGTACCAGGCATGTATACAGTACAGAAACATGCACACAAGCGAAACAGTCAAATATGTAAAAATTTTAAAGTCTAAAATAAAAGACTAATGATCCCTATTTTAAAAAAAGTAAATAAATAAGTAAAGACTTAAAAATACCACCTTATAATCAACTCCCCAAGATTGGTTGAAAATGCAGAATCGCCACACTTGTGTGTGCTCTGCACCAGCTGTGTGTTCAGCTTCATTAGAGCATCAGTTTTATGTTCCATAAGCTCGGGTTGTGCTCTACTCTTTCAGTGTTTCTTCCATCCGAGGCGCGTTCTGCCTCACGGTGTAAACAAATGTGGAGACTGTCAGAACCAGTCCAGTGACCCAAGACTCAGTAAAGCAAAGGGGAGAATTTTTGGGGCCCGGCTTCAGTACGCAAATATGGAGGGGTGTGGGCAAAGGAGAGTTTCTGGGGCCCAGCTTCAGTACGCAGATACGGAGGGGTGTGTCTGCCCAATTTCTTTCCAGCTTGGGCTCACCTTACTTCATTTCACGGGACTGTCACTTGGGTGCCAGTTAGTGTGCCCTGGATGTCTGCCAAGCAGGAACTGAAATGAGGTCGCCAGCTTATTTTATCTTTGCACAGGGCTCAGCTAAGCTGTCTTTAACCTGGTACTAGAGGTTGAAGGTTTTGTGTAGCTGAGAATTCGTGTTACTTGCGTGAGCCTCAGAGAAAATATGCAGGCTTTGTGTTGTGGCTGTCGTTTCTTACTGATCAAATAATAATAATAGTAATAATAATATTATAAAATAATAATAATAATAAAAGCTCTTACCAATATTTCAGAATTCTGACAACCACTCTAGCACACAGAGCACACATTACAGATTTTTACAGCGTAATCAAACCTTCTGATGAGGAAACCACCTAAGGGTTCTGCTAACTGTGAGAACCCTGACATCCTACAGGAAGTGGGGGCACACCGGGCAGAAATGGGGTTTCAAAAGAAGGTACCAGGGCTTGACAATCTCCCAGGACCAGGACCAGGACCAGGACCAGGAGGGATTCTTAATGCTGGCATTGATATGGAAATTAAGACGAGAAACCAGAAATCATAATTCTGCTTTCTTTTAATATTTTGTTCATTAGACATTTTATTAACTTTAAAATCATTACTGAAGATGTGATTTATCTTGCTGAATCTTCCAGTGCTTCCTAAGGTTTATACCACCTTAGTCTTAACTTGACAAATTGGCAAACATCAAAAGTCAGAGGAAATCATTGTACACCCAGAATTTATCATCCTGGCCAGGCATAGTGATGATGCACAAGCCTGAAGTTGTATCTGAAGGCTCTGGCAAGGGGAGAGTTTGAAGACAGCTGACGTACCTAATAGTACTCTATCTGAAGAAGCCGCTGGTAAAATAAATAAATATTATCTATACAGACCTCGTGTGTTATGCACATAAATAAAAATAGGCCTTTAAGTTTCATCAGTAGAGTTTCAAAAGTTTTTGAAATAGGTGCCAGTGGACGCTGCAGTTCTTGGCATCACTGGAGAAGAATAGTACATTGATCACTGAGTCATCCATCTATAAAGTGGATTCAGGAACAAAACGTTCGTTATCATCCGTATTTCCCCAGAGACACCAAGTCAGTCTCCTTTACTTTAACTCATTCTGTTCCCTAGAAATCAGCAGTACATTTTCATTATTTCTATTTTAATTTAATTTATTTATCTGTGTGTGTTCATACGTGTACACTGGTGCCATGAAGCACCTGCCATAGATCAGGGGGCAACTTTGGAAGTCAGTTCTTTCCTGGCATCGTGTGGGTTTCGGGGATTGAACTCAGGTGGCCAGCCTCCAATGGCAAGTGCCTTTACCCACTGAGCTGTCTCCATGGCCCATTTGTTCTAGTTCAAAGAGATAAAATGTGTTTAAAAGTTCTGGCAGGAAGGTACAAATGAACAGAGAATGTGGACTGGCCACATAGAGAACAGGCTTGTTTCATATTCATTAGAAGCAAAATGAACAGAAAATTAAATCTGATTTGCATAAGATCTTGCTTGCGCAGACATCTTGCTGCAAAACAAGGGCTCAGCCTTTTCCAGGGCTCCGACTCCTACACTGGCCTTTCAAATCACTGCCTTTCTCCTTTACCACCATTAATATATTCCTAGAGTTAATGCATCCCTAGGTTCCAAGGAAAAGGAAAACCCTCCTGGGGCCAATTTATCATTTGATATTCCCGTAGCTGACAAGAAAGCCTGAACAGCCAAAAAACCTAGCTCATTTTATTAAAAGTTTTACATTTATTTAAAATCTCAGCATGTCTTTCTCACCTAAATCACTGTGTGAAAGCTAAGCAGATACATGCAGAAAGGGGTTTTGTCTTGATGCTCTTCAAAGATCAACTACTTTGCTTTTCCAAAAAACTCATGTGTGTGTGTGTGTGTGTGTGTGTGTGTGTGTGTGTGTACTCGCACATGTGCACATGCACGTGGGTGCACAAGCATGTGATAGCATTATGCCTGCATCTTTGTGTGCAGGTTCACATGTATGTAAATGTAGGGAGGTCAAAGGCTCAAATTTAGTGTGTTTCTAGATCACTCTGCACCCCTGTGTAAAGTGAGTGTCAGGTCTCTCTCTCACTGAAATCCCAGGGAGTCCCGCCTCTTGCTCTTTGGGAATTACAGGTGGGGCACCATGCCTCACCACCATTTATATGATTGTTGAATATCTATGTTCTTGTTGTCACAGCTGTGAGACAAATGTTTCCACACTGAACCATCTCCTTAGCCCTGAGACTGATTTCAGCATAATGAACTTTCTATTTCTGACCGGGGCATCGACAAACCAGTTCTTGGCCATGCTGTGCACGAGTGTTTTTATGCACACGGCAGTGCTTCCATGCGTGAGCATGGCTGAGTGCCTCTGTTCTTATAGGCATTAAAAGTTGTAGTTGTGATGTTGTACTTGGGTTTTGTTTCCCTAGTTGACACTGTACTACGTATCTGCTCTAGTTGGTTGTATCTTAACATCTTTGTTTCCTGGATTCTTAATTCAGGGTCTGTCACGTGTTGCTTCTTATCTGTGGTTTCACTCCATGGTTTCAGTCACCTGTACCAGGCTCCCATCCAAAAATGTGAAATGGGAGATTCCAGAAATAATTCATAAGTTTTAAATTGCATATTATCCTGGGTTAGTGCATTCGAACTGTACAGTCTCACTCCATTCTGCTCAGGAAATATACAACCGCCTATCCGTGGGCCATTTAATAAGGTCTTCTTTATCAGACAGATGTCACCATATTACACTTACCACAGTGTTAATGATCAAGTACCTTAGTGCACTTAATAACTCCCTGAGGTGCATGTCATAATGCTGCTCTTGGGGTACAATAGAGAGAAGCTGCAATGTGTTTCTTTTATAAACAGTGTAAGCTTATAAGTATATGTGTGTGCGGAAAAAGCAGCATGTGTAGGCTTATAAATATATGTGTGTGGGAATCAATACTATTTTTGGTTTTCATGTCTAACTGGGATCTTGGAATTTGTCCCTCCATGGGCTAAGGAGGCCATGGTAGGGACGCTTACAATGCATTCTTAAAAGTGTGGCCTGCAGCCTTTTGTACATCAGGTATTCTCTAACAATGGAGTCATTCTTAGCAAGCAGTGAGCCTAAGGTCAGGTAGAAATGCACAGGCAGCATAAAGGGAAAGTCAAGGGACAAAGGAGAGAAGAAAATGGGGTAGGGACACCTCTCAGAATGTGACCAGAAAAGTAGAGGAAGTCCAGAGCATGTGGCAGCCAACAGCGCAGCCCAAGGCTGCTACAACGTATACAAGACTCACCCAAGTCTCCATGTACACAGAGTCTATGTGTGCTAACACTCTCCGCATTCTCAATAGGACTGTGACTTTGGGACCATTATTATTATTGTTGTTGTTGTTGTTGTTATTATTATTACCATTTCTTACGATCCCTTTCCTTCAGAATATCCTCTCATAACACAGCTTGGCATTTCTCTTTTAAAGTTAAAACTTAATTTTAGCACATGAATAATACAATTGGATGTGTTTCTGGATCACTGTATAATGTAGCTTACCTCACAAACAATGCCTATAAATCTCTATTAAAATGACTGAATGACTGTTGGGTTCATGCTTTAGGGTTTTAGCCACTTAGTTTTCGCCTCTTTAGTAAGACCATGATGCTCTGGTGGTGAAGCGCACCATAATTCTTCCTGTGTCCACCACAGCACATACATAGAGAATGTATGCAAGTGTTACGTCAACTGATTATAAGTCTATTACCATCCTCATTTACAGTTCTAGATACTTTCGCTTCCTTGGATGAGAAATGTTGTGACTGAGGGATAAACATGTATCAGTGGCCTGACGGTGACTGTACAAATGAGTCCTTACTGAGGAAGATGACAGAGACAAGGAGGGTCTCTACAAGGACTCTGTTACAAGCTTGTGAGTGGCTTGGGAGGGAGTCATAAACAACACTGAAAAACCATGGCTCTAATGACAATGGAGGAGCACTTCCGGTCTGACACAGAGCACTTATGGTCTGCCACAGCAGGAAAGCATCCCTAGTTGAATTCCAAATAAAACCCAAGTACAGAGTCTCCTGAAATGACTCTAGAGTTTTTAACCTAGACACGGAGGCAGCAACAAAGTACACACTTGAGGAGCAGGGACATAAACACAGGTGAAATTAGGGAGTATGTCTGGGAGGGAACTGCCTCCCGCTAATTAAAAACAAGTCTTAATAAACTTATATTAGTTTTAGCATTCAGTGTTTCCTAAGCCACTGTGAGGTATGGTGAGCTTTAACACCTTTTAGGTCTAGCTTGTAGACGTATTAAAGAACAGTAAGTGATAAATTTAATTAGCGGCATCATCTACTTCTCCGATTCTCCAGTCATCTATTCGAGTCCTGTCTTAACCTCAGAACCAAAGCTCACTGTCCGCTCTGAGAGCTACTGATTTGTTCTGACTTTGAGGTATTGGTGGAATCTCCAGTGAGCTGAAGATACTCTTGCCATCGGCTCTATCTAAAGTGCTCTTTAGTAAGTGCACAGCTTCAGGTGTCTTTCTTTAATTGGGCTACATGACAGTAAATGTGGGCACACTCTTCTCCCCAAGGCGGGTCAGGAAAGGTGTTGATTTCCTCCTTGGTCACTTTCTTATACTTGGAGATGCTCCCTTTTGCATATAATTTTTAAGAATTTCATACACTCGCATTGCAGCTACATCAACCCTGCCCTTTCTTCCCTCCAACATCTCCTCTGCTCCATCCCATGGTCTCTTCTTTGATTTTTCTTATTACATTGTATACATGTGTATATACATAGACATATGTGCATGCACAGTTATATACTTCTGCTGAGTGAATTGAGTGATATCCATAGGTGCTTGTGCCAAGGCTGACCACTTTAGACAACCGATGCTGGAGCTTGTCCCTGGAGAACACTGACTCTCCCACCTCCAGAACCCATTGACCACTTGTAGCTCTTTGATAGGGGGAAAACCATGTGGAATTCCCTCTCCTGATAGGCCTGTCATGTGTTGTCAGTATGGCATGCTTGTTCGGCCAATCATGCCGCTGATATTTCATGGGAGCATTTTAGCTGGCATAGCTAGGAGACACCATCTAGAAGCGGGTGTCCTCGGTCTCTGGAGATATGCTCACTCTACACTTATTGTATAGTCTAAGGAGCATTGCCTTTAACTTAGTAATATGCCTGCCAACCAGCCAATCTCCATTCTAAGTTTATGCATTTTTTAGTTTGATTATTGCAACCATGTCAATGAAATACTCCAAATGATCACTTTCTCTTGCTGGCAATATTACTGCATGCAGCTGAGGGTATTCATTAAATATTTCTGTGCTGGGCTGAATTGTAGATTTAGATGATTAGTCTTCAGTGTAAAATTAAGAGGTACACAGCACCAATCTATCAGCAGGAAGGATCAGATTTTAATTTATTGCAGGTGTGGAGAAAATTAAAGAGCTTCAGGAATTCAAAGAAGTATTTATTTGTACAAGATATGAAAGATAATCTGTGATAGAAAATGAATGCTATGCAAATGGCCCCAGAGCGTGGTCTAGGCACTTTCCCTGCAGCGATCTTACTCTGATTTCAAGACTTTCCTACTGGACTCAGTCACCCAGGTGGCTTTTTCAGAACTAAGCCCCATGGCAATAAAGAGAAACTGCTGAGAACTTGAAAGATTTTCCTGTTAATAAATTCTACATTTTACTTTGTTGAAGAGCCACTGTGTATTTGTGTGTGTTCATGTGTGTGTGTGTGTGTGTGTGTGTGTGTGTGAATGTGTTGTCGTAATATGCACATGCTTGCTGCATACTCTTGTACACATGTCAGTAGGCTAAAGAACATAGATTGTCCTAATCTGTATCTCTGCCTTATTCCCTTATGGTGGGGCCTTTCACTGAACCTGAGGCTGACAGCGATCTTCCTCTCTGTCAATGTTGTGGTTACAAAGGCTCGTGTGTCCATGATTGTTTTTTTGTTTTTTGTTTTTTTTTTTTTTTCGAGACATGGTTTCTCTGTGTAGTCCCGCCTGACCTTGAACTCACTCTGTAGACCAGGTTGGCCTCAAACTCACAGAAATCCATCTGTCTCTACCTTCCAAGTGTGGGCCCACGGTCTGCTGTGCCTCTCGGGTGTGTGAATGCCACTCACTCGGGCAGACAAAACTGGACTATGCTAGGCAATGTTCCATCCTTGCCACCATCGGGATGCTTGGGTTGGAGAACAGAGCCTAAGATGGGGGCCCCAGCCCAGGTGAGAACAGCACAGGCTGAAGCCAAGAAGGCAGGGGCTCCCAAACTCCCCAGGATCCATTTGCCAGTGGGAACTGCATTGAGTTGGGAACAAGGGGGCTGTGAGAGCAGCAATGAGCCCAAGGCCGGGGTAGGGGGAACTCTGGCTTAGCCTAGGGGTGAGTGTCTGGGTCTGGAGGGTAGAGGGTAGAGGGGCCTTTTGTATGACTAAGGTTTCCCCACCCGTGGCAGTTCTTGATGAGAGAGACATTCCTTGTTTGTTCAAACTGTTTATCCGTTGTTCAGGGTGGACCATGGATTAAATACCTTTTGCAGGAAGGAATGTCCAGGAAGGGAAATGTATAGGCTAAACCCTTGGGACAGGCCCATCTAGATGATATCTCATTAGCATGGAGAGCTCTGTGTTCTGTGCTACCTGACTAGTGGTCGCAATCTCATGCCAAGTGTCGGTTTCCAGGATAAGAACCAGGTGGGGAGTAGATGAAATGCCTACCTTTCTCAGATAGGAGAGTTTACCAGGATTTCTAAACCCGCTCAACCTTCCCAGTTTTTGCTGATGACGCTGTTCCACTTGCCCTACACCCAAGTGCTGGGATTAAAGGCAGATGATGATGGTGATGGTGATGGTGATGATTTTAATGACGCCTATGAGGATCTGAATTCGGGTCTTTTTCAGCAAACACTTACCTACCTAGCCATGCCCCTAGGCCTAGTCATGGTGTTTTAAGGTCTTGCTGGCAAATACAATTATTTCAAGAGGTGGAAGAGAGTTCATGAAATACCTTAAGATTTTTGAGTTTTGGGATGGCTCTCTACAGCTTGACATTTGTTGTAATTTTTAAATATAAAACACCATCGGTGTAGTCCAGACTGCCTCAGACAGTTATTGAGGTTGTAAAGAGATTTAGATTTGCATCCCTACACGTGTTTAACAGCATTTAAGAACATTGTTACTAAGGAGCAGACACAAACTAACACCCTTATGGGAACATTTATAGTCAAGTTAGGATCAAGAAGTAACTGTCAGACTTTTCCATTTAAGGCTGTTGGTCTCTTTTGTATTAGGATGGAATAATTAGCAGAGACCCTCAGCTCTAGGCATGAGGTGAAAATCCTATCAAGTGGGGATAGTAATCCTGATTCACCAATCTCCTTGTCCACTGTAGACTCAGACACTCTTGACAAAGGCTGTGTGCTCTCTAAAGCAGTGTGCAAGTCTTCATGGAAACCCCACATCCCTAAGGTACATCCCACATCTTTCCCTCCCGTTAACATACTCTGGAATTCCTGGAATCCAGAGGGCTCAACAAAAATGGTGGGAGACAAAACGTAATGGATAGTTAAATGACTGAAATCAAAATTGAAATTAGAGCATGCCCTTAATTGTATGCCATGATAATCGCTAGCTGTTGTCTGTTAAGTAAGTAGATTTTTATGCATCTATAATAGTGTTAGGTTTTATAATATCAGTTACTTTATGTATACTCAAACACACTATGTAAAATTGTTGCTGAGTAAAACTGGTTAATTATCATCTAAGCAATTAAGATTAAGAAATGGAAAAACATTCCATTTAAATTAAACTTTTGAAAATATCTTAATGAATAATACTAAAAATTGCACTTAAGTGAAAAATTAAAAATTTGTCTTTATAAATAATTCATGAGTTTTAACCTTTTTTTTTTCATTGGTATGTTTATATAAATATAATATACTTTAAAATGAAGACTTTTAGGAGAAATGAATCATATTAACTTTCATATGATTTCAGTTATCAATTTTTCTAGTGAATATTTTTATATTTATTTGATTTTGAGTGTGTATGGGTATGTATGCTTGTGCATGTGTGTGTGAGTAGTGTGTATAGTGTGTGCGTGCTTGTGGGGGGGTGGCTATGTGGATGGGTGTAGATGCTTGTGGAGGACTGAAGAGGTTATGAGATGGGTGGAGCAAGAGCTATAGGCAGTTTTGGTCTGCCTGATGTGATGGATGCTGGGAACCCATCAGGTCTTCAGGAAGCACACCGTGTGCTCCTAACTGTTGAGCCATCTCTCTAGCCTTATAAATAATTCTTGCAAGCATATAAACCTTCTGTAGTAGTTCCCATTTTATAGTTCTTGTATCACCCTACACACACACACTCACACACACACATGCACACACATGCACACACACACACACACACACACACACACACACATGCACACACAGTTCCATTACACACACACACACACACATGCACACACAGTTCCATTACACACACACACATGCACACACTCACACACAAAGAGAAACACACAAACACACACACATACACATACACACACTCACACACAGAGAGAAACACACACAAACACACACACACATACACACACATACACACACTCACACACACACATACACACACACACACACAAACACACACGCACGCACAGTTCCATTTCTCTAGTTTGTTCTATACTGAAACTCTAGAGGATTTGCTTATAATGGCCGTCTCTCTCTCCTCCACAAATTGAAGAACACATCCCTATAAGAGGTTTTCTGTTTGTTGGCTTGAGCTGACCCAATACACTGAAGTAGTTCTTACAGGGCTGTCAATGTTGCTTAACCTGGTGATCTGTACCTTTAAGTCTCCAGTGATCTCTGGTTTTCCCAACTTAGGGATCAACAATTATGAAGTCCTCATACTTTGCTTAACCGTGTTTGAGCCTTTTACCTCCCCATTCCTCTTCGTAAAGCTCTAAACTCACTCCTTTCTAGTGGTGGTCTTCCTTAATGTTTACATACAAAATCCTCTTGTCTAGACAGAATTGCATCAGTGACGTCCAAGTCAGTATACTCAGTCTAAACACTGACCCAAGCTTTCTCTTTCCTTTTTATTTCCTCTGTATCCTGAGGACCTAGAACACTGATGAGAACAGGAGCGGGTTTGTCACAGATGTGTTCCATAGATGGATGGAGGTTCTGCCTCACCTCTCAGGATTATTTATAAAACCAGATCAAGGGATATGAAGATAATTTGCAAAGTGTAAATAAGTTACCAACTGAATTTATTATTAGCCTTGCAGCTTTGTTATGTTCCAAAACAATAAGAAGAAAACAGTATAAGATAATTCTTAATGTGTTTGAGCATTTTCATCTAGATCTTCAGACACAGTTATCTCTCTCCAAATTCAATATACAATTTAACTTATCAAACTCTGGGCATGTGGGGTGATGGAATAATGAATGCACATCCAAATGCAAAAAAAAAAAAAGTCTTAATGTTCACTTTGATAAAATATGCTATCTTTGATGCAGGAGGCTTCCAGAATTGCCAGACTCACTAATATTAACTTAAATGACATGTTCTTACGAAGCTGGCCGCTGTGGTAATCATTTGCAATGCAAATCAGCAATTAGAAATTATATGATCCATATCCTTAAAGCTCAGGGTTTTCTGATTGAAGGACTTCCATGGAGGGAGGAGAGAATAGGACATGGAGACAAGCTAAGGAGAGGCCTGCGGTTGAAAGCCATGAATCTTCAGTCTTAAATCTCGACCAGTTACAGCAGTCCTCCTGCATCAGGAGCTCTCTGACTTCTTCAAGCATCAGAGTTGACTGGAAGGATCATGAAGCACACTGTTCTTTTATTTCTCAGCAGTTTCAACCAGGAAAATTTGGTTTGATTCTGGAAGTGAGGGACTAGACTCTAAACCTCTGACAAAACCAGAAGCTAAAAGCCCTGAAGAACTTGCAATCTTGACTTCCCGGTGCAGTCTGGGTAGCAGGTAGTTGATACGGTCAATGTCGTCATCGTTGTCAATGATGTGTGCTGCTCTTAGGTGC